>NC_043754.1:6686899-7017732 GCF_902148845.1 Salarias fasciatus
CAAACACGAGGCAACGCAGTGGAGGCGGAGGGGCTGAAACAAACGGGCGTACAGACATTTGTCCGGCTCCGACTGTGCTGCGATCACACCGCCGAGAAAGATCTGCTCCTCCAATAAGGACGCGTGTGAGTGTTTGTCTCTCTCCTCTGTCTCAGCCCATCTGCTCTCCCTCTGATTCCTCGCAGCACCTTCTGGCCTCCTGTCATGCTATTTGTCCAAAATCTACTGCAAACTCCCAGTTAATCACCTGATTTCGTAACACTGAAAAGCATGTGCGAACCCTGAAGTGTATCTTCAGCTTGTTTTCTGATTCATAGAGCCTTGAAGGACGCACAAAAGAAAACGGCGAAAAGTCGGAAAACAGACAAATCTGCAGGAGCAGCGAGCGCTGTTCCCTCTCTGACAAAGAAGTTCGCTATGACTCACTTCTTTTCGGAGAAGCATCAACAGGCAGCACAAGCCATTCAGAATTACTGTCACCATCGTGCAGAGTGTTCGAGCCACACAGAGAGCAGATCAGGTGGGCTGAATAAAAGGCCCGTGTTTACTTTCTGAGTATGAGACGTGTGTTAAACTGTTAATGTGACTCATTTGAGTCATTTTCTGTTGGTGTGAATCACTCTGTGAGCAATCTGCCGTGCGGGTGGTCATCATTTGTACTCATTATTTCTGATTAGCCAAATTAAGAGAAGAGAAAATGAAAGAAAAAGAGAGAGATGGAGGGGACACACATGAAACACCAACTGTGAAAATGTCTCTCTCTCTCTATTTTGCCTTGCAGAGATGAGATCAGATCACGACCCAGAACAAGTCACATAACAGAGGAGACCAAAGACACATGAATACGAGATGCTTTCATTAGGTCCGGCAGCATTATGTCTCACTGTGTGACAGAAAAACACACCAAATAATAACTGCAGCATGATCATAACATATGAGTGCATCTCGAAAAGTTTATATTTGTCAGATACATTACACACAGGGAGAAAAATAAATCCTTTTTATTGTAATTCTGATTATGATAAATACTGGTTTTATGTTGGAAGGTAACCCTGATGTGTAGCGCCAGTTTTTCTCTACATTTGCATATTTGTTCTTTAATAGTGTAGCCATGTACATCTGGAAAAAAAGCCTTTGTCTGACTATCAGCTGTGCACTTCCCTCAGGAATACATGAATCTAGTTTTACTCTTCTCTTCGGATGGGAGATAACTGTACAGTACAGACTGAGATCTTTCTGTATGTATAGGAGCTACATTCAGGATCTCGGTGAATATTTCCTTTGTCTGAGTTTCCTGGACTGGCATCTGTATAATGAAGGATTACTGTGAACACTGAATAAAGAGGCACTGATTTCAAGACCCTTGATTTCAGCACGGTGAGTCATTGGCCCGCACTTTGAGATCAGTCAAAAAAAGGAATTTGTACAACAATAAAGTAAAAAAAAAAAAAAAACATGTTATTTCACTGCACTCACTGCTGAGGTGTTGCTTTGTTAGCAGCTTTCAGCTCATCAGGACTACAGATCTGATTGTCTCTCAGCTTCGCCTTGACAACAGCAGGCATTTTCTGCAGGGTTCAGATCAGGCCAGCTAATGGGAAACTCACTAATAACAGCCGAGAGGAGTCATGGCAAAGTGGACAGGAAAATGGAATCAGCATTTCCATGCAGCTTGTCAGCAGACAGAAGCAGAGGGTCGCAATGATGCTGCCATTGCCTAGATCTTGGTAAAATCACAACGTCCTGAAGCAGCACAGAATCCTGATTTCTTTAACGCTGAAGATGAGGCAAGACAATTTTAAAGCAATGACTTCTCCCGAGCACAGGTCAGACACCTCTGGCTCAGCAATAAATGGATCCTCCTTCCATTATACGGAGCATTTCACCACTTGTACAGAGTCAACTTGCTTTGCATGATCTGCCACATTCACCCAATTCACACACCGGTGACTCGTGCAATGTGTGCACGCACCGTTTGGGGTAACTGGGTTCTCTCTGACGTAATTTACACGAGTTGCACTTTTCTGTTAATTTGTGTTTCAATAAGACGGTGCTTCTTCAACAGGTGAATCAGAGAAAACCTCTCCGAGACACATTCAAACAGTGAAACTGTGCTGAATTAGTTTTCATGCACATTTGTCAACCCAGTGTAAGTAAATATCCAGCCCCACTTACATGCTGATTAACACAGGAAGTCCTTTCAAGCGGTTTCTCCAGCACTCCAGTGGAGTTCCTCCATCAGTGTAGAACAGAGAGCTAACAAGTTCAAGTTGCTCAAGAATGGAAAAAGCTGAATTTATGTTAGAAGCACTGAATCGAAAGGTTTTCATGGACGCGTGCACGTGTTTGACAGGCTGAGATGCAGGGAGCCCCAGTCACCTAACGCACCCTGACAATCCCCACGCGTGACAAACACAAAAATCAATGGGCCCAGAGAGAGAGCGTTTCAGTAATAACCTGCGCTCAGTGCTCAGCGGAGCGGTCCCCACCGCTCGTGCACACTCGGGCATTTTACACGGACAGGTTCAACATAACACACGAGGACCGACCCGCAGAAGAGGAAGTTCATCAAGAGATCAATACAGGCTCGGGCCGAAGCTTCACTCCGCAGCGCTGACCCACATGCCTGCACACAGGACCGCCCGACTCACCGCTGTTGACGAAGAGGGACCGGACGGTGCACGCCATCTCGAAGAAGAACGCCATGAGTGGGCCAGCAGGTAGCCGAGTTAGTTCTGTCTGGATTAAAACTCTTCTCACTGGCAGCCGTCCATGTCGCGATCACACACACACACACACACACACACCTCTTCGCACTGGTTCACCAACTCAAACTCAACAACGCAAATACGGACGGCTTAATCAAATCCAGCCTGATAGAAAGACAAGAGGGACTCTGTCGCTGCTCAGTACTTCCACTGTTTTAAACCTTTTCAGACGGCACACATTCAAATGCAAGGAAACAATGTTGTATTGAAGCACACCCACTGCCGAGGAGGAAGCACCAAACACACACACACACACACACACACTATGGAAGCTGTAAAACACATCGAGAGCATCAACATGTTTCTCTGTCTGCTTAATGTCCCCACGTCACTTCACAGCTGGCCAGTGTGAGCGACCTTTAATTGGGTCACGGATCACAGAGTCATAAATCTTACAAGTGTGGGTGGTACGCGCATGAATTTTTGGTGGACTTCACGTGTCGCCTGCACCAAAAATTGGGTTTCTGGTTGGGATTTGCCGCAGTTGGAGCACATGTCGAGCAGCACGACAGAAAGAGATCCATCCAAACCTCATCCTGGAGGCTACAGGCTGACGCAGAGACGCTCGCAGTGGATTAGTGCAGCATTTGGAAATTATTCAAATTACTATGTTGCTGCAAGCTTCCACTCCAGAATCCAGAAAGCATATGAAATGGGAGGCAAACTGTGCTCAGCTATTTATGGAGCTGTTTGAGTTCGCAGTTTGGATTTTTCCTGCTGTTAAAACAGATTTCGCAAGTATGAGATACAGTCACAAATATAAATGTACACACATTGTAATGCAGATACCTCAGTGTTTCAACTGGATCTCACCTGACTGACGAAAATACAACTGACTATCATTAATGCCAGCAGGAAATAACATTACCGGCACTTCCACAAGTCTACAACAAGAAATGTCTTTTTAAAAGGTTTCCCTTTCAAAAGGTCATTCAGGAGAGCAGAGCGGTCTGTGTGGCTGGTTCAGGAGTCACTAGACAAAAGGCTGAGAGCTACACATGTACATCAAACCATACTCTGAAGGTGCCACTTAAAGATTTGGATCACGCTGTTTGCCATTACTGCACCATTAGAGGGGCTGGAGGAACTAACCGCCGGTGGACTGGCTGCTGGGCTACCAGGAAAATAATACCCATTATATCCCGTTCTTCACCAAAGTGTGAAGCAGAGTGGATGTTTTACGTGCTCTGGAATTGAAGAGCAATGACAACAGAAACGGATAAAACAAGTTGTTTTAGTGGAGCTTTTTGCTGCTATAACCTCAGTAATGCTTCTCCTGTTGCCACAGATATCAATCACGTGTTAATGTATCTTCTTGCAGCACGTTTTCACTGATGTTATCACAATTAAATACTCCAAAAAAGTCACGTTATGCAGTTTCATGGTCACTTGCACAATACAAAATACAAGCTGGTGTGTGATAGCTTTGTTTTGTTCTGCAGTGTTTTTATCTGAGAAGTATTAAAGAATAATGATTGAAAAGCTGTAAATACACAATGGGGAGAAAAAAAAAAAACAAGAATTTCTGGGTTGATTTTTCCTTCCGCTGTTCAGGACAACACACACACAGCTGTGTGCTCAACGTGTCTGATAACGCTCAGTCTCTCGCTTTCTCTCCGCCACTTTGAAGTTCCCTTGCGCTTCGCGAACTGCTCGGGGAAATTAGTGCAGCCCATGAGAAAACACAAACACTCTCACTGTCACTCACGCCACAGAACACACACTGCAAAATTACTCTGAGGCTCTGCTGTGCGTCGATGGAGTCGCATCAATGAGGCTCCAGTTAATAAGGAGCGGCCTGAAAGCTCTCAAATGCACACACACACACATTAACACACACACACAATAAAAGGCAAACAGAACAGCAGCTTTGTGTGACAGTGCAGCAATTTAAATCTACCTTAAACGCTGACTCAGCAGCTTGACACCAAACAGAAAGAAATATGTGTTTCGCAAAAAGATTTAAATGGAAAAAAATATGTATAAAAAAGCTTTTAAAGTAAATTGTGAATGGAGCGAAATCTTGATTTTCCTGGATACAAACAAGGATGCAGGGTTTACACTTCAATATATGGATATGGAAAGTGGATACAATAGTATAAACAAAGCAGCGCATTGCAATTTTCAAAATCTAAATTTAGAAACTCTTTTCAATTCTACATTGACATTCTACATTTTGATTTAATGAATATGAGTTTTTGAGTATTGTTACATTGTATTTATTCAAATACTGTATGTAAAGGGGCAGATATAATAAGATTGTTCTTCTTTCTGCTCCTTTTCTTTCGTTTGTTGGTGTCTAGATTGATGACATTGATGTATTTTCATCTTTTTTGTTTATTGTCTTTGTGTAGTTTTAAACGAAAGAAACAAATAAACTAAACTAAACTAAACTAAACTAAACATTGTGTTCAAATCAAACCAAACCATTACATTTGACATGTATATTTGTCATAGTCATAAATCCTAGACTGGGAATATTGAGAACATCTCAAAAGTAACAGAGGGAGGGAAGCTTGTGAATGAATTCGGTTCTGCCTCCGTTGTGTTTTTGGTTATCAGAGGCATGACGGACGTGAGGCGGTTTCTGTGTGAACAGTTGGACTCACACCTGGAGAAGAGAGCAATGATTAGAGAAACCTAACATTAAAATGAGAACTTTGTCAATTTTCGACTCAGATCTTGTGCGATAAATTTAGAATATTTTCCTTCCATCCATTTTTTTCATGGTTCAAAGGGAGCTGCAGATGATCCCGGGGTTACAACCTGGACACATTCCTAATACTTACAACGAAACACTTTATCACAACTGTATCCTCACAAAAAGCTCTAATAGGACAACAATGATGAGAGGGAGTGCAAGAAACACTTCACAACATAGCTGGACCACAATAAGTCTGAAAACGATTAATTATTATTTCCTGAAGTAAGGATTATGTAATTTGCAGTTACATGAATAAACCATCGTGCAACATATGTGATCCTTTAAAGGGGTCAGGGGTGAAGGGCTTGAGAGGCAGCTTAGTGTGTAATTTCAGTGAGGGACACATGGAGGAGTGCACTTCATCAATACATGAGTGCCTTCTGATGCGATTTTGGCCGCTGACAGCTGGCAGCCCAATAACAATGGCCGTCCTGGAGATCATGTCGAGTGTGTGATCTGTCCCGTTCTCCTACGCCGGTGGGGACCAAACCCTACTTTTGACGTCCGTGGGAATGACGATTTAGTAAATGTGACTGTGTTCGTGTAATGCAAGTAAAGAGACTGGTTAGATCTGTCCGTTGTACACAGCCCACTGCCAGCTAACATCACGCTCACCGTTAGCTTCATGACGGGCAGCTTTAAATCCACCTGTCAGTCCCAATAACCTGCCCACGTTTCCGATGCAAAGGACGGAGGCTGCCATGACAACTGACCGGGCTGATGCTAACGCTTCCTGCCCGCCGATCATCTGCAGCAGCGGTGTCACCGCGTTTTGACAGAGCCGGGCTATTTATACCCACGAGACGAGAGAAACTTTTTAAAAACTGAACATCCTGAGGCAGAAACTCGCAGACCTTCACTGCAGCGATCACACCAAACCGTAAGCCTCTGCAGGGATCGCTCCCTTACAGATAACACAGGGTAACGCTTCCAAATAAAAGCAAAAAGTGCTTCTTTTGTCTATTACAGGAGTGTTTTACAATCCTTGCTCTATAAAGAGCCACACTGCTCTGGCTTCGGGGTGGGATCTTGACATCAGACGACTGAGACTCAGCTTTGAATTGATGTTTTCGCTCAGAGGCTGTTCCAGCTATGCAAAGCGCTCACCTATTTATAACACACAGTATAATCACTTCCTTTTTCCTCCTGTTGGCTGCTCTCCAGGTAGGTAGCTGCACAGCGGGAAGGTGAGGAAAAAAATTTCACTGCATCAAGCTACGGGAGAAATAAAAGAAAAGATGGGCAGCTAAATGTCAGCTTTTCTGTCAGGGACTTCACAGGGACGCCTAAAACCACCCCGGTGGGAGGGACACTGTCCAGCTGTTTCAATATGCTCAGCCTTCAGCTGCAGCACAGCTGGAATCAGCGGACACGGCCGCTGTTGTAACCCCAACAATAATGGTTTTCTTTTATCTGTCTTTTGACGGTGGGCTGCAGATATGCACGAACCCGCAGGGAGCTACATCACATATTCACCAGGATACTCCTTCCAACAAACCCACAGAAATACTGCAGCCAAAACACACACAGACAGCGCACACAAAGAGCTGTGGTTTTCAACAATGCACTGACAGCTCAACTTTATTCTAATCTTTGCGTAAGTCAAGATATCACTTCATGACTGTATGTAGTGTGTTGCATCGAGTCACCTTTATTCCAGTTCCATTCACAAAGATCTTTATTCAACTGTATCTGTATTATCCTCAACAGAAAATGTGTCCCTCAAACTTTACACAAGAAGTTTGATGAAGTGGAAAGTTTTCTGCCTCCCCTTTGAGGTTTCTGCAGTAGCTTTGTTCATTGTAGCTTTGCTTTGAAACAGAAATATTAGAAAAATGCAGGCATAGAAAGTTATACTTTTAAATGTACTCTTTAATCTAATGGCAACACAAGGCTTATATATATTTTGCAACAATCTTATGTCTTGAATTCCTGACAGGAGGATGAGCACTAATGTAATAATCTCTGACGAAGCAATTTTTTCAGCTGACTGCTCAGATGGATTTTTTTTTTTTTTTTTCTTTTTGATGATCTGGACTGACAGTGTCACTGCAGAAGATCTGACCTCTGTAATCCAGTCTGTCAGCGACAAAAACTCTGACAGTTTCTCTGTTATTGTCAGTGTAAAAGAAGCCACACTGGATCATGTTCCATCTCCTGCCTCCGACACCCATGAACCTCCTCCAACGTCTTCCTCCTGTCCTATCTCTCCTCACACACATTTCCAAACCGTCTCGCCCTGCAACCGCTTCAGCTTTATCTCTGAGCTACTCAACCGTAGCCGTACTCTGATGTGTTCATTTTTAATTATATCAATCTTACTCGCTCCCAATGGAAATCCCAGTATCTTCATCTCTGAAGCATCCGGCCTCCTGTCTGTTAGACAGTCCTAACTGTCTCCACACCAAACATCACAGCATGTCCGTGCCAAACTACTATATTAAAATACAGAAGATTAAATCCATCTGTTTTTGAATACCTTGTTTAAATACATACAAAAAAGACAAACTATTAGGAAACTTAAAAAAAAAAAAATGCACAAATTAAAAAAAACAACTGGATGAAGTGGACTATATGGTGAGCTGTAAATCAGTGGGTGAACATTCTGTTTCTGAATGTGTTGAAGAGCAATCACCCTTTGTTTTCCTGGGAGGAAATCTATTAGACGAACAACAAGCTCAAAATGAATTTACAATCAATGTATTGATGTCTGTGCTCCAATAAAACATCGCTATCAACGGCTTCTAAGACGCAGAAATCCAGTGAAGACGCTTGTTAGCCATCCGGCTATTGACGTTCTTAAGAACGTGTTCAGCAGCTTTTGAAACTGCTCATTTCATCTGGTGTGTGAGAAGGAAACCAAGCTGGTGTAAAGGTGTAGCAGTCATCTTTTCAGCTTTTCTCCTTCCTGTTTTTTTTTTTGGTTTTTTTTTTTTCCCCAGACCAGCTGTTGCAAGCTAATAAAGTTGAGGCAGAAAAAAGTTGCTGCTGCAGTGTGAGAACTCAATCAGGGAGTTGTGCTGCCTTGCTCAGCACTTTTTTTTTTTTTTTTTTCTGAAGGAGAAGCGGGATTACATCATGCCCTGCAGTCAGCGAGCGCTGTGTGGGCAGAGAGAAGCAGCCTCCGCAAACTGCTGCTGTAGCAGGGGGCGCACACACACACGCACACACACACAGTGTGTTTATGAGCTCAAAGTGGCAATTAAAAAATAAGCAAATGAGTGTGTGACAGAGTCTCAACATGGCTCAGCATGTTTATAATTCAGCTGGCTTATGCCAGAGCTTTCTCAAGTGTGTGTGACCCTTCACAGAGCTTGGACCACATTAGCCGCCCTTCATGCTGCACTGTGCATGCTTTGTCTCACTTCAAGCAATCGCTGAAGCTGGACTTGATGCATGACACATCAAGTCGCATAATAAATCTCAAATGACTGATTTGAAAAAAATGGGACAAAAAAAAAACCGCAGTAATTCAGTAGAATTAGAATCGAGCAAAGACCCTTAATCAGGAGGACGAGGACAACTGACCAAAAGAAAGAGAGGAATTAGCTGCTCCAGTTCTAAAACCGCAAAGGTATTATGATGGGACTGATCCAGCAACAGTCACAAGTCACAACTATTATTCTGCTTTTCATGCTCGTTGGATTCTTATGTTTTTAAATAAGTTTTCCAAGTGCAGTTACTACTTACACTATCAGTTTAGCAAAACATATTTTATCATTTAAATGTACCTTTTTCACACAATGATTCCAGTTGGAACTTTTTAAGTGAAAACAGAAAACTTCTGTTTACATGATGATGCTCAGATCCACTGAAAATGTTATTTTTTTAAAAAGCGCTCCCAACATGGGACTTTTCTTAAAAGTCCAAATCCTTGGAAATGGGGAAAAACAACTTTTCTGCTGCAGCTGCACATAAAGCATCAGGAAAATTCACACCAGGAAATAGCCATCGACCCGACCATCCGATTTTTTTGCTGCCTTCATGCTCTGTGGCGCCCTCCAGCGGAGGCTTAACCCACTCTTCGTGCCGTGTGTGTGCAGGAGTGTGTGTTCTGGTATTCCTTTGTGTCTTCAGTCCCTGTTCTCAAAAGATGTTTGTGAGCTCAGCCATAACAGATCCAAACCTCTGAGGAGCGGATAAAAGACAAGAGAGGGGAAGCAGAAAACAAAAAGACAGAGCTGTAGCCTCCTGTACTCGGCTCCCGGCCCTCCGGCCCTCCCCGGACCCCGGCAGCACATCAGCAACCTGACAGATGTGTCTGTTGATGGTGTACATGGAGGATTTTTACGCCGTCATCAATCACCAGGTGACACCGGGGAAATTAAAAGCCTTTATATGAAGGCCCGCCTTTACGGCCCTGACCTGTTACTCCACTCATCAACATAAAGTATATCAACATGACATGAGACTCTAAGGACACATTCAGCTTCGCGGAGAAACCAATTTAACTCAAATATATGCATATGCTGAAAAAATAAAAGCCATTAAATGAAAATGGGTATTTTGTGTAAATTTAATTGTCAGAATCCAACTAAAAATCCAGAATTGCAGGCTCATATAGAGGTAACGAAGCTCAAGGGACAGAAGCAATGAGTTACTGCATCTGATTTGCTGCTTCAATAGCCTTTACAGCCAAGAATAATCGAGTACTTAGAGGGTTTTCCCTTCATATTGATGCCTTTTCTTTTTTTTTTTCTTTTCTAATGCTGAGAAATGAAACATAAGATCAACTAAAATAGCCGCTGGCCACAGCAGCAGATGTGAAGTCTTAGATTGAGTTCTCCACCGTGTGTGACGGAGCTAAACGCAATCAGTCCGGTTTGAGTAGTGATCGATACACATCCACTCTCATCCAGAAACACATAAATTCATGTTCCCAAACACATGCGCGAGCGCGTGCTCACATGTTCATACAGGCAGTGGGGGGGGGGCGCCCCACACTTTGTCATATAGAACATTGTTTGTGATTGTGGTTTTGGTCCAACTCACTGCATTTCTGGCATCCTGATGTCACGTTTAAAATAAACAACTTTCCAGCCGCACATTCATTGTTGCCAGAATATGAATAATGTATCAGTATCGGGTGATGAGGACCTGAACACTGAAGGGTTTTACTAGAGGGGCTCATCAGCTGCACCGATTTAATAAAGCCTGCATGATCAAACCAGCTAGCAGTGAACATACCAACAGGAGTGCACTTACAGAGCTATGCTGCTCTAAAAATAACCAAATACATGAATTCCATGAGAGCAGGATGTAGTAGGGAATGTAAAGATGAACCAGAGAGGCGTGAAGCCATCGTGATCATTTGAACCATGTTCAATAATTACTGGAACTGCGGTAGTGACTGTAAAATCCTCAACGCACATTCAGATTTGCACTTCATTCAGAAGGTTTAAAACATAATGCTAGCTGAGGGCAAGCCAGGTTCAAGATCACTGAATTCATGTCTTCAATCTTCCTGCTGCTCATGGTTTAGATTATAGCATCACTATTTTTAACCAGTTTCAAACTTTGCCATTTTGTGCTGAGATTTAATTCCACCATGCTTACTTCTGGGAAATTAATAACTTTAAAATACTAGAAAATAATTTTCAGTTACTGTGTTTAGTCAGGCTCATGCACAAAATCGGTCGAACATGTTTATTCGGGTCTGTTTATTGCACCCAGTGACTGGCGTTCCATTCCATTCCATTTACAGCTCTTATAAGCTCCGAGCATCAAAAAGGGAGAAAGCCAACCTGTGAAACATCCACCACAGTACCTCACATTAATGGAGACAAAGTGCCTTTAATCAAATTTAATTAGGGAATTACGCTATAGACAGAAATCATTCAAGCAATAAATTGTTGTTGACCGCCTCTGATCTGACTTTTGTGTTTAATCATGTTTCACTTCAGCTCTGATCGAGTGGGGCGGACATCCGGCGGATGGCTGGCCCTGTTTACGCAACCATGTTTAAATCTGAAAAAAGAAAACTTGAGGTGCATTTTGGGTGTCCGACATAACTTAACATACTATACCATAATCCATGTACGGAGAATTGACAGCTCTTAAATATGTCTGATCGCTTAGAAATAAACCCAATTTTGTTTGAGAAATGAGCCATTTCAAACTCTATATTAAGTTTTTTTTCTTCATAATCATGAAGGACACTTTCTTTATTGATTATTCTAGCTTTCCTGAACAACTCTGCTGGCATCTCACAGCTGCAATCTTAAAGTCTGACTCATCCAGTTAAGCCGGGGTCTTTGTTCCCTCCTCGTTCCTCATCCAGCCTGATGGAGATGATAATGGCTGGTTGCTCAGATAGGGCTAACCACTGCGCTCAGGAAACAGACTGAGCACACTTTAAAGGTCAACAAGCAGCAGGACACCCACACAATGGTTACTGGAGAGGGGCAAAAGAAAAAAAAAAAAAAAAAGTGAAACGAGGCTTTGAAAAAGTGAAGAAAACAAAGAAGACAGCTTCAAGGCTTTGTGTTTTATTACAAAACAAAGGACAAGTTATCTGGTCCAAATCAGATCCTCAACAGGAAGAAGCATGGAGCACAAACACACATTTTTAATGTTTTTAGCTGCGTATGCATTTCACTACAGACGCGCTGCCGGTGGAGAGGTGTGCCCATTATCTACTCCACAACCTGAGCACTGACATCCCGAGTACCTTCCTGCCAGAGGAGAGGCTGATAAAAGGCAGCATTCTCCCTAAATGCCTCGAATGAATGACAATTCTGCTACTGCTGCATATCTTCATGTGGCACATGCCTGTAGGCAGCCACAGATAAGGACACACTCCACTGCAGAGACACATGCACGGATTGCCGTTGCCCCTGCAGCCCCTCAACTGAAGCCAGCCAGCGTTACCATGGCAGCCAGTCGCTATACATCGTAATTAGATGGCCTAAATCCTCACGGCTCAGACTAGTTGGAAGCAACCCACTGCTTGTATAGATTAGGAACGGCCGCCGTCACACACCACGGCCCCGAGCTGTCCGCATCTACACACCAGAGGTCACGGTCAAGTCCAGACACGCCTACAAATCGCACCAGCGTTGACGGTGCCCGTGCTACTCTGCCGCCCGTCTCCAGCCTCGCACCGTCCGCCCGGTGCTCGCGAGCAGGTGCGAGCGGGATCGATCCTTCGCGTGTACTGGAGATCTGTTCGCTGCCAACACAAACACCCACGACCGAAAACACGCAGCAGCGATAACCGAGTGGGCACCTACGCCTCGGCGCGCCACCGCTCACTCCCTCCGCATACGTCCGTGGGCATGTGCTGCTGGAGAATGCATCAA
Organism: Salarias fasciatus; assembly: GCF_902148845.1. Classification (NCBI taxonomy): domain Eukaryota; kingdom Metazoa; phylum Chordata; class Actinopteri; order Blenniiformes; family Blenniidae; genus Salarias; species Salarias fasciatus. The sequence goes on from NC_043754.1 coordinate 6,699,673, forward strand.
ACTGCGCAGCGCAACAAAAAAGAGTGAGGCTATTAAAATTCAGGAGGCTGTGGAAGGCCCTGGGGGCAACCCTGGCACTGATTATAGTGTCTATTTATTGCACTATGCGGCCCAATTAGGAGAATATGATGCAGATAAGAGGCAGCGAGCCTGATGCACTTAAGGTGTGTCAGATAGTCGAAGATACCCTGAGCAGCAATGCGCAGCTCAATAAGACCTTGTAAGTGTGTCGTACAAACCAATAACCTTGTTATAGTTGCATTAAATCAAAGGCAGAAGGACTTCATGAAAAAGTTTGCCACAAACAACAAATGATCATGAAGTTAATCAGACCAAGAAGTGGTAGTGTACACACTCTGGTTCAAACTACAACAACACTGCAAAGTCAGAACACTCAAAGGCTGAGTTCATACTGTTAATATATATTTATTATTACTATTGTGAAACTTGCAGACTGAGGTCTTGTTAATGTAACAATGTTCTGAAAGCAGTCTGTTTACACACAAACAGCTGAAAACAACATAGTTTGTTCATGAGCATCAACTTGTGCATGTGCAGATGAATTATTCACCGCGGCTGTGATGAGCACATTCAGCAACAGCGTTTCCGTCGCCGCCATGGAGACGGAGGCCAAGCGTTTTCAAAAAGTGCCATTTTATTTTCCCACAAATACTGTTTTGACCCGACTTTGAAGGAATTCTGCAGATTGTGCAAAACACCTTTCAGAAATACTGACTGGTTCTTACTCTTCTGTACCAGGCTAATAATTTCACACGGTATCCTAAGTGTGGTAGCTTTTTTTTTTAAATTTTTTTTTTTTTTGAGGGATTTGTTTATATACAAGGATGTCAAAACCTTAAACCGAGTCCTCCTGAATTAAGTCACTGTCAGATGTTAAAACTAAAATCCACCAGCAGACTGTCACAACAGCATGTGCAGATCAGCTTTACTCATAAGAAAAAAAGCATTGCACAGGATTGCGTCATACAGTCAGACACTGATGCAACGTTTTTTTTTTTTCTTTTAAGAATTTCAGGAGCAAAATTGTGACAAAGCTATGGGACAGGCTTGTGTAAGCAGAACAGCAGACCAGACAACATGCATTACGTTGTTTCAAGTATCGTGATATGTGTCATGACATATTGAATTGTAACTGCTGAAAGACTGAAAAGTGAGAAGGATTAAGGTTTAGTTCAGAGAATGAATGTTGGGGCTGCATGATATCAGGTGAACATGCAATATTAGCACACAGGTATATGCTGCTGATGTCCTCAGGCTGTATGATTTGTTCCACCATTGATCGTTTTTCATCAAGGCCCCCTTTCAGGTGAAAGCGTGAAACTCCCATTGCATTTTGGGAGTTCATCGTTCTGAAAATGGCTCCCAAGGTGCTTCGTCTCTGTAGAAACAGTTGAAAATGCAATTTTTCTGAAATGCTGCTACTGCGCACGTGCACCACTGCCGTAGTAAATAGGTCTTCTGCACATGCATGAGTAGACGGATACAGAGGGACATTTGTGGCACCTGCTTTCCATGTGCTCACACTCACCGCTGTTAGTCCGCTAAACTGTAAAAAGGCTTCACAAAACACAGAGCGTCCTTTCCCGCTTACACACACACACACAGATATGTATGTATGCAGATGTATGCATCGACTTGAGGCTGACCTTTGTTTGTGGGAGTTTATTTTAAAAGATTTCTAATAAAGCGAGACCCTGGAAGGAGTGACGGGGGAGATAAGAGTGAATGTGAGGATGCAGTGTGGTGCCTGATAAAATGAAAAGCACAAGGCTATCTGATATGATGTGTGTGTCCGTGGACTGTGCGCACACACACACACACGCACTCTCTCTCTCTCTCTCTCTCTCAGAGTGAAGCAAGGCCTTGTGGATATTACTGCATTGATTTGGAGTTGGGCCCATCAACAAAGGTCACAGTTAAGTGGTGAATAGAAAGCGGGTGGTGATTTAAAAGAGTGGCCTCGGCGCAGAAATCCCAGTGTGGAGCGCTGCCAGAATCCTATTTATACAGCATCTGAGGAAGAGGGGGAAGATTAAACAAACGGCGAGATGACAGTCATACATAAACTTACCAAACTAACAAGCGCTAATGAGTCTGTCTCCTTCAACTTGACCACATGAGAGCTTCATGACGGCTGAGAACTGAACTTCTGAGAAGCTGCTACTGCCTGTAAGCATGCTGCATTCCATCTTGTTTTATGAGGAGGGGTAAGAAACAGGACAAGTGGACACAAAGCAGGGAAAACAAAACCGTCTTGTTGTGGTAACAGACATCAGATACACTTTATTTATTGCACACTATTAAATTTCATTGAGTAATGCTGCTCTATAACAACAGGAGGAATGCGCAATCGTGTGAAACCAGAAAATTGTAAATTAATCTACAGAAAAATTATATCAATGATAACGTCAGGACTGGCACTGGTTAAGGTGTCCAGTCTTCATCATGAGAATGTCCCAGTTCGGGTTTCTGTTCGGTTTGGGAGCCTGTCTGTGTGCAGTTTTCTCCAGGTTCTCCTGTTTCCTCTCAGAGGCTAAAACCATGTGATTGACTTATTGACAGGCGACTCTATATTGCTCTAAGTGTGAATGTGAGTATGTATGGGATGGAGGACGGATGGTTAAATACTGATAAATAGGGAGGAAAACGTATACTAGATTTGACCTGATCTGTTATAATTATCTCTAATAAAAGTGTTTGGTTTTTTTAAATCTCTACAATATTTTGACTGCCAGGTGTCATTTGGACACTGCTGATGTTAAATGTTTTACACTAGAAAACACAGTCAAGCTGGTTTGTAGGCTTTTATTACATACAAACGAACAGATTGCAAAAACTCCTCAAGTTTTATCTGCAGTGGTTATCCTGACAAAAAAATTATCCGCTCTAGTAAAATGTCGGAAAAAATCCTGTTTTTGATGCGTTCCAAATGATTAGGTTCCTCATAAAAACCAAAGTACATCTCATGAAAGCAACATAGCAGCTTTATTCTGCTAACTATTTGTGAAAATGTAAAGCGAGTCAGGCATCATCTTTCTCTGAAAGCATTCAATTAATTGTTAATATTGAAGGTTATAACCTCATTTAAACGACATGTCATTTTTTTCCTCCTGTCCCCAAGTCCCCAGCCTATATCCTGAGTCCCCTCTGCTCTCTTCACACACCCCCTGACGTGATGTATTAACCCCGCTGCTCTTCTCTCGCTCCCACACGGAAGGTTTTCTCCAACGTCAGGGGCTGAAAACGAACATCTTGGAACGTGACTGACTCCAGCACAAAGACAACATACTGAGACCAGAAGGCCAACTCTTACTGAGGTCGTTAATCTTTCATGACACACACACACACACACTCAGAGTCACACACGTAAACATATACAGTGTCACAAAGGCAGTGGGACAGAAGGGGGACAACCTGCAGGTTCTTAACATGTTGGTCTAACAACTTCTAATAAATGTGTTACCAGACACGCACATGGTTCAATTTACAGCCATGATTTAGGGACGTGGTGCGAGTCCTCCTGAGAAAAACCCGAGGTGATGTACGACCTGTATGCATTTGTTCACCTGAGTCTGGCTCATAGTCGCCCCAGTGCATCCATCAGCCCTCTCAACTCATAATGGCCTCATCTCCCGTTCCCGTCTCCCCCACTCCTCCCTTTTTTTTTCCTTCCTCCTCCTCCTCCTCTCTTCTATTCCGCTTGACTAACCTGAATGCTTAATGATGGCCCCTGCCTTCCGGGAGCATGTAAACATGCCAGCCGCACCATTGGCCCAGCCAGAGGAGATATTCTGTGCCGATTGGCTGAGGCGAGAGGGGCATGGGTGGCAGGAGAGGAAGAGGTTGGTGGTTACCATAGCCCTACAGGATGACTGTCCTCTATAGCAGCACACACACACACACACACACTCACGGCTTGGTGCCTCAGGACATGGCGAAGGTCCCCACAGACTCACCCAACACAAACACACTCAGACACATGACACACCCTCTAACATCAAGCACAACAAAGGATCTCGGAGCTTCACCCCATTAAGACACAGTAAGACGTTGAGCTGTGAAGAACTGCAATAAACCACTGCAGTTAAACACAAAGAACCCCCAAAAGTCAGACAAATATTTTCATTTGTCCATAAATTGAACAACTGATCAAGCTGGAAAATGCAAGTAAAACAGTGAAGTAGATGCTGCATGAACGACTGATCTTTTTGACTCTACAGAATGCATTTTTGAAATTTTACAAGACTGCCATAGGTTTTCTTTACACTGTAAAAATGCATTGCTAAGACAAAGGGTGTTCAGGTGTTTACAATCTCGAAGTTGCCATTAAAAAACAGTGTACCTTTAAGAAACACTTTCATCCACATAGAAATCCTTTGAAATTATTCTTATAATATGAATTGAAGTGCATTTTTACCACCTTCACTCCAAGAACAATGACTTTTTGCTTGAATAGCTAAAAACAGAGAAACATTATTTTTATTTCATAACATAAAATACATCGGCACTTCATAATTTTTAAGCTATTGTGGCTCCAACAATGTGGAAAACTGAAGCATCTGTCAAGGTTACAAAAAGTACACTTATCTTGACTTTACATCTTTATTTCCTTGATACTTTTGGTGTTCATGATTTCGAAGCTGAACAAACCAGGAAACCAGGTAACATTAAAAAAAAAAGTTCCTTGAAACTCTTTAAATCAGCAAACAGCTCCTCCATCAATCAGAAGAAATTCCTTAATTATGTGATAGAAAGTTCTGACTCTACACAGGATTTTTATGTCGAAAGCACAAAGCTTTTCATAACAGCACATCAGTAAGAGTGCAGTTTGTTCTCTAGTGTCACTTTCTAGCTCTTACAACAGTTCTGTCACACAGGATTCAGCGTTTAGAAAGCGGTCGTCTCGCTCGAGCTATATCGATGAGGTCTTTGCTCAAACTTGTTTCGTCAGTGTCAAACAGCAACAACACTGCTCAGCTGAGCCAAAAGCTTCATCTATTATTCAGAAGGTTGTCACTGAATGAACCTCGGCCAGCGGGGCAGTGGGTGAACCAAGTTAGTGTTACAGCTCCGTGGCAGAGTTTTCATTTGAGAAATTAACTCATCCACGTTTATCCTTTTGGACTGCGAGTCTGAATATATAGAAGGCAAACCCTAACGGTCCTTTCCATTGCAAGGCGCGATAGATTTAAGCCCCCCTGCGACACTGTTCTGCATCTGTTTTATTAAACCGTTTTCTCTGTCAGCATTTTTCCATCAAACCGTGAAACTCTGCAGTTACCCTGCAACTGTTTTTGAAGGAGCGAACATGAATCCCATTACATAAGCCTCAACAGACCCAATGGGACGAAGACGCTTCGACACGAAACAGAGAAGCCTGGCACCGAAGAGGCAGTGGAGATGACTGTATTACATAACGGCAGTGCTTCAGTGTGTGTGTGTGTGTGTGTGTGTGTGTGTGTGTGTGTGTGTGTGTGTCAGTTACTATAGCTACAGTACTGTGAATAAAGAAACAGATTCATCTGTCGTTCAGTTTGAATGATACTGAATCGCAGGAGGACAATGAAGACACAACACAGTATAACTCTGATAAAGAGATGCCCAGACTGAGGACACATTCATTTTATAGACAGAATGGCACAATATATGGCACAATATAGCAGCAACGGTAGTGGTAACGGTGAGTGAATCAGTCGCAGAAGCAGGGCGTATTCTTTCAGTTTGTCCAAAAATACTGATGCTTTCAAAAACCACAGGTGACTTTTAGAAAAATTAATGACCAAAAGTATATCTTAGGTATATTTAGGTACTTAAACAGTCCATCAGCTGCAGATTAAATGCTGCGATTTAATTTTAAATTCAAATAACTGTTACACTTTTCCTAATGAAGATGGCATTTGTGCAGTTTTTGAGGTTGGATTGTGTTTTGATCTGTAATCAAGCCGGAGAACTGATTGATTTGGATTTGTCTCTGCCGTCACTGAGGTGAGCACCAGTGGTGATTCAGGCGGATATTGTGAGAGCCGGGGGAGTTTGGCTGAAATAGATTTGTGGGGTGTGATAAATGAGACTTCCCCGGCTGGATTAAATTGTGCTCCAACACCACTTGGCCGGGAAGCTCTCCAGAATCACTCCGCCGTGCGGCGGCCAGCTCTAACTACTAACATTAAACACTTAAAGACAGAACTGGGACTGGGTCAAAGTCAGCCAGGAGCTGCTCGCCCACTGGGACGTCCATCCACCCGGGCTGAAGCCATGCAGGGGAGAACCAGGGCAGAAGTTTGACAGCCTAGAGAACTCAAACAGTTGATAATTGTTAACAAAAAAAGTCCACCAGATTTGTCTAATTATGCCTAATTATTCCCATTTAACTTGATTACATTCACATTAAATTCAGTTTAAAAAATATTTAAAAAAAAAAAAAAAGAGAGAAGAGATGCTGTTCTGCATGTTGCTGGGAAGATCCGCTCCTCTCATTCCTTCACAAATCCCACCCTGGGCACCTTTAGCATCAGGCTTAGTTACTAACATCATGCAGCCAGAATCCACTCTGCTGTAATATTCACTTCCCTGGGATTAATGACTCAACACTATCCCCGTGGTTGTTTTTTTTTTTTTTACAGGATCTGATTAGAGAGCAGGAGCTGGTGGGCATCAGATTACTTTCACCAGAAACATGTTACTCCATATTAACATCCGCAAATGCCGACAGCCGGAAGTGGGGATTTTTTAAAAGCGCGCTAACCGTGCAAACTGCCAAATGGTCCTCACTGGCAGACACACTGATATTTCTCATGGTTAAGTGGACCAAAGTCAAGTCTTTCCTAACACACACACAGACACACACACACACACACACAAACGCACAGGATGTAACAGAACGTTCTCTCTGAGCTGTACATAATTCGGAGCCGTCCGTACTGTGACTTGGATTAGTGGAAATCATTTTGACATATGTGCACGCGTATGTCTCCGCATGCGCACGTGCCACCCTGGCTCTGCCACGCCAAACCTGCCTATATTCTGAACATTACATAATCTGGCTTTGCTCTCGTGTGTGTATTAAGCGGCACGTGGAACAGAATCGAATGGCGTTAATTCTCTCAAGGTTAACGGCGCACGATGCCCGTCGGAAGTTCGCTCCAGAAGTTGTGCAGGTGGCAACAATCCTTGTAAAGGGACATAGGACATGGCCTTAGAGGCAAACAAACCATTTACAGCTCAGGTGTTGCCGGTGAGTGTGTGCAAATGACTAAACTTCTTTAAAAGAAGAGAAGCACTTGTCAAAATATCAGTTTTCATTAATTTTGAACTTTAATGCCACGTACAATGTTAAAATGGGCAAAGCGAAGTTAACAGAACGCTGAAGGTGTCAGATTACAAAAAGCCAATACTGCCTTTCAGCAGGATATCAAAAGGAAGGCATTCTGGGAATAAAGCGGGCTCAAAGTAGCTTAAACGATCCATCTAATGCAGAGAGTGAATAGAGAGACTGCATCACTTCTTTCTTTTAAAATAAAAATTGAAATAAGCACAATTGTTGTGTTATTCAAGTCATTTCAGTTCAGGAATGACATACAGCCTCATCTGAATAAGAAAAAAATGGACAGCCCACAATCTTCCACTTGTTTTTGTACATTTCTACAAGAACCCCAACGAGTGGAAAGAAAAAAGTTTTTTGAACGCACACCCCACATGAGGACGGATGGCGTCTCTCCCGTCACTCGGCTACCTCTGCATACGAAACTGTATTCTACTTGAATTCCACTTTTTGAAGCCTTTCTCTTTTCTTTTCTGTGGTTCTTTAGAAAATGTTGGGTGTTAATCAGGTTTAATGTTCTCTCCGAGGCCTGTGCTGATAAATTGTCTGAAATCATTCATTCATCCCTCAAATGCACCGTCAGTGGTTGCAAAGGTACAGCTGGACAACACTGCTAGATTAAAAAAAAAAAAACTAGTAACAGAGCTGCCTACTTATGTTTTAGACAAAAATATGCTTTATTTTGGAAAGAAAAAAAAAATTGCAGCATTACTGAACTTCCCCTAAAAAAACCACCAAATAAAACAACCAACATGGTGCACATTACAAATTTTGGTACACCTTTAAGAGAGAAAACCAAGACTAATCAGATCATGAGAGGGGAAAAAAACAAAACACACGGTAGCCTCCTGCAGAGGATCACCATGCTGCTTAATTTCATCAAAATGTGTGAGAAGCACATTTCACACAGCGATCAAGCACACACGGAGAAGAAAAAACAAAGAGGTGGAAAGGATGAGCGGAAATGAGAGGGTTTGGTTGATTTGTAACAGACACACACACACGCGCTCGCGGGCTGAGAGCCGTCTAGGAGTCTACCACTTACGCTGCTGACCGGACAAATGGGGCAGAGGATGGGTGACGAGAGGCCGGGACTACCGATCCTGTGGAGGAGTGTTTGTGTACTTACACTGAAAGGCTCAGCACAAAAGCTGCTCACAGTTCTGCAGCATCCTCATGGCTTTTTGCCTCATTTCTTTATTTATCTTTGCTCTGTGCTCTGCGCAGATATATTTGTGTTTTATGACTTTCAATATTACCATCTGCACAACCAACCCAGTGCTGGTGGGAAAGAGTTGCATGAGGAAATGCTGCCTCAGTCAGCAGCCAGCTAAACAGAAAGGCTTCTCAGGGGAGCGCCGCTGTGGCTTCGAGGATCCTGCTCTCAATCTGCACGGAGTTAAGGATGTGCGGTCACTGCTTAACACCGAGCCATTAACACAGTTTCAGTAGCTGGAGAAAAAAAAATAATGCATTTACCTCTGCACGCTCAGCAGTGCCCTACACAGGAGGAAAACGGTTAAAGAAGAGTGAGACTGAGTTGTCAGACACCATTTTTACTGGCCGCTTTGTTGTGGTAAAGTGGCTGGATGTTACAAGCTTGGTCAACTTGCGCTGGTTTGTCGTGCTCAACCAAAGCGGTGGCCCACTTCTTTTTAAAACAGGGTCAGCTCAGCAGCCATACACAAATTAAATCACACAAAAAGGCACACAAAGAAAAAATACGATGAAGGACAGTGACAAAACAAAATAAATGACAGGTGCGTCAATGGGACTGTGGCCTTTTCCCACAAAATAGGTCACATTTAAGCCCTGATCCAGTCTGTTGTGATGATAATAGGCTCGTCTGAGAATGCACACACCCAGCCTCTCTGAATTTCAAATGTGTTGGTGCACTTCAGGTGTTACATTAGGATGTATTCTTCTATTCAAAGAAATGCCACATACCAAAATAGCCAATTATTAAAATAGCAGAGAGAAGTGGCATGCTGCAAAGCCTCTGGTGATGAAACTCCCTCTACACACAATCAAACTGACCTGATCCATTTTTAAAGGTGGACTAATGCAAGCACTATAAATCCTGTGCTGAGAATATCCACTCATGCATTCACAGTTACCGACAACATTGACACTTTACAGGGAGAGCACTCACGTCTTGAAAAGTGCTCACGTTTCGGCCTGGATTCAAAAACCCCGACTCTACGGGGATGATTTTTGAAGTTTAAACCAGAACTAACCATCAGCCTGGTTCCTTTAAGCCAGTCAGGTCTGTAAACTGGGTACAGTCACATTTTAAAGCTAAACAGAGATGTTAGAAGTAAAAAGCTAACAGTAAGGTTGCATGACTGGGACGTCACCGTCACCAAGCTTCAGGTTCCTCTCTTCAGCACACATGATAGAGCAATTTGTCATTTTCTGCTTAAATTACAATCATCTTCTTGAACAAAATGTTTATTGATATTAAGTTCAAAACACATTCTGTCTGGTTGTGACTTAGAATCCATTTACACAACAACATGGTGTACAGTAGTAGCAAGTAAAGTTGCGTTTCCAGTGGCTTTGGGACCGACTGTCCTGTAGAGAGACCCCAAAACACAAAGAAAGTTTCCACTTGAAAGCGCTGTGTAAACGAGGCTTTGCTCTTGTCAGAAAACACCTGACTGACACCTCTGAACCGTGAAGCAAACCACACTGTGAATTTCGTGAACTCTTAAGCGTCGATTACAGAGTTTGTATGGTGATTAAAGCTGCTCTATCAGCAGACAGGAACCAACAACGTGAGATAAATGACTTTAAAATCTAAATAAGGTTAAGATGCCTCCTCCTTCCACACACTGACAGTGAAACCCTCACAAAGCTGCACACCAAACATTCAGCCGACAAACACATTAACATAACTCATTTAGCGATAACAGTGTCAGACTAACGATAAAGAACTGAGTGTTACTTGTGAAAATCAGACATACGAGCCACCTGTTCAGGACAGAACAGCATCGGCACGATCGTGTGTGGAGCATCTCTCTTCGGTGGCTTTGAAAACTTAAAACATTTGTCCACCGAATACGCTTCAGGCGAAATGTTTGTACAGTGTTTTCTTCTTCTACCCCCCTGCTCAGTCCCTTTCTGCAGATTAAGGCTCGGTAACAATAGTGACACAGCAGAGCAAATCCCAAAAGCCTGTGTCATGTGCCCAAAACACAACAACACACCGACGGGGAGCCACAGACTGCCACGCATCCACTGCTACCATTTGCAGCGTGTGAATCGTCTCCATGACGTTGAATTTGTACACATTGAACACACCGAACAGCTGATCGGAAAGTGACCGTGCAACATGTCAAGACTGTAGCAGAGTGCAACGGCACGGCTAAAAGACCACAATAAAGAGCAGATTAAAAATTCAACATCAGACAGCTTGTGTCCTCGATAGGATGGAACATAAAGTTCTACCTCCAGGTTGTAAGCATGACTCACCCCCCCACCCCCCCACTCACACTGCATATCTCTGGGCTTTCCCCAGCTTCTGTGCCTGCCAGCCCAAAGAAAGCCTGACAACAGCTGACATGAGTTCTTCACACTATTGGAGGTAAATGAGGAAAAAAAAAAAAAAAGAGAGAGGGGGTGGCTCGGTTTGACCGTTACGTTGTAGACAGCCACAATAATGCACACTAATTGGAAGTCCTGACAGAACGCAAAGTGCTCCCTGTGTGCATGTAGCTGTGGTCGTAACGCGAACAGGCAGCACGCGAGATGGAGAGGAGGAGGAAGAGGAGGAGGAGGAGAGGGAGAGGGGAGGGGGGGCAGAGCAAAATGGCTAGAGGTAAAGCTGCACGGGTAAATGAAGAGGAGCGGAGTGAAGAGACGAGCGGGGAGATACGTACTGCTGTAGAGGGTGTCGATCCAGGAGAGCCGGGGCAGGCCACGAGCACTGAGGGGCTCCATCCTCCGCTTCGCTCCCTAATCTCAACTCACTCTGCTCCGCTCTAACGTCTTCCCGTCCGCTCCTGATGCTGCTGCTCGCAGGCGCTTCACCTCTTTCTTTCTTTCTTTTTTTTTTTTTAAATATCTCTTTCTATCGCTGAAAAACAGCCATGGTCTTGCGGGGAGAAGCAGAAAGAACCATTTGGAAGAAGAGAAGACAAAAATGTGAAAAGGACACCCCGGGGTCCAACAGGCTGACCGGCGAGCGAGCCAAAGAAGTGAATGAGTGAGAGACGTCTGTGTGTGTGTGTGTGTGTGAGAGAGCGCGTGTGTGTGAGAGAAAACAACAGGCTGGAGACGGACACCGCCGATCGTTGCTAGGGGAAGGGAGAAGCACTCCCTCTCTTTCTCTCGTTGGCTTGCTCGCTCACTCCCATCCACCCCTCCTCACTCGCTCCCTCTCTTGATTCTGCGCGAACGGCTCATCAGCCCCTCTCTCTCTGTCTCTGTTCCTCTCTCTCTCTTTCTCTTTCAGACTCTTTGAGTGTAGACAGGAATGCGGAGCGGTGCATAATGACTGTGAATCCCGGAGGTTCATGTGAGATCTAAGGTATCTGGCAAATTCTGTGCACTTCTTGAAGTTGCACCTCTGACTGAATGCATGAAGCGACTTTCAAAGTCACTTTTCCTTTCTGAGTCTCGGGCATCAAATTTTCTGGAGATGATCACAGTAGTGGATTGGCTCCATTATCTTTCAAGAAGACAGAATATAATAAATCAGTGCTTTTCAAAGTGTGGGGCAGGACACTACTGCCCTGGTGTCCATGCAGCAGCAGCATACACACTGACAAAACTTTGCAGCTTCTTGGAACACTGCTGTTGTGTGGATGGACACGCAAAATGCAACTCAAGTTTTGCATTTTCACTAGAAAACATTGAACGGGTTCGTCAATGCTTTCAATTTGAAGTGACTGTTGAGACTGTCTATGTCGTCTATAACTATCACTACTAAATGGTTAGGTTCAGTTTGACTCATTTACACTTAATAACAACTGCACTCTAGAAATGTGTTTTTTTATTTAGTATTCAATGGTTTTACCCTTCATGTACTCATTTTTCAATGAAACAAACATTCAATTCCTTTGAATTTTCCTGCTTCTGCATCACTTCTGTCGCCAAAACTTTGAAAAATCACTGACAAAAACACCGTAAACCAGAACTGTGTTTTTATGCAGAACCACAATGAGCCGCATTACATGATGAAGTGCACGATAACTGCTGCTCGACTGCCACAAGCAACAACAGGACGTTTGGGGGGGGGGGGTTACAGGTTCACGTGTCGCGTGTTAAGCTGGTCACATCTTCTGTTCCCGTGGCGACTCTGCGTGCCCCCCCTTCCCCTCCACTGTCTGCCCAGACATATGTGTTGGAGAGGCATGAAAGAGACGCGCACGTGCGAGTGTGTGCCGTCTGGAGAGGAGCTGAATACTGATGTACTGTACCAGCTGACGCCACAACATGCAGGAGGAGACGGGCTTCTTTTGTCTGGCTTCTTTTGTTTTTGATGACAACCGATAACTCTCTGTAAACTGAAAGAATTTCACACTATTTCTCTGCAAGTTGTGAAGGAAGTCACCGTGCGCATTAGCGCTCCTGTTGCACCGCGTTATCGACGACGGGTCTGACAGCGTCTCTCCAATTCATCACTTCCACCACGGTGTGCCAACCGGAGGCGAATCGTTATGCCATCGGCAACCAGGCCCGATACGAAATCCCTCTCCTCAAACCTCTGTCAAGTCCACTCCTCCCCCCTCCACACCCGGCTCCTAGCTGGAGGAGGGGGGGCAGGGGGGGCTGAGAGGCAGAAAAACTTCAATTAGGACACAAAGGCTGACAGGAGGAACCCCACCACCGCTCGACCCCCGCCCCCCTCCATCCCCCCAACCAACCTTCAGAGGCAGAGCACCAGGCCCCGAGCGCCGCTCTTTGTTTGGTTACAGAGCTCCGTACGAGCCAGCTGGAGGAAACACACACGCATGACCGGCGACAGGGTACCCCAATAACACATCTAGCCAGGGGTCCTGTGTGTGTGTGTGTGTGTGTGTGTGTGTGTGTGTGTGTGTGTGTGTGTGTGTGTGTGTGCGTGCGTGTGTCTCAAAGCATTTAACGAACGTCTGCATGTGCTAATGTATATCAGGGTTACTAATGAATATAAATGTGCTATTATGAAGATGGGAATTTATGTAGGCATGACGAAAACACACAAACTCAAGGTTGTGAGTGAGTGCGCACACACACGCGAGCGCACACACACACACACAAATGGTTCATGGAAAGGGAAAGCCAGGCAGGCGGAGAACAATACAGGGTTGATGAGAGGCGCTTCATCAAAAATAGATTGATGTACTGTACAGACTTACACCTCCCTTTGTCTTAAATCTGGGACAAAAGGGAGTTTGTCACAAAGACACGTGCGCACACACACACACAAACGCACACAGCTATGTCGTATAATCCTTTTGGACACATGTATACTATTTCAAATGTCACACTGTCACATCTTAACCCATATGTCAGCCCTAATCTGAGCCGTAACCACATTATGCCGTCAACTCAATCCACACCATAACCCCAATCCTGCCCAGGAGGTCAGATTTACCAGAATTTGAGTTTTCTGGTGCCGTAGAAGTAACCTGGTCCAGAGTTGGTTGATGTTTGTTCTAATATGAGTGCCACCAATCCAAAAAACATGCACAAACACACACACCTGCTCCTTGAGGAGCAATGCTGTCTACTTCCTCTCTCTAACACCTCATCACTCAAGAGCATCAAACAAAGAAAACCCAGAATCAACACTCTCTCCCACACACACACACTCACGCAGACAATACACACTCACACGGAGCTGCATGTTAGTCCTCATGGAGCATCACAAAGCGACATTTATCAAATATTAACAAGCAGTCAAGCTGCGTAGTAAAAAGGGCCATTACCAATTGTCTCTACAACCCTTAAGCCCCCCCCCCCAACCACTACACACACACACACACACACACACACACACACACACACACACACACTGGGTTCAGTAGAGGTATATCTCTGCTTGCACATGTTAATAGGAAGCAATCTGCCACACAACAACAAAGCTCAACACATCAGGGATGGTCTCCTCTCCGTAAAGGTCAACAGCGAGAACCGGCCGCCCTCTGAGTGTGTCTGTCTCACTCATTGTGTGCAAGATTGCCAGAATCTGAGAGATCACAAGTCTGTCTGGTCGGCTTCACGAGGGACCAAAACAACCAGCATAAGAACCACATTTCCAAATGTCTCCATATGTGGCTTTCCTCCAAAAGAGGGTGTTGGGGTGAACAGTTTGTGTTACCACTGTGGGCTGAACACAAATAGGACAATACATCATTAAAAAAAAAAGGGGAGAAAAAAAAAAAAACAGACTTCAACACAAAAAATTGGGAAAGAAAAAAAAATCAATGGTTGTCTTTGATCATGCGTGTTGCTCGACAGCGAGCAAACACCACACGAACAAAGGACATCAGTGGATCAGTGTGCTGTGCGACGCTCCGAGGCATTTTCTGGCTCTGCCAAATCAAAGCTTGTGGTCGATGTGGGGAATTCGGACATGGTTTTCTATTGGAAATCTGTCTGCTGACTGTTTAATAAGCCACCAGTGCCACAGACTCTGTTAACCTCCTTCAGGATACGTTTGAGTAAGTTAGAATTAAAGCTAGATAAAGAGGTTAAAAGCGCATTTTTCTCAATGGCAGCAGATATAAGGCTGAGAAGTGCAATGATAAAAATTTAATAAAGGCAAAAAATAAATAGTTACTGGAGGAATAGCAGCTCTTAATCAACCCTCTCAAACAAACTTGCTAGAGTTGTAAAAAACCTTTTCAGAACCGGCTGCAGGCTGATCCACTCTTTTCTTTTATGAATTAGAGACTGAGGACAGAAATAAAGCAGAGAAGACGCTGGTGCGGTCGCTGCGAGTGTTCAAAAGCACGTGTGCACAATTAGGCAGCCCAGCATCCCACCAGGCCATCCAGCTGCCTCCACCTCACTCCACTAACCCCGCCCGCACCCGTCTAAACCCCCCTTCATGTTACTCCACTGACTGAAACATTTCGAGCCCAGCCGGCGGCCTGGGGGACGACCGGGCGACGGGCGGATTGAAGGTCAGGGCAGGGCGTCTGTGTGAGTGTGGTCCGGTCAGCCCCTCTGGCCTGATACCAACACGCCAACTTGTGAATCAGACTAAAGAAAAAAAAAAAAGGCGATGAAGCCTCTCCTTCTCTCTTCTAACACATCCTGGATATGGACTCCACCAATTCTAACAGCACCACTGCGTGTTTTCATGCTTCATTTATCTACTGTGGATGTGAGTCAGAGGAGTTGCACTGTAAAACATGTGCATAATTTACTATTGGAAAAAAAAAGGAAGCAAATCAGCATAATTAATGTTTTTGTCATTTTAAACACACAAATATTTTGATTTATTAGTCACATCTCAAAATCAATGTTGTTCATCATGCATGAAGCAGGTCA
Organism: Salarias fasciatus; assembly: GCF_902148845.1. Taxonomy (NCBI): domain Eukaryota; kingdom Metazoa; phylum Chordata; class Actinopteri; order Blenniiformes; family Blenniidae; genus Salarias; species Salarias fasciatus. Next base: position 6,715,499 of record NC_043754.1, read on the forward strand.
TTTTTACAGCTTTACCTCTGGAAATATCATTTGTTAATTGTTGTAAAATCGATTGTAACTGTATAAACCAGCACAAATCATTGATGTGGGCAGAATCACATCGATTTTACTGCAACTATTTGTGAGATTAAGGTGTTTTCCAATCAATGCAATTTATTTCCAGAGTTACATTGTGCGAATTATACAAGTTTTAATCCATGTAAGGATAAACCGTAGAAGAACTGTGCAAACAATGTTAATTCTCATAAATCTTCACAATATATTAGATTTATTAAGCACAAAAGCAGTGTGCTAATGCCACAGTATGATTAAAAAGACTTATTTTGGTACTTGCTGATACAGCGTATTTTACTGCAAGTACAATTACTTCAGAAGTATTTTATGTTCATTAGATGCTCTTTTTGTCCTGATGGTAACAATGCGTGAATGACAATTTTTTATATTTTCAAAGTCTTTTTGGTCTTATTCTTCATATTTTTTAGCTTATAAATGGTGAAAACCAAAAACACTGCATCTCAGATTGTTCTTATTATTTCAAGTTTACTGCCACATGCACTCAGAGAACACATTTCCTCTGGATCGCTGCTGTCCGCAAAGAATGCCAGCAGTAAAATATCAAGTAAAAGCAAAAAAAGCAGTTCAAGTAAAAAAACAAACAAATGTATGTTACTAAGAAGCAGCATCAGTAGTGGAATCACTTGTGTCCCATAATCTCCACATCATCATCACCGAGCATTTTTCTGTATTTAGACTAATTTGCTGAATCTTCAACAGTGGAATGTGATTTTAGATTGCAGGTTATTCTTCCGTTTCCTCCTGACTGCACTTTTCATGTAGTTTTTATTCTCATTTTTCATGGTGAGCACACACAAGGAGCAGACAGCTGTGCTTACATATGAGTGGCTTCAAAAAAAAAAAAAAAAAAAAAAGATAATGAAGCACTGGAGTGAAATAGAACTGACACACACCACCAACACGAACAAGGAGAAAGGACAGGAAACACTCATTCTGACAAATACTGTTTTATATTCTCTGATCACCCCCACATTCAACCTTTGTTCTCACAAATCATTGTAAATATGGTGTTTCTTTTATCTCCACTTGCACTGTGAAGTGTGAACACATAGCCTGGAGAGATTGACGAAGAAGATGAAGATGATGATGGTCCGGAGCTGCATGCTTTTTTTTCCCACACATCCCTTTGTTTTGGATGTTGGGGGGGTGGGAGGGGTGGCGGCAGCAATGACTATGCATTATTAAAAAGCCCGGAGTGCATCAGTGATGAATGTCTGCCTGTTAAATGGGGAAGGCTGAAATCATCTGGGGCGTTGTTTTATTGTTTTGTTATCGTCTTGTAGTTGCTTTTATTTTTAAGTGAAATGGGGTGATAAGCCTCTTGGGTTTTCTGGGTTTTTTTTTTTTCTTTTTTCATCTCGGTTGCACAAATAAGTCATTTATCACCATCACTGTACTTTTTCTCCATCACACTGGGGTGAGTTGCACAAATAGAGTCATTCATCCAACAGTTACCTCTTTGATTCTTCCTCTCTGCCCTTCAATGTGTGAATGCGTGTTATTATTACCGGTAGTTGGAGACTCCTGCCAACTTTCCCCAGATTTTTTTATCAAATTCACAAAGCAACCCAAGAGAGTAGCACCAGAGCGAGTGTGTGTGTGTGTGTGTGTGTGTGTGTGTGTGTGTGTGTGTGTATACGTGTGTTAGTGTGTGTATCCCATCATGAGCTCTGGCAGGCGAGAGCCGCTCTCACCTCATTTGCCCTGGATTTCACCCCCTAACTCACTGCACCATCCAATTATGTGGAACCACCATGTCTGGCAGACTACAGTCAAGTGTGTGTGTGTGTGTGTGTGTGTGTATCTTGTGTGTGTATGTGTGTATCTTATTTTAATCCGCCCATTGATTCTTCATAAGATAGCACGGCTTCCTCAAATACCAGTCTGAGCCCGATTGAGTCGAGGAGAAAAACAAACAGGGGGACAAAGGGATCGAACACACTGTGAGAGTGGGAGTGTGTGAGTGTGAGTGTGTGTGTGTGTAGCAACACGAGAGAGCAAGCGAACGAGCACGAGAGTGTGTGTATTCATGCCATGCCAACTGAACTGACTTTGATCTATTGAGGTCAGCGAGGAAATCGTATGAATCATGCTGCGATTGGACAGACACCTGATAAGCAGTGTTTCCTCATCACACACACACACACAAAATGTGCACACACGCTGTAAACCATAAACCATTCCCGTGTGTTGTTTATACCGTCTGCTCGTGGTTGATGTTCAAACACATATGAGCCTAGTCTTCATTAACACTTAGACCATCCATCCCAGAGAGGCCTGCAGACAACATGAAACAGAAATCCCTCACAGGAGAGGCGAAGTTCTGTCTATAAACCTCAAAAACACCATCAGATTAGGCTTTGTGGTGACAAAAACACTCTCAGACTCACACAATAGAATGAAGTGATGTACATTAGATTCAGAGAACAGCTGAGGGAGAGGAATGTAAAAAGAGGAAAAAAAAAGAACTACTGCACTCTAGTGTTCAGTTGACGTTAACACAAGGCTCCTGTGCCGAGTCAATAGAGGGGTGGATGAAAACAAGGGGAGACATTGACAAGAACACATTAAAAGCTCTAAATGGCCCTCTTTTGGAAGGCGCATTAGTATTTTAATGGAGAAAAACGGCAGGGAAAAAAATGGATCAATCACTCAAACAGCTGTTAACGCTGGCGCCGGGGTCAATGTGTTCATTTCAGCTGCAGATCTGTATCCTCGTGCACATATTATGTCGAATATCAGCAACACGCCAGCAAATCAATATTTCCTGACACACACATGAAAGGAACTAGACAGTAAATTTCATTGGTGCCAGCATTTTTTTTTTTTTTTTTTTTTTTTTACACTCTCTACGCCAACATCTTCTATAGATACTTGTGAGATCTGCCAGCAGCAGCCAGTGATTCAAGCCTCCTCCACACAGTGAGGCAGGCAGCTGAGGGATTACAGCGCACTGGCTCATGAGCCAAACACAGGTATCAGACAGGAAAAACTCTGATCGGGATATATTCAATCACTAATCACCGGCTATTTCAATTTTAGTTTGTCAAACAGTCATAAGAGATCTGGAAAGGTCAAACTCAAAGCAGGAGGGGATTGATCCGAATTCCAATGGCTGCAACTGGATAGATTTTAGTAAAAGTAAAAATCACTTGGAAAGAAAAACAAACTTTTCCAAAGATAAGAATCACCAAGTTCTGCAATTTTTCTGAAACAGTAAGCTGACACTAAAATACTGAAGCACACACAACTTGTCAGAATTATTAGCTACAAATGTCCACATGAGGGTGCTCTGTCTATGTCCTCAACATCCATTAAGCCCACTGCTGAGCCTTAAGACTGAATGGGTGCAAAATGCAAATGAAGAAGAACAAGCCTACAACACTTTCTGAAAGTCACTTCAGAAGGAATTGAAAGTCATTTAAAGCAGAGATGCTCAACGAAGCAGCTGCTGACTGAGCCCGAGGGCGGCAGACTGGCCTCGCTGCTCACTTCCTGTGAGAGGTTGACTGTACCATCAGGGCAGAGTTCAGAAAACAAACACAAAAAGTGCACAAAGTGACAGGAAGCTGCCAGGCATCAGTCCGCTTGAATATGACAAGAACCATCACATTTCACTAGATGCTATATTTTAGCTTTATTTTGATTATAACAGAGCGAAAATCAACAGGTGAACTTGGCTCATGTTTCACATAAATCCTGTGTCACAACAAAGAAACACTTTAAGGTTTAAATTTAAAGGTTATTAGGGCACCATTTCACCAGTTAGGGCCACTCTCGATGATACTGGTTGTCATGCGTCGCCTGAACTACACTGTGTTTGACTCCTCTAGCCCAATCAAAACAGGAAATGTAACTATTGAAGACAACAGCTTGACAAATATTCAGGAAACACAAACAAGATAAATTAAATAATACACTGAATTCAAGGAGATGTGTAGTGAAAGCTGCTAAACTGGTGTGGCCTGAAATAAATTCCTGAGAGCCAACAGCAGCGTGTTACACGTTACATCGCTCTCAGTTCTGTTGCCAAGACCTTGCGGCCAGAAAGCAATTATGACGGAGCACCAACAAACTGTCGGCTTTCCTGGGAATCCTTCAGCACACAGTGTGAGGACATGCAGGAGGAACTCTGTTCCAATAGGATCCTCATCTGTATCCGCGAGTGTCTACGCCTGTACTTTTAACCCTCGACCTGCTGGTCCTGGGTGGCGAGCGTTTCCACAGGGAGCGATACAAAACGACAGACTGGACTTCCACCGGTCTGAAACACAAACGTCTTCTTTGTCCCTGACTTCCTCACACTGCTACACAAAATAAGGAGCTTACTATTTGTAACAGTTTAGGTTAGCTGCAAAGCAATTAATGACACACAACTCTGAACTTCCACCTGTTTGGTCATGCTTCTGTTCTCATTGAAGAGAGGAGACAGAAGGAAGTGAGAGCGACAGTGACTGCAAAGGAAGTCCTCAAGACATAATGGTTAAGGTTGAGTGGAGGCCTGGGTGCCAGTAGACACACATTATGCCCATCAAAACACACGAGAGGATATAAAGCAAAGGAGGACAACCCACAGCTGAGAATCTGGCAGGTGTGAACCCTTCATCAAGCTTTAATGAACATTATAATTATGGCACTGATCAAACTCCAGCCTCGTCCTCAGGTGCGGGACTGGAGTCAGAGTCACGACTGAAACAACGCGATCACAGAAACAGGCAGGCGACATGAGCTTTCTCCACAGGGGGGCAGGCCTCGCTCTTCATGCCTGAGCGAGCAAAACAACCATCTGGGAGTCGCTGAAAGTCGAGACGCTTCTCCTTCACATTGACAGGAGCCAGTTGAGCTGGTTCCTTCAGTGGTCTACCTCCAAAACGCACAGTGCTGAAAACTCTCTGCCGGCACGGGACTTGCTGGAGTGATTATGTCTCCGGTTTGACATTCATGCAGGTTGAGGTCAAAGTGAGAAAGGATAGAGGAAGGATGTCTAGACTCCCGCCACCACCAGATGTGGACGAAACCAGATGGACGGATTTTCAAACAAATAACGAAGTCGTGCTTGAGAGTGTGACGGTTTATCCTACAACTGCATTATAACATTAACGGCATTACTTCTTGAAGTAATTCTTTTATAATCGAGTTATTCTCATGTTTATTTAAGGCTTCTTAAAAACAAAGCGAGGATTTTTAATTTCATTTGGTAGGCTAGGAATAAATGATCAAAAAAGTGTGTTTTTCTCTTTTCTTTTAGCTTCCCTGTCGCTTCTCTTGAGCTGAACATGTGCTTCGACGAGACGTCACTCCTGTTAAGTCTGAGTCAGCCCGTCACCAGCTTCCTTCTGCTTTAAACTGCGACAAGCCACAGATGGAAAACTTCCCAAAAATGTAAATTACGCACATCATTAGAAGAGCCACCATGTGTGAAACATTTCAAACATACATCGGAGGGATGGATCCTCATCAACATTTCAATCCACCGCTGCCATGTATCGTCAGCGAGCTTTAAGCTCATGCTTTCAACGTAAGTTAAAAAAAAAAATTCACGAGATGCTACCTATTTTCCTTCCTACTACCAGTTGTAGGCACAGGCAGTTTGTTCCTTCAGAAGGGCTGTGGCCACACTGTATGAATCATCCAACTGACAGGAAAACCACCATTCAGAGATGCTCCTGCATCATGCAGCTGCTTGTGCTCAACTTGATAAAAGCTGAGAGATTTTCTCTTCAACAATGAGTTTACATTTCCTGTTGGTACATTCCATGTGCGCATGGATACACCCTCGGAGAGAAAATCGGTTGGAAAGTCACAAAGCAAAATAGCGGTTGCTGTTATCAGTTTGCTTCTTTTTTTTCTTTTTTTTAAACAGGTGAAAAGGGTTTAATACAGGCAGAGGAGGGTGGGCGTCACTTCCTGCACTTCTTAATCTGAAAATCTGTCTCACATCACTGTGGCTCGACTACAAACCCATGGGAGGTCAACGCCTTTGTTTACGCAAGGAATGGACACATGCACACAAACACACAATTCAATGCAAAGGCCAGTGTCCCATAAACAGGAAGCCGATGAGAAATCGGGTGTCATTAACAAAGAACTGCTTTCATTTCCTCAGAATAACAACCTTAATATCATTTGATAAATTCTTCCAATCCTGATAATCCCATTCTGTTACAGTTAAAAGTTATAAGGTACTTTTCATAACCAAAACTTCGGGCCAATGATTATTTAGATAATATTTGAAGCAGTTGAAGAACTGCTAACAGATAATAGAAGATGGAAAAAGGGAGCGAAGCACTCACTCATTCTGTTTTTTCACAATTTTACAGCCAGAAATTCTGAGGTTGGGTAAATAACTCAAATGATGATGTTTTACTGTGTCATGATAACTTCTCAAATTCCTATACTTCAATGTTAAGAGCCAGGAACTCCCTTTTATTTCTGCCTATAATATGTTGTGGTACTTGCAATACATACAGTGTAATGCCTGTACACATCATAAGATTTATATAGGTTGAAGAAATATGTTCCCAAAATGAGTCAAAGACAGGGCTTGCATAATGCATTTTAATTATTTTCATTCAAGCCAAAAGAGAATGCACATGACATTTATAACCTGAGCTGTGATCACGGGCATTCTTGCTCTAGTTGGGAATTAAGTTACAATAAATACTCATATATAAATCACACAAAATCAAACCACTGCTCTGAGATGCAACAGCAACAATGTAAGGACAGTCTAAGATCAAGATAATATATTTCACTAAATCATTGAATAGAGGTTGCATAAAAGGTTATAATGTTTATAATGTGTGGAGAACATTTAGTCATCTTGATTGGAAAGTGACTCACGGGCTTATATTGTTTTCCTGTTTTACACAACAACATGCGGCGTGAGAAAAGAGAAGCTCAGGTCCACAGATATGCTAAATGAGTCCAGCTGTATCTTGATCCTGATCACACACTGTCACCTCAAACACTTTGATTAGTCTTGACAATTTCCAGTATTACAGCTTGCTGACGTTGAAGGAACAATGCATCAGCGGGTCGGGTGAAAGGTCACAGCAGTGTGTCATCTGAAACTCAGATTGCACAAAGAAAATCCTGCTATGATGGGAAAAAAAGTCCCCTGGACGTCAAAACAGCTGGTCAGGGGGAAGTTACACTTACAACTGAGACAAATAGAGCAGCTCCATGCGATCACAAGAATACATGTTGGTGCACGTCGTTGCAGTATGTTGAAAACACTAAGAATGACTTCTGCTCTATCCTCCATGTTTTATGTCTTTCTGCAACAACATACCTCTCTCCAGTAAATGGGTCATTATCAGACTTTTAACAGACTCTTATGAAGTCGGGCTCCTGGGTTCCTTTGTTTTGCACTGCTTGAGACTATCGGCCGAAACTCGAATTTGCTGGATGACAGAAAGTACAGAGAACCTAAAGCCAGAATCATAAAGAACTAATCATAGTGTGCGAGAAGCCAAGCTGCAGAGGCAGTATATGGTTCATCCACATGCAATTAAGTCTCCATGTTCGATCATTTTTACTTCGTTCAGCATTTTCCAGTGAGGGGTTTCCAGTGAATCATCATCTTCCAGTCCCCACTGTCTCCTCTACTCTTCTTCCTCCTGCATGTTCTCCCTCACTGCACCTTGGATTCTGCTCACTGTTGTTTCTCATCTCCTCTTACCTGACAGATCCACCCTCGGATTCATTTTTCTACACATCCCTCTTCACTCAACTCTCTCTCACATTCACACCAAACGGTCCCTCTGATGTGCCAATTGATAATCCTATCCAGTCTCATCACTCCCACTGAAAACCACCATCGGTTTTATCACCTCCAGTTCCACTTCAGTTTCCTGCCTTTTGGTCAGTGTCACAGATATTCTGTGTTAAAAAGGAATTAGGGTTAGCGCATCCTGTAATCTGGTTTTGGCCAAACTCTATTGTACTAATTCTTAATCTCCTACCACTTTCCAACTACTTCTTGAGTTTGGGTGCGTGTCTCTAAAACACACAGCTCTTCTGTCACAGATCACTCCTGCCAATTGTTAGAAGGCATGTCCCAATAAGACAGTATCCAATCAGGGCCAATTTTAGCATTTTTCATTAGATCAATACCAATACATTTAGACAATCGACTCGATTTCTTTTATGACAGTTGCTTTAAACTGAGTTTGCATAAGCAGCCATGTAAATGTTGCAGCATTAGCAAAACAGTTGCTAAAACGCAGAAAATGGAAACAGTCCAACAGCAACTCAAAACGCCTTCAATAGCAGTATTTCAAGAGATGGAAACATCAGCGCTCTGTTTGGTAAAACCATCTCAGTCGACATGTAAAGAGTAAACAGTACAGAGGGTTACCTAATGGCGTTTTATTTATGTCTGTTTAATTTAGTTTTTGATGTGTAGTGAGGCGAGAAAGCAAAACTGAACTCAAGGCTTTATTAAAGGAAACGCTGCGAGTGTGAAAGCAAGGCCAAATGCCCGGTGATGCTACGAGTTTCAGCTCCAGTAATCCACTCAACACAGCAGATGACTGCATAACAAACAAGAACAGTGATGTGAATGCCATGTTCAGGAAACGCTTCATGTAGAGGTGCTTCAATCACTCCGATTACAACAATCTGCATTGAGGCAAAACTAAATTCCTGTAACCACACGACCAGGACACTTTTAAAGCTTTTTGATCTGGTTATGTTATGCCTTATCTACATTATATTTGTTTTGCAAGAGCTTCTGAGCAAAGTACACGACACTATGCAAGATCACTTACTAGATGACAACTGTTTCACTAGAGTTTTACTGCAGTTTTACTTCAATTTTACTGGTTTCGTCATGTGGCGCTTCAATGACTGCGCCATGCCGCTGCTACACTTCACTGCTACGAATCAATTCACAACCTCCTTAATTAAATCCTGCACATGACAGCTTTGCAGGTTTCATACAGCAGAGATCAAAAACATTGTGATCAGAAACAAAAACAAGTTTATGTAATTCTGTATACCATTAAACCAGTTTTCTGTTCAACACACCAAGAAAATGTAATTATTAGATCGGGAGAGTAACATCAGCAGCAGATATTTCTAAAAATATTGTTTTTTTGAAACTGGGGGACAAAACTTCTGATGTGAGCATCTCTACTTGTTTGTTAGATGAATACATCAATTACTCATAAGTCTGGTTCTTGTGCTTCAATCATCCGATCCACGAGATAAGAGTCTGTTGCTCAACCCTAAATGCATGCTCCTCCGAACTACGGCACGATTAAAAGGGCATTTCCAAAAATAAAGTATTTACTGCCGCAATATCATGACAGGCAAATAATCTAGAAAACTTCCTTTTTTAAAAAGCTGTGCTTTTTGCTTCAGCTGTTTTGCAGCAGATGGTGTGACCCTCACAGTCTCAATGTCAACATGATGCAGACAAACTGGGATTATATTAATAGATGACATCTGCAAAAGCTGTTGAAAAATTGCACAAATCTACCAAAGAAAACCTCATCAATGTAAAGAAGCAGACCCTGAATGAGTTTATGTGCATGCCTTTCTGCACAGTTGGCATTACATAAGACAGCTACAGGAAATACTTGAGCTGTTTTTGTTTTTGGGTTTTTTTTTTGTTTTTTTTTTGAGTCCCGGCCGTGCATTTCACACCTCTCATACGGAACGGAGGTCAGGGCTTCTGCACCGATACAGACGCTCAGCTCTGCATCCATCAACGCTCATCAGCAAGCGGCGACGCTGCAAAGTCCCACACCTCCTCCTCCTCCTCCTCCATCACAGCTACATCCCGCCTGCTTCCCTGCTCGGGCTCGGAGACACAGTCATCATCACCAAGGTAACACAAGGACAAGTCAGACCACACGACGGTTTTTAGTTTGGGGATTTAAAGCCATGATGTACGAGCTTAGAGAGCAGAAGAATGATCGACACCAATCAGCTGCATCTCCACAGTGTGAGAGGTCACGTGTTTCCAAAAGGTGATAAACCAAGACGAATCGAAAACAAGAGGAAGTATGCGAATCAGACTGATTACAAAATACTGATGACAGGATATCAAAAGCAAGCATGACATTTTCTCTGTGAAGAAACGAAATGCGGCATTATTAACAAATATCATCTGCCAGAGAAGGATGACGTTCACTCTAACTTTAAAATGCCACTGGAAATATGAAAAACACTGAAGGAGCTGGTGCAAGAACACGCCAAATATAACATCAGATTCAAAACAATAGATATCAAATGGCTTACGCAGCATTAATCCATGTAGAGGTTTTGTTTTTTTTACTCACATATTTGTAAAATGGACATTAGCTCTGGTGTGCGAGTCTGTTTATATTTTGTGTATCTGCTAGTTAAAAGTTGTGTATTTGATTTGTCACTAAATTGCCCACAAAATGCTGCTATCGCTACAGATTCCAGTTTTAATTCATGTTTATGAAGCGACTGTTGACAGACGCCACAGTGCTGAATGAATCCCAGAATTAAACCTTCTGTTTCAGTGCTACGTTCGGAATTAAATCAGAGGGTGGAATTAAAATATTAAACAGAGCACAATCAATGACTTCTTCAGTCAGTCGGTAGTAATTACTGCGTGAGTGAGAGGAGACGATAATCCAAGCACTTCGCTGTACAACTCAACTGGAAGTGAAGTTCTGTTCATCAACAGTTTTTGTGGTGTAGGTCGGTTCGTCGGTGCTCTCACCGCACAGCTTTGGGTTTGTTGTTTCTTGTTAAGGCACTCTGGTTTCCTCACACAGTGGTAAACAAACGTTTGAGTTTGTGAAATTTCCCTTGCAGTGGCACATGTTTATACAGTGAGATTCACACGTTTGTCCTGTGATGGACTGTGGAGATATGGCAGCTAAGACAAAAAAAAGCCTGCACTGGGCAAAACTTTGAGTTTTAGTTTCCATCTTGATCTGGAATGTTGACACATTGTGTCACATGTCAGAAGAACCCTAAGCCACAACAGAATTTTTTTTTTTTTTTTGATAAACTACTATTTTTTGAAGTTATTTTACAGTCAATGCAACATTACAAATAAACACCAGCAAAAATCCTCCCTAAACAGACATTCTAACAAAACCAGAAAATGGTTTTACAGGCCGAGCTGTGGTTTCTTCCCAACAGATGTTGCTCACATGTTTTATCACATTTTTTGGTTTAGGAGCTACAATTTTTGATCTGAACTTTTTACTGTTTGAAAGTTAATGTAAAAGTTGAGAAAACAAGAAAGAAACATTTGCAGCTATTTATATATTGTTATTAGGACAGATTGCAACAAAAGGAGTTGATTTCATGAGGCACAAATAGAATAGTGGTCAGTTCTTGTTCATGACTTGCGATTTTGTTTTTGCAACTCGGCCAATTTTCCCACAAAAAACAACACAATGAAGCATTCTGTGAGTGTCACAGATACCAAATAAGATTCCTCGACAGCGGGGTCAGGAACACTCTCTGTATGAATAACAAGCAGGAGAACCGAAGCCGGTTTGGTCATCTGATATGGAGGGTATACCAGCCCCCCCCCGGACAGTCGATACCTCTCCGATGGCCTGCAGGGCAGCGTGGATGCTCTCAGATCAGCTGCAGGAAATTGCAGCAGACAGAGACTGTCGCATCTGAACTATGTGGGAATTGAGGGCAACAAAATTAAGATCACAAAAAACTGAGAACACTTGCATATAAATGTCTAATTTTCTCTCCCTGTATACAGAATGTCCAGAGTTCTACGCCATTCCAGTCTCCTCAACAGTGTTGCCAAGGAAATAACTAATAAGAGGCAGCTGCATAGTTTTCTCACAGGGACGATGTGTCAGCATGAAGCCTCCAACCGTGCGCTAACTTTAGCTGTCAGACAGACAACGAAACACAAAAGGGGGAGTGAGCTGGCAGCACTGCGGCCGCAGGGCTCCACACTGTAATTCACAGGTTCAGGAGGACAGCACAAATAAAGCTAAATGCTCCGAGCCTCCGTCAACACCACGGAGTGCGAACGAGGAGGCGCCGTGACAGGCTCATAGTTCCCCTGCCGCACATGCTTTCCAGGACGAGCCTGAACAGGTCCCGTCTTATCTGAGCGAAGAGCGAGCCAAGACGGGGGGGGGGAGAAGAGGAGGGATGTGTGTCGTTTCTCCGAAGTCACTTTGCCGTCGTGACAGAAAACAGAAATCTCCAGGTTATTGAGATCCCGTCAGCAGAGCGTCTGTCGTCTCAGGAGTATGGATCGACCAGCCGTGCCACTGCTGGTTGAGTAAAACGTCAAGACATTGCTGAAAATACATGAAACGTGGACAGGAGAGGAGAACCTATCAGCAGCATGACACAGCATGCGTTTGCCAAGCCTGTCTGGCGACGCCGTCGACTTCTTTACGTCACTGCAGCAGATGAGGGAAGACTTAAAAAAAGCTTTGCTGTGGGGACCTTTACATTTTATTTAATGAAAATATCTGATTTCACTATACAGCAATGCTTTTTAAAGGTTGATGTGATAAAAAAAAAAAAAAAAGTCTAACTAGAAGAGTAAGAGTTGAGCTTTTAATTCTACATGGATCCAGCTATTAGAGGCAAGGCAAAGCATGTGCAGCATGAGAGATGGAGATGAACAATGTGGTTAAATATCTGAGGCTGGACTCATTCTCCCACCACAGAGTGATAAGAAGTCAAATATAAAGCAATTTTAAGGTCACGTTGAGATATGGAAAGCCTTGTTGCATGGAAAGCAGTTGTGTTTGACCAAATATTTCAGCATCTATATTGGATTGAACATCGTTCAAACATGGCTGGTATAGTCACTGTGTTGGAAACACTGAATAATTCATATAAAACAGGATAACACCTAATAAAATTGAGGATTATTACAAAAAAAAAAAAAAAATCAACATTCCTTCTTGTAAACATTTTGTCGTGACCCATTGTTAAATGTTTGAGCCTTGTTCCAAACAGCATTACTGTGTGTTAAGCTTGATTTGAGGATCGATTTCATGGTAACTCAGTAGCCCTCCGGGGTGAACTCTGGAGCAGGCAGCGCGGGATGAACACAAAGTTCAATTGCAGAGGATTTTCTTCACAGCAAAAGTGAGATTTCCTTCAGGTAGAGCCGGATTTTGCTCAAATTCATCCTCAGAGTCAAAGGGATTCCACAACATTTCTTCTGCCAACATTATTGGAGCGCTTTGGCACTTCGCATTAGATAAGATGGATAAAGAAACGCGTGGGCTCCTGATGCAATTGGCATTTTTATCGATTTAAAAAAAGCATTTGACACTATTAATCATACTCTATTACTTAATAAATTATATAAATATGGAATCAGAGGTGTGGCGGGGGACTGGATTAAAAGTTACCTGACTGGAAGAGCACAGTATGTCCACATGGGACAGTTTGACTCGGATGTGTTTGGAATTGCTTGTGGTGTGCCCCAGGGGTCTGTCTTGGGACCCAAACTGTTCAATATTTACATAAATGATATCTTTAATGTATCTCAGACTCTGAAACTCATCCTTTTTGCCGATGATACAAATATATTCTATTGTAATGACAATTATAATGAATTAATAACTGTAGTAAATAAAGAACTCAAAGCGATAAAGAAATGGATGGATATAAATAAGTTATCTTTAAATATTGAAAAAACCAAGGCAATGATGTTTGGGAATCAACAAAGGAATTCAGAGATGCAACCTTCGGTTGATAATGTACCTATTGAATTTGTTTATGAAACTAAATTTCTGGGTGTTGTAATTGACAAGTTGTCATGGAAACCACACATCAAACACATTAAAACTAAAATTTCAAAAAGTCTCTCAATTATAAACAAAGCAAAACCTTACCTGGATGTGAATGCACTTCGCACACTTTACTATTCTTTAATATTTCCTTACCTGACATACTGTGTCGAAGTGTGGGGAAACACCTACCAGAGCACAATTAATCCTCTTGTTCTGTTACAAAAACGAGCTGTGCGGATCATTCACAAGGTGGGTTTTTTAGAACACACACATAATTTGTTTACGCAGTCAAAGTTGTTTAAATTCAATGATCTCGTAAAATATAACACATCAATCATTCTCTTTAAAGCTTTCAATAAATTATTACCATCCAATCTTCAACGCTTCTTTATAATTCGAGAGCAAACACATGATTTGAGAGGTTATGCTAATTTCACATTACCCAGAATTCGAACTACTCGTAAAAGTTTTTGTGTGTCTGTGTGTGGAGTGAAACTCTGGAACAGTTTGGACTTACAGCACAAGCAATGCCAAAGTATTAATCGATTTAAACTGTATTATAAACACCAGATCTGGTCTAAATATAGGTACAGCATCTTGTAATTCACCTGGTCATTTACAGTTACTGATCATTGTGTTATTTTTCACCATAATGTACGTTCTCCTACTGTCGCTTACATGTCGTCCATTATCCATGTTGGTTTATCGTCTATATTAGTGTTCCATTACCTTCAATTGTATTCTGTCCTTCACCTTGCTCAATTCTGGTATTTGTCCATTCCAGTATCTGTCCATTCTGCTATTAGTCCGTTATCATTCCTGCTATTTGTCCATTCTGCCATTCTGTCCGTCATAATAGCTGGTTTTTGTTAATTACCATTGTCGGTATTGTGTAATTGTTATTGTCTACTGTTTACTGTATTTTGTATTGTAGCATAACCATGTGCTCATAGTGTTTCCATTGTTGAGCTTGGGGGTAGGATTAAATAAGTTTTCTTCCTCCTACTCCCCTTTTTTCAGGCATTCTGTGTTTATGTTATTATATTGGAATTTTTGTTTTGTTTTGCAGTGTTAATCGCCTGAAATGAATGAAAATAAAAAAAAAAAAAAAAAAAAAAAATGATGCCAGTCTGCAATTCATCATTTCACCCTCTGCTTTACATTACAATAAAAGTGAATTTATGTGTTGGTACTTCATTTTTAAGCTTGAAGCTGCTTTACAGAGCAATGCATTGTGGGTAAAGAGAACAAAAAACAACCTTCTCACGGAGGAGTGGGAGCACCTTCTTAGCAAAGTGACTTTGGAGCAACAAACTCAGAGAAAGTCACTGAGGAAGTCACTGAGAAATAACTTTTTCAATCGGATAAAAACTTATCTTCATAATTCACACTGAGCGGCTGGAGACCGGAGAGTGTCCGTCACTTTTCAAGGCTGCTGCACGAATCAGTAGAGTCATTACAACAACAACAGCTCTGGCGGTGGATTGTTTCTTGTTTAAAAAGAGCGGCGGCATGAATCAGAGCTGAATCAGGAAGCTTCCGGAGAAGCCGGAGTGATGGTCTCAGACTCACATGACCCGACGGCTGACCTCCTTCTCATCAACTGGCACAAAGGCCTCGGCATGAGCAAGACCCCCGGCATGAGCCCGCCGCCGGTGAGTCTTCTGTGTGAGTGGGAGTGATGGAGGACTGGATCTCATCACGGCCGGAGATGAAGAGGCCAGATAACTGATGTGAGCTCAGTTGGAAAACTTGACCTCACAGCCAAACGGCGGCGGCCGGCCTGATGAAAACGCCTCTCCACAGCTCCACACACCCGCCACTGTGTTTGTCACAATCACAGTCCTTCCAATAATTATGCCTGCCGTCTGAATGAAGCGTCAATACCCTGTTGAATAACAAAAAGGGCCTGGATTCAAAGGGGGCTGACAGCACATGCGTCCCTCTACAGTTCATACAGGCTTATATAAGGTTATATATTGGTTCATCTAAATTCGCAAAAACAGAAATTCACTTTGCGATGGAGTGGAAACCTGTTGAAGGTGTTCAATGTCTTTTATTCAATGTTAACTAGGACAGGCCCTGATCATACAGCAGGTAGCTGAGAGAATGAATGGACGGACAATGAACACTCAACACATTTCAGTTCAGGGTTCAAATGCCACTACAGTTACTACTGAATATGACTGCAATCTCAGATTTTAATGAAACTTTCCAGTGCAAAATACAGTGAAATGTCCAAAACCTTAAAGGACTAGTTTGATAGCAGCATCCCAGATATCTCAGCTCTGGTCGCCATCACGAAATGCGTTTGAAGAAAAAACTCAATGTTTTCTTTGATTTTCTCACTTCCCCAATTGTTTTTCCTCCATCAGCAGTAATTATCCAGTAAATCTCTTCCATTAAAGATAAAAAGACAGAACCAAACAAACAGCACCATAATCCTTCAAAGTTAAACAACAGAGGAAAAAAAGATTTCGTCTCCTCTCAAAGACTTCTTCAATCTATTCCTGTGTGCGTTAGTCATTCACTCCTGACTCATGACTCAGATAAAATCTCAGTCAATATTGCCACATCTTTCCGTCAAAGAAATCTTGAAATGCTGCTGCATTTGCTTAATCCTACCTCCAGGGTTAGCCTTCGTCACGTTACGTTAACTGTTAAGAGTATTTCTTTCTTGGGTTGGTGAATAAATACTTCTAAGCCTAATCTAACCTGCCGTTTATGCTAGTTCTTGCACCATTGAAACTGACGCCTAAGAGTGTGTGGTGTTCTTTTCTGACCATGTGTCTCATTTAGCAACATCCCCCTGAAAGCACGTCTGAAGCTCGCCAATCGCCTTAAACGAATCACGACTGTCCCTTAGCGAGAAGCACTGACTCAAACAAGGATTTTTGCTTTCCTGGAGAAACCCCCTCTCCTCTCACACATGTGGGCTGTGTGTGTGTGTGTGTGTTCCACTATTCTTGAAGACTTTCCAAAAGAGGCGATCAAACATTCACGCCTGCTTCATGTTGAGATCAGGCAGCTGAGAGAGGAGCACGGCGTCGTGCAGGCAACCATATTCCTGCTTCAAAACACATGAGAGATTCTGACTTCTGTGCAACATTTTCACGATTTCCAAAATTGTTGATGAACTGAACAAACAGTAAGCGTTAAAGTAGATCTTTTACCGAGCTCGCCTTTGTTTTTATTTAAACTTGTGGCTGCGGGCACTGACTTTTTATTTGATGCACAGAAATGACTGTGCTTTCATTCTTCTTGTTTCACTTCTGGCAACTGAAGCTCAAACTGCATCAGCAAGCTTCAAACAAATACAGTTACAGTGATCTATGAAACAAGATCAACTCAGATCACCTGTTTCCATTTGCGTAATGGCAGATTACAAGATGTATCTGTGCATACTGGCTAAAAAAAGATAAAAATAAACAACACCTATGAGTAGGAATGTGTTTTTTCATCAATGACCTTCAGTTTTCTGTGGAAATATTGCCCTTGAGAAAGGCTGTGGACCCCCAACGATTTAAGGAACTGTTCTTCTATTGCGCTATAATAATTCTTTTAACCACATAAAGTGGGTTTGATTCACTTTCACCCTCCTGATTTTGGTTTCATATATGGAGGAGGGTGCCGCGTCTCACGCTTTGTGGCTATTTTCACAGCCACCATCTGCAGCAGCTTTCATTGTACCCAACGTGCTACTAAACTCACAGGAAGAGACGCCAAGCGATCTCGTACCTGGATAGAAAGACTTGTGTTTCAGATAAATGCAGAACAACAACATATATATATATATATATATATATATATATATATATATATATATATATATATATATATATTCAATTCACATTTTCAACATTCAACTTTTTTTCTTTTTTTTTTTTTACAAGCCCAAACTGAAAGCTCACAGTTGGTGCAGGGACATCTGCAAAGATCAAACTGACCACGATACTTGAAGCGAGTGCACACGACAGGAACACCTCGTCATACTCGGATCAAATGCAGTTCATTTAAAATCTGCTAATGTGATGCTTCAGTAAAAAATTACACAGGAAATGGCCTTTTCATCATTCATACCGTCACCGACTGCTTTTCCTGTATTACCCAAACCTGAGGCGTCTCACGCTGCAGACTTTGTGGTGTGAAACAGGCGTAAAACTTCACTTCAGGAAGGACTGAATGAATGAATGATGCCTGTTCCAGCAGGAGGAGAGCTGAAAGAAAAGGAATCACCATGCCACGGCTCCCAGTCCACATCAGCTCCGACTATCATAAGCCTAAAGTGTGAAAACTCAACATTGATACTGAGAAGTGGTGTCAGCTGTTCTTTGAGGTCAGGTCATGAAACCTAGACTGTGTAACCTAGACTGTACAATGTGTGATGACAAGAGGTCCTCCTCAATCGACATAAACAAATGTCAAAATCAAATACTTTGATCTCACTGTTTCAGCAGCATTCTAGGAATGCTTTTTTGATGATTTCACAAAATAGCTACAGCAAAAATAGAGGTGAAATAGTGCAATAATCACCTTCAAATTCAAATTTTAGGTTTTTTTCTTCTATGGTGCCAGATATTCATAACTAAATCGCTTTTTTTTTTTTTTTACTAAACCAAACTATTACTACCAAAGATTACTACAATCTCAACATGAATCCAATTTTAATGAAACATTCTGGTGCAAAGTACAGTGAAATGGCCAAAACCCTTCTCCTATAGCTGCTCCATGACGCATGTTTTAACAAACTAACCCTGACAGCTTTCAGGGCAGCATCACCAATATCTCAGCTCGGGTCTCAGTGTTGTGTCTACCTACTCTTAGGAAATTAGTTGTAAAATAAATGTATCATTATTTGGACTGGAGCCTCTTGGAAGACGGTTTTGGCCCACAATCCTTATGTTTGACACCTCTAATCTACACAGCAGGATATCTTAAAAGATGGCAATTACTGTAATGCAGTCTTTTAAGCCAGGAGGAATCAGCACATTTACAATCTTTACATCTTTTATATCACTTTTTACAGTTAAAGGTTGTAGAGAGCTGGAGCCAAACTCAGCTCACTATAATCGAATGCCACTGTGCTGTTTGTATGTCTGTTAACTCAGAGACAAGACAGAGACATACACCTACAGGCAGCTTAGAAACACAAGGCTTAATCCAAATACCAATAGCAAAGCCACTCACAGGAAGAACATGCAAACTCCACAGACAAACGTCCACAGAATCAAACCTCCCTCAGCCCTCCTATAAGGAGCCGCGAGCTGAGGAAGCAGATCTTCCATCTTATTCCATTTCAAGAGAAAATTCTAAATCATACTGTGGTAATCCAAATATCAGAATGACATCTGATAAAACCGTGATATTTGATTCATGTACAGAGGACAGTGCAACTTGAAAAGTGGATTAGGACCTGTGTCACTGTCAAGATCAGGACCCACCCCTGGTGGGACCAACCATCAGATGAACACATCGATCAGTGACTGACTAAATCCATATTGTGCATCGCTCTTGAATAATGCTGACTTATTTTATATTGAGCCACACTGTCTGACTGTCTGGAGGACCTTGCTGAATGTAACTTCACTTCATCCTGGTCCTGACTGCAGTTCCGATACCCTTGGAACTGACTGAAAAACTCTTATAATTTACATACTTTCCTCAAATATTATACTTGGGGTGTAAAAGGGGGCTCCAGACCCCCGGTAACCTCATCTTTTCTCCTGGCTGTGTCAGTAAAGTGACTCGTCCCTGAGCGGGACCGGGACCGGGACCGGGACTGCGGACCGTACCTGCAGAGGAGGAGTCGTCGTGGTCGGAACTCAGGTATCCGTCGCTCCTCCGGTCCGGGGTGCTGCACCCGGAGCCCCGCGACGCTCTGCGCTGGACCAGCGGGAAGGACGGGGACAGCCTGCCGTCGTCCCCGGAGTCCAGGTCCCTGCTGTTGCGGAAAGGCCTCCTGTTGTCCCGGTGGCTGGCGGACGTCCTCTGGCCGTCCCTGCCCACCGTCCTCGGTACCAACAAGTTATTCCGGACGAAATTCTCGTTGAGCTCCGGGTCCTCGTACTCCCGGTCGCTGCTCTCCTCGTTGTCGTTGCGCAAGAGGACCGGCGGGACCGGGACCGGGACTGGGACCGGGACGTGGACCTCTCTCCGGGAGCTGGGCTTCTGAGGCGGGACGGGGATGGGCACGGGCTTACCTGTCCTGCCGCTGAACCTGCTCCTCTCCCGGCCGAAGGAGCTGCCGAGCCCCGGCGCGCCCCCCGCGCTGTGCGGGGGCTTCACGCCCCCGGAGTCGGACACCTTGGAGCCGCGGTCGTCCCGCCGCTGCGGCTTTTGGGAGAACCCGAAGGTCTCCGCGTTGAAGTTCTCATCCGGGTCGCTCCTCTTCTGGCGCGTCATGGTGGTCTGCAGGTAGATCACCTTGAATTTCTCCTCCGCCAGCGCCTTCTGCAGCCGCTTCAGGTTGGCTTTGCTCGCCTCCAGCTCCGACTCGATGTCCTCCACCGAGTTCAGGTCCATCTGCGGCACCTCTCCGTCGGGGAATTCATTCCTCCAGTGTTTGGCGAATTCCTCCTGTTCCCACATCGTGATGTCTTCACCGCCGCAGTCTTCTCATGGAACTCGCGCTGATTTCCGTCCGTCCTTTCTTTTTTTAAAGCCCCTCTCTTCGCCGACTCTCTCGCACGTACCCCCCTTCCCCCTGTCCTGGAAACACTGGATTTTAAAGTGACCACTTTCGGACCATCTTCCACCTCCCACACGTTCAGCTGGCTGGCGGGAGCGCGCACCGTGCGTGTGCCTGACGCTCAGAACAAGTTCGCACTCAAAAGTTTCGAGACTTCCTGGATCCTGACGTGCTGCCTTCACGGGCCGCTGGGACAAACGCGTTGTCATCAAATCAGTGCGTCAAGAAGCACGTGTTGGAAACAAACTGATCATTGATTCAGTACCGTCAGAATTTGTAATGAAATATCAATTTGCAAACTCGATGGAAATAAATATTTGTAAAAAAAAAAAAAGAAAAAATAAGTGTATTGTAAGTAAAATAAGTGCGTTTTTAACATTACACTGTCACAAATCAGTTTTTGTGATGAATACAAATTATTCCATAAGTTTCTGGCTCATATTTTTTGTGTTTGAAATGTGCTACACTCACAACAAATTATTCTGAAAATGAAATATCAATCTTTAATATACTTGATCCAGTTGCTGGCACTGGAGTCAATCCCAGCTAACTATGGAAGAGGGCAGGATACACCCAGGACAGCTCACCAGTCCATCACAGGACAGCCACACAGTGACACACACTCACATTCACACCTGTGGGAAATTCAAGGTCACCAATAAACCTCACATGTATGTTTTTCAACTGTCAATAAAAACCAGAGTTCCCAGAGGAAATACATGCTCACACAGGGAGAACGTGCAAACTCCACAGAGCAAGCCTCCACCAAAGATCCACTGTGAGGCGAGAGCACTGACCTCTGCGCCACCATGCCCCATGCCATGCCTGATGAAATATCTGAGTTTTCATTGTTGCATCACCACCAGTGTTGTGTTATATGTGCTCCAGTTCCTCAAACACTGTGAGCCTCAGTGAATTGTCTGTTGTCTGTCATTTTACTCTTTGCAAGTCTGGATTGCACTCATTTTGTCACTCTTGTCACAAACCCGTTTGTTTTCACAGTTTAAGAATCTACAACATATACTCTTGAAAAATACTACAGGCTGAGTGTTTCACCAATGTACACTGTTAGTTTTGTACAAAAGGTTGTTTTAGTTTTTGACACCTTATTGCTGTCGTTTTCCAATAACTCCTTAAACCTACAGCTGCTTGCACGAAGTTTCAATAGATGATTTCTCGTTACCACATTTGCGTGCTCAAATGTTGCAGAAGGGAAGAATTCCGACAGCAATTGAATGCATCAGCCGATATTGCAGAAGTGAAATCAAAGGAGTTGACCACTGCTGACTGCAGCTTTATCTTGTGGTTAGGTGTGGATAAAACTGAATTTATGCATTTAGGCAATGAAGTCAAAGTTTTATTATTGCATCACAGTAAATTAGATTTATTGGCTTGTTAACAATCGATCAATCATTTCCCAGAGTTTTCATAATCGAAGGTTGTGGGAGCAGTTTGTTAATGTGAAAAATCAGTGCTGTGGTCAAAACTGAAGATCTGTTTTACTGCTCACTAATATAAATATTTGTCTTTTCACCTCACTTATTTAAAAATAAAAGTAGCATAAAAGTGTTTCATATTTTAGCTATGTTGCTGCATTGTTTTGTTGTGTTTTTATGCCTGTTGTAATGATCCGGACATTTACAGAGATATCAAGAAGCCAGGGACTGAAGGGGCCTGCTGTACTAGTTTTGCACAGATCCAATTCAGTAATTTGTGTGTCAGTTGATATTTTGAGTGCATGAACTGAACTTTTTATTTCCCCTAAGAGACAATGAGCAGGGCTTCATCAGTTTGCAGAATAGAGCCGCACTAAGAAAGGATGGCACAGAAAGGTTCTGGCTCCAGTCTCTTTTGCTACTGTCTGTGGTTTTGGTGGTTTCACATGAAGGAAGGAAAGAGCTCTGAGTGTGTTCATGCTTACCAGCCTACTGGGTCTCAATCTTTGGTTGAAACAAAGACTGCGTAGTCATATGAATGCTGTCTATACATGCATCAGTTCACAGGGTA
Organism: Salarias fasciatus; assembly: GCF_902148845.1. Lineage (NCBI taxonomy): Eukaryota > Metazoa > Chordata > Actinopteri > Blenniiformes > Blenniidae > Salarias > Salarias fasciatus. The sequence goes on from NC_043754.1 coordinate 6,738,002, forward strand.
ACAACATAATTTGTTACTTGATGAAAATACAAATTAGGCACCTCAAGTTTCGTTCACCAGTGTTGAAATACACATGCTCAGTGATAATCAGCATGTTAAACTTCATAATTAGTGGAAAAGTTTACAGGGGATTCAATAGCATTAAATGGAACAATGTAAAAATGTATTCAATCTTACCTTTCAAATTTTTTATCATTTTGATTTTCATATTGAGAAGCGTCATCCCTGGCACACCCGTCTCACGCCAAGCAGTGAACCTAAACCGTGATCACCTGAATCTCGGCCATATCTGAACAGCTATATCCAGATAATATGATAAAATATAAAACTTGGTGAGCAGCCCTGCAGCAGACTTCCTGTAAAGCAGAGCTGTAACGCTATACAGCAGAGCAAAGTTATCAGTGCACACGCCAAGGGGAGGGTGCACAGGCAGAGATGAGCAGACTGTATTTTTGAGTGCCCGTTTGGATTCCTGCCCAGAGCTGAAAGATCATTCTCCTAAAAGCATTCAGAAGCCATTGATCAGCACATGCTTCAGGCCTGAGAGGCCTGATTGGGTTACTGTAATGAATAGAGAAGGAGCTTAGACTGGCTTGCAGTCATGAAACTGGATCACTAATCACAAGCCTGACATGTTTTATCAGGAAATGTAATGTACGATCATTTCTTGTTAATCAGCTCAATGCAGTCATGGCTCATATAGTTTACACATGCACCCGAAAAGTAAAAAGAAAGATTTTCGACATTGTTTTTTTTGGCCAAATGTTTAAAAATATACAGTCATGGAAAGACTGTGTGAGTTGTTTGATCATTAAATGCTCACTGATCCCATTGAAACCTGTATATACACTGTTAAATCAACAATACCCTGCAAACAATTAAAGCAGCAGATTGCATTAATGGAGTGACACACAGCCAGATATGGTTGAACTTCAGCCTGCAAATTGTTATCATCTGGCAGTTTGAGTAGGGCTCACAGATTAAAAAGAATAATTTAGAATTTAACATGTGAAAAGGACTGAGAAGCGGGACCCAAAGAGCTTATTTTCTGAGGCTCATCCAGTTTAATTAATTGCTGCTAATTAGGAGACATTCATATTTCAAGTCTCCAGCTATACTGTCTATGCAGCATTTGCTGTCAGTGACAAAACGTCCATGTGTTTTCGTTACATACAGAAAAGAGTATCTGCAACATATTGTATTTACACACAACAATACAACGTGTCACCGGTGTAGTGTCAAACTGTGCATCCAGAAAGTTGACAATAACTTCGTGAGGAGTCATAGTAAAGATTGCACAGAGCCACCATGAGTTGATCCCTTATCAGAAATAACATTTCACACATGAGCAGTGCAATTTTTTCCCATCAAACACCATTTTTATACTTGTTCAGCCGATGGTCATTAAATACATAGACTTATAAAGAATTAACATTCCTTTTGATTATAATATTTCAGTTCCTGATATGCTCTGCACATTTCACTGCACACAAATTTGTAAAGGAAATATAAATGAGGAAATAAGATTCAAATATGAGATTCTTTTCATAAGCTTTACATAAAAATAAGTTGATCATCAAACCTCTGTTTTGGAAATATGGTTCAAGGATTGATTTGCTAAATAACTATATTTCTTTTATTCTGGATGGAGTAGGCCCGACAGGTGGTTGTTCCTCTGCAAGACCGACTGATGATTACTGTCTCCTTTTGCTCCATGCCAGAATATGAGCATTATCAGTCTTTGGTGTCAGATTTGTCTCAAAATGTTTAAAAATGTGATTTTCTGAACATCAAAATACACATGTTTTCACATGTTTTACCATAAGACATAATGAGAAAAAACAAAGTAATTTTGGTTTGCAAAGCATTTCAAATTAATTACATCCATCAGTTTTCTTTACCACTTTATCCAGTTCAGGGTTGTGGGTCACTGGAGCCACTCCCAGCAAACTGCATGTCTGTGGACTGGTGGAGGAAACCCAAATACCTGTGTGTGTTCACATCTTCCTGTGTGTGTGTGTGTGTGTGTGTGTGTGTGTGTGTCTGATTTCCTGTCCAAAAACATGCATGCAGTGTGAAATGATGGCTTGTGAACGGTCCTTTGAGGTGAGTCAGAGTATGGTTGTCGTTTTTTGCCTTGTGATGGACAACATACCTGCTCATGCTGTGGCCTATCTTCCTTTCACAGCCTCCAGTTGGACAGAGAATATTGATGGATGGAAACTTTACAGTTAAGGAGGAAAGCTGAAAGTGGTTATAGCAATTAACTGACAACATAAACTGCAGATCAATAAATCTCTAGTCGGGAAATAAATGTTATTCAAAAAATTGACCCTGGAATTATACCAATAAGTGCATGACTTGGGGGTTTGAGAGAGAGGCTGTCCTGCTTTGGCACTGCCTCCACTTCTGTTTGATGTTGAATCACAGCAACTTGGAGTCAGTTAGTGGCTGAGTGACGCCCCCTTGTGGCGTCTCCAGGTAAAGCAAGAGCAATCACAACATCAGTGTCGCACTTTTATTGTTTTGATCATTTCCACAGGACATTAAGGACGATGAGTTCCACTAAAAATACAAACAGAAATATTGCTTATTGAAAAATGGATCACTGTAAGACCACAGCAAAGCACTGTGAGACCACATAGTCACAATAACATGAGGATGTGCTTCATTTCATGGCGTAACGAGTCCTACACGTCACTTAAAACCACACATACAGTACAAGGATATCAAAAAGGACACAAATATATCATCATAAAACACACCGCTTCCACTTTATGCAGAGGAACAGAACAGCTGCTGTTTCCTTATCAAAATAATAGCCACATATATAGGAGAGTTAAATTTCACCCCAAATTCTTTGTGCAATTTTCTCTGAAATCTCAGTTAAGGCAACAGTAGGACAGCACCACAGATGAAACCAGTGGAGTTACAGGTAGGTCGTATCAAAGGCCACAAAACACCCGACAGAGATGTTACGAATATTCAAGAGGAGACAAAACGGATACAGTTATGGGTCTTGGGTCGCAGGGTTTGATCCTCAATGGCCTTCCTGAGCAGTAGTAGGAAACTTACAGGGTGTTTATATTGATCCACAAACCATCAATAATTACTATTATAAAAACGTGTTGTCCCCAGTAACAATAGTATCATAAATACTGACCACAACAAAGTACCTGTCCGAATATCAAAGACTTCCACAGTGAATCTTTGCAAAGCTTCCACAAATGTCCTTTGCATAGTTAATTGATTTTATGATAGTAAGCGCATAGAAAACTAAATCAGTGTGTAAAAGATGGTATCTAGTCATTATGTGCAGAAGGTCTGTCATTTGCTAACAGAGCAAAGTGCAAATCTATACACAGATTGGCTGCCGAGGCCGACGGTCGCCGTTTGCCTCGCGGAGCGACTCTCACGCTTTCCTGATGGCGGCGGCGACCAAGGTTTCCCTCCTGGTGGTTACAAACGCCTGCTGCTTCTCATAATAGGCCGCCTCGTTGATGAAGGTGGGATAGACGGTGCCCGAGCCCTGATAGTGGATGGTCGTTCCGTCAAACGTTTGGAACATGGGGTCGCCGGGGTTCAGCGGCTCCCAGTCGCAGTCCTGGAACAACAAGCAGTCACCTCAGCGAGGGTCGCTCTCTGACTGAAGCCAAAACGCCTGAAACTCTCATTCTGACTCGTCACCTGCAGGTTGGGGTGAACCATGGCTATGATGTTCCCGTTGGCGTCTCTGGGGTAGTCGATCCTCTCGGAGACCCGGAAAACTTCCACAGTACAAGGAGGAAACTCCATACCTGACAGGACCAGCGAGATAAAGCGAGATACAGCGAGTTAATGGTTTCTGTGTAATTTTTCACAATAGAGTTGGTCGCTTCTTATCCCAGATTGTTGCCTCTTCAGTTTCAGTTTATCTTCAGTTGAGTTACAATGCTGCAGAGTTTTGCAGTGCTGCCACCACAACAGGGTCTTAAAGACTTACATCCAGGTTTTGCCTTTTTGTGAGAGAGTCTGCATGTTTTACCTGAGCATGTAGCAACTTTCTCAAGGCACTCTGGCTTTGCAATGCAATCCAGTCTCATACTTTGAATCTATGCTGCTTGAAATGCTAGATGTGTGGTCTTGGAGGACACATTTCAGAAAACATCAAATTAGAAAAAAAAAAAAAATCTCACTTCCAGATTGGGGCAAAGCCCAACCGGGAGCAACATCCCTATATAATCTGTGGTAAAGATTCAAAATGTTGCCATTACCCATATAAGCTGTTACACAGGAGAAATGGTGCCAGTGTTTTTCCATGGTGAAACAACAACAACACACACTCCTCGATGCTAGTGAAGGCTGGTGAACTTCCTCTCAGATGCTGTCCATGTATTTTGGCCACAGTGGATTTGTGGGATCTGCATGTTTGTTTTGGCACAGTTCTTACATTAGCTGTTGGCGTGACGGGTCTACAGCATTCGTTTTATAGAAAGCATAGAAACATGCTTTCTTCTTCTTTCCGTCTTTTGTTTTCTGTTCAGGAACACACAATGCTGACCCTTCAGAAGTGGATTTCACACCACATAATGTCTTAATGTAAAAACTGGCCTCACTCACATCTAACTCATAGAACATATTTCATTGCAGAAAATGCAAAAGCAAATTATGAAAAGATGAAATCAGTTAGCATATACGGTAATTATCCCAAAAGAGGCAACAAATTCCATTCATAGCTTCCATGTTTAAAGAAATATTGGTAATTTAAAAAAAGTCAGAAAAGAGCCTTTGTCTCATGGCTGAAGGGATGAAAGATTTTAATGGCATTCATGCCTTTTTTTATTCATTTGGAAGACAGAACTTTCCCAGTTAGTCATGAGCGCCGTGTGTGTGTGGGTGGTTGTTTGTCTCTCTGAGTTAGTCTTGTGTTAGACTTGCGATCTGTCCAGGCTGTGCATCAATCACAACTAAACTCCGGTACAGAAGATGGATGGATGGATGATTTGAACAGTAATGTATTGTTTTTATTCGTATTTCACACAATTTTTCAGCTTTTATGGGAACGGCGGAGCAAATCTAACCATGTTGCTGGTGGGTCTAAGCAGCAGCCGATGATATAAAAGAGACTCTCCTGCAGACCTCCACAGAATAAGTGTTGGCATTTGGAAACATTATGTAAGCAGATTTAACTGCTTCACCTGCCACACAACTGCATCAGGATGCAAGAGGCAGCACAAAACAGGAAGGAGACGTACGTCACCGTCCAGTTTTCCCACCTCGGCCGGTGTGTTCGCCCGTTCTCCAGAGCGAGCAACTTCCAGCTGGTACAAAATAGTGTCCTGTGAGGAGTTTTCTCCTCGCTCCGCTCGAGCTTCAAAGCACAGGAACATCGATTCATCACCATGCCAGAGCGCTCATTATCACCAGTGTGGTCCCACTACACAGGATTACCAAACTGTTGGCAAACCGGGAGACGTGGAAGCCGACCAGCTGGGAACAAGCGGGCCATTCACCGGCAGGACAGTCAGGAAACCAAAGGACGGCAACGCACACTTGGCACGCAGCACTTGTTTACTTTAAAAAGGGGAAAAAAAGAGAAGGGGGGAAAGTCGCCTGGGACCTAAACATTGCAAACTGTGTTTTGCTCCTTCGCAAGGAGGAGGGTCGAAATGGAGACACGACGAGCCACATGCAGATAAATTTAGAGATGAGCGTGTTGGTACATCTGGATGAGTCAGACGGCCACCCATGGGCATTTTGTCACAAACTGACAAACCCACCGATTATAAACAACCTCATTCGCTATATTACATAACATATCGTGAATCATGGGACACTTTCAAACTGTTCCTTGCGTGATGCAGTTCAGATGCGTTGGTTTATAGTTTTAGAAGATTGTCTTTATTGTTAATTCATGTTCTGGGTCGAAGACGTGACGTCTCACCTTCATTGAACAGCTCGATGAAGTCCAGAGCATGCTTCAGGATGACTCGCATCGCTTCAAAGATGTTACTCCTCAGAACTCCTTGAGGCTGAGGACCGACTTCCAGACCTGCAAGCAGATATCCTCATGAAGCATTTTCACAGGAACAAGCTATTTTATCCCAGATGAGCGCCTGTGGAGATCTAGTGGAGTGTTAAAAGCTTCGTCCTCTCTCTGTTAGCCTGGGGCGAGAGCACATGGAGTGGTCAGTGGCTAAATGAGGGACAAATCTGACTCCCGCCTGGAGGGACAACAAATGGGCCTGATAGAGACTGACCGAAGCTTCTCAGCTGGTCATTACTGCAGTGTTCTGACCTGCCTTCAGGGAACGATGAGTCAGGTCTGAAGTGACCATCTAATCCAAGATGACAAGAAACAATTATGTGGCAAAAGAGAAGAACAAAATGGCCAAAACAAAAATAAAAGTTAAAACAAAAAACAACTAAAAAAAAAACATGACCACAATGACACAATGAAAAAAGACTACAAAAACACATACAATGACCTCTGGGACAAAGCAATGGCCACAAAGGGAAAAAAAAAAAAAACACGACAAAGAAAAACAACAGCACAAAAAACAGAATACAAGAAAATAAAATGAGCCTAGAAGTGACTACAGACTACAACGTCCAGAAATATTTACCGAGAGTTAAGATGAACTCAAAGTTACCAAAACGACAAAAAAAAAGACAATAATGAGACACAAAATGACAAAAAAATACACTGATAAGAGAAAAAAAACGCTTATGAAAAAAACATGCTGACAGAACACACAAGTAAAATCCAAAAAAACGTGGAACAAAAGAAATTCGGAACAAAAAGACGACCAAAACACAAAAACAATGAAAAATGGTGATAGTGTATGGGAAACGAAGAGCACAGAGCAGAAAAAACACAATCCAGAGTGAGCACAAACAGTGAAACAACAAAGACTCACAAAAAAGACCGCAGACACAAAACAATACACGCAAAGGCAAAAATGGTGTAAATAGATAAATAAATAAATAAATAAATAAATAAATAAATAAATAAATAAATAATTCAAATTATATCTGGTAAATCAGTGGATGAAGTGTCGGTGCTGCTTTTCATTAAGGTTCTTGTATCTAAAAGTTTCGGGTAAACCATAACTTTCAATTCGGTGCAGCTTGTTACATTTTTGCACCCTCCTCTTAAGAACCGCTCCCACCCGCCTCGCCGCCGTCTTTAGAAACACTCCAGACCGGAGACACTCACCGACGGGGTGTTTGGCCACGGAGCGTGAAGTGGAATATTTCAGGAGAGGATGTTCATTCAGCAGAACGAGACAGCTGGCCGGAGCGATGGCTTTCTGCAAAACGAGACCACCCAAAACAACATGTCAGACACGGATAAAAACACAGAACACAGGAGGCGGGGAGAGGGCACTGAGGTTCTGCTTGGCAGCCTGGAAAATAAAATATGACACAGTGAATCACGTTAAGGCTGGGAGATCTGTCTTGGAACTGATGCTTTAGGGAACCTGAACATCTTCTTGATTTCTTGGATAAATCTCCGCTCAATCAAATTCAAGCCAGCTGTGTTTCACGGTGCTTCAGAGCCTCTGACACCTACGAGATTATCTGCAGAAAACAACTGCCTGAACCCGAGGCAGCTGTTCAGCTGCGAAGGTCAAGCCATGAGTCACTCAGTAACCTGTGTTCGAGGAGGGGATGCTGAGCAGGCCGTACTCTGAGACTTAATCTTCTATCTGTGCGGCACTTGGTGTTTCTTAAGGTGAAAACACATTCCTCCTCAGCTCTGCTGCTCACAGTCACAAGGACTCTGTTGCTTTTGGCTCCGTTTTTATGATCCCTGGTGCTGCTCACCAGGCTTTGTTTCTGAACTGAAGAACAAGAACAGATAACACACTCGGTACAACAAACTGCCTCAGCTGTTAAGCAAGATCTATTACGTGTTTAGTGTTATGGTTTCATTTGGTGACACACAGATGCAGGTGTTGATTTTATTCCTTCTTTATCAAGACTCAGTTTAAGTTGAATTAAAACTGTGATTGCAATAAAATCACACTTTAAGATGGATTTCGGATGATTAGACGGCACCTCCCTGAAAGGATTTTTCAAATCTATCAAGTTTAAACACTAAAGGAGAGCAGAACTGCGCCGTGATGTAAAAACTGGAGATAAACAGCAGTTTTGCAGACTTCATGGAGAACTGAATGCTCAGAATAAACGTAGAGGGTCACACGAACCAACTGCCTCCCCGGACGCATTTAGATCTGAGACAGCAGTAAGTCTGGCGTCCGCAGCGGAAAGGATGGAGAAAGCTGTAAATCAACTATAAAATCTCACAATGCAAAATCTGATCATCAATCTTGGCTGATGTTATTCGTTTTATATTTATTCAGGAGTTTTAATGGGAAAAAAGTGCAGATGACTGAGGAGGGTTTTGTTGGGGTTTTTTTTCCACGATGAATCGTCAATCATAAATCAGTCTGTCGGGTCTCATGGGTTTTCTTCTCTTTGCTTCCTCCTCTTACGTAATTCGTTGCCATTTCGCATTACTCTCATTTGAACATCTGCTAAATTTACTCTCTTTTCCTCTGAGAAAAGAGCAATAAAACAATGAAAACTGGCCTCTGGTTTTACTGTTTGCAGTTGAATTTCACGACAGAGCCAACTGTGTTTAATGTCAGTGATTTTAAAGCTATTTCAAACGTATTGAATAGTGAGACGACAGGATCAGAAGAGAAAACAGGCATCCAGCTGAAGTGTTTAGACGGCTGGTCCTTTGCAGGAGTGTGTCTATTTCTGGAAAAAAAAAAACCAGCTAATTTTAGTAGAACAGTGCCTGAAATTGAGAGCATCGCTGTTTGCTTCCTTTAATTTATGAATCCGGCCGAGATTTCCTGAGAGGTCCTTCACTTTCACATGGAGTGCTTCTGACTTTGTGTTTTCACGGTAAAGGCCGCAGAACAGTCAACAATCAGGCAGCGAGGACTCCACCTTGATGTAGTTCATCATCTGCAGGTTGAAGTGGTCTTTGGAGCTCTCCAGGATCAGGGTGCAGCCCATGTTGGACGTGGTGTTGTGGAGGTCGAAGATCACGTCGTAGGCCTCGGGGCTCCCCTTGGGTCCGAACATCCTGTTGATCTCCTGGGCTCTCTGCACCTCGTACGGCAGCTCGTCACCTCCGAGGGCACTGCGGCGCACACACACACACACACACGCACAACACTGAGCGACGAAGCGTGTTAATTATTTACGTAACGGTGTCCCAGAACTGAAGCGGCACGTGACGCAGTCTGTTCAGAAGCTAAACTTGTATTACAGACTTTTACTAAGACCTGCTCCGTCTCATTTCCCAGCGCTCCTTCAAAACAGCTGAAAATAACCGGCGGTCCAGGAGGTTCTCCAGCAGTCTGCATCGTCTCACCTCGGTCACATCTGCTCTCTGCAGACAAGCCGTCTGGCTTTGTCTGGACTGTCAGGATATTGTTAACACACAAACACAACGTGAGCAAAACGCTGGTGAAACAGATGCCAAAATGCAGACTTGACCTGAGGGAACGTGGAGGATCTGATGTTGAGAAACAGCAGAACTGACGGTCTATTTAGGTTTTTTTTTTTTTTATTATTACTATTGAGCTGTTTTTAGAAAGAGTCTCCAACTGCTTAATCTTCTTAAAGTTGCCTTCAGAAAGGCCAACGGAGGAGCGCTGAGAAGGTCTTTAAAGATCAACAGCAATCTGCTCGACGAGGGTGGAAACCGTCACGCTGAGCATCAGCTCTCATTAACCTCTGTTGGCTGAAATAAAAGGAAATTATATAACAGAATACATTAAATGAGAAGTTTCTGTCACTCTTTTCAGTGCAGAATGATGATTGTACACACATAAGTATAATAATTATAGTAAAATCAATCAATATGCGAAACAAACACAAATGAAATCCAGAAATAGGAAGTTGGTTTATCAGGGAAGCAGTGAGAATGATGATAATGGAGATATTTTATTTGATGAAACTGTTTTATGCTTTTTGCAGATTACATCAGGTTTGAGTGGGTGTTATGAGAATTTTCATTAAATTAAGGGGAGCAGATTAAACATTAAAGACAGCGCGGCCAACCTAGGAGGGGTTTTGTAGATGAGCATGAAGCAGTGAATTTCACGACGGGTGTGTACCGATGGTTCACAGAGGAGTACAGTGCGCACTGGTGCGTTCTGAAAGGAGCATTAGTGGCTCCGTGGACAGCAGGGTGATGAAGTGAATCAAGCTTGCAGAGAGCAGATTTACAGGCTGATCTTAATACAATCAAACACAGGAACGACTGTCATGGGAACAAGGTGAGAAAAGTGAAAGAGGAAGACATTCAGAATGAAAAACCAAGATGAGATTTTACTTTATGCTACTACTCTTTCATTAACATTAGTGATATAAAGCTGTAATACAGGTTTTGAAGCTTTAACAAAAATATGAGTTTAGACTGGATCGACTCAACGTGCGGTTCAGGGCAGAGGAGGCCTGTTGAAAACCGGAGTGACAGGACGAGTGCGTGTGGGGGGAATTACATTGATTCCTCACATTCAATAATGTGGGAAAACAGTCTGAGCAGATGATAAACTCAACATGGAGCAGCTAAAAGGTTAGCTTCAAAGCTTTACAGCTTGTTGGTTTAGTATTTTGTGTGCTCGGCTCAGAATATAAGATTTAGAGGTTAAGGTTCAGATTAGACTTAGGAGCGGTGAGTAATGCTTCAGGGTTATTTTGTCAGGGGTTACAGGCTGGATGTTAGTTTTAAGTGTTTCAAGAGGATTATGTTTAGGAATCAGGTTTATATTTTAGGATTCAGAGTAATTTTAGGTGGTTTGGATATGGATTATGCTCAGGCTTCAGTATTGAGGTATAGCCACATGATTTGGCTGCTTTGCTCCACATACTTGAGGTACAAAAAGCACTTATTTCCCAAAGTGGTTAAACAGTGACGCCTGAAACGGAGTAGCTGAAGCGTAAAGATTAGCCATTAACTTCATGGTTATTGTTTAAGGACGATTGGGGGAAAGGCTTGGAGTGAGATTCAGATGTTTCTTTTAGGTGACAGTGCGAAGCATTTCATCACACTGCACTCTGACTAGTATTAAAATATCACAGCATAACAGATGGGCAACAAGACGCTAAAACAAGAGTGTCAAACCCATTTGAAGATTCACATCGTCATGATAGTTGTTCTTATTGAGTCGGCTGTAACTTTGAAGTTACATGAACACAGAATAACACAGATAAATAAATCCCTGTACTTATTTTAAAAATTACATAATTAAAAAGTACATTATTAAAAATTCTACTTGTTGATGTAAAATACATTTTATGTTTTCTTATGGAAATATGAAAAACTTTAATAAATCTTTGGATTCAGTGCTTTATGACAATCCACGGTCAGAAAAAAAAAAAAATTGTTTTTTTGGAGGTGAAATGTAGCAAACCTCACTCACACATGTGTTTTCAGATGAAAAATTGGTACCAATGTTTTTTTTTTTTATTATTTTCATTTACTTCTCATTGAAATGTCTTCACTGTGTGGATTTTTTCTTCTCAGGCATGTTGAAATTTTATTTTTGTCTATTTCAACTCAATGACTGACCAAAACCGAAGTCAAATGTCAAGAAGACTGTAATCCTGAGGCAGGATAGTGTCATTTTGATGGGCACAAAGTCAGAATCTATTTTATTTGGACTTAGATTTTAGGACTACCATGAATTTCAAGCTCTCTGGGGCCACATTCGGCCCGCGGGCCTTGAGTTTGACCCATGTGTTGTAATACATGTGCTAATAACTATGTTAAAATACAACACTCATAGTACAGTGTTGAATAAAATAGAAAGACTCAAATTATAAAAAGTACTTGATATTGGATGAACATAGCTTGTGTGTACTTTTCATTTCTCCTTTCATTTTGAAGAATCATGAAATTAAATCACAGAAAAGTGCTGTTCATAAACAGTTGACTGTCATATAAATAAACATTAATGTATGTTATCCAAAAGTCTCACCAAAGATGGAAAATGAATAAAAAACACCACCTAAATTATACGAGTACAAAAATAACCCAACTATAGAATAACACCAAGCATGACGCGGTCATGTGATCAGGCTGGAGACTGAAGACGGCGGGGGAGCCGTACCACCCCCGGTATAGGAAGATAATAAGTCAGCGTTTATTGCCTTTATCTTTAGAGTTCTTTATGCCTGATACTGTGAACTTGGATGTAACGCCCCTGTCAGGAAGAACAGTGATGAAAACACTCATTCACCAACTGAGTGTCAGAATAAAGGATGAGTGTTTTAACAGAACTCTTCATTAATTTTCAACTTTTCTGTTTTAAAAATTGTGCTGAATTGAAAGTATCACTTTTAAAGATTTGAATTCCGTCCAGGAAGAAGACAGAGACACAGACTCTGTGGGAGTGTCAAACATAAGGCCCGTGGACCATGAACTTTGCCAGCAAGAGGCTCCATTCCGGCATGCAAAGGCACCAAGTAAATGTTTAAAATGTCAATGAAAACCTAGCTTTTCTTAAAAAAAAATTGCGAAAGAGCAGCAGAGAGAACATACAAACTCCACACAGAAAGGCTGGTTGAGCCGGAACAAATGTTACTGTGGGCTGAGGTTGCTCACCACTGAAACGCAAGGACAGTATGTCCCGAGTCAGTGTTCATGGGACAACAAACACAAAAGAAATTGAAAGGCAGTAGTTAACAGAGGTTATCTGATTTTCTGAAGGAGAAGAGGGGGAATGGTGTCGTTTCCGGCTGTGAATCCATCCAAACTCCAATACAGCTGAGGAGGGGAGGCTGTTCTGGGACCCTTCCTGTGATGATTAATGAATGGAGGGGCTGCTGTTATCCAACCACATTAGTAAATAAGCTGCTGTGTGTATTCATGCAACACTGACTGCATGAGCCAGCGTTTGCGTAAGACTCCAGTTTTCCGCTGAGATGCACACGAAAAAGGAAGAAAGGAATAAAAAAAAAAAAAAAGAGAGAAGAAGAAAGAAAGAAAGAACTGGTGCTGAATGATTCGCAGCTCGGTCACGTTCCGCTCACGTTTTTCCTGCTGGCTGACAGTCAGCTGTGGCCCGGGAGGAGGGACACGCTGCCGCGCCGTCATTGGTAGAGGCGGCTGAGGGTAAACACGGCACCTGCTATAGTAATAACACCGACCTGACAGAGACTCGCGCAAAAAAAGGAGTAGAAATCATGTTTTGCAGCCTCGTGCACACTCATTTCTTTTTTTTTTTTTATTTTCTTTTTACGCTAACATGGAGCGTGTGCGTGGCTCTGATCGCAGCGTTACGGTGATATTGTCCCCGCACTGGAACGCCGCGCACATGTATCGCGGCAGCGTTGCGTAATTGTGCTGCGATTACATTCCCCCCCCCCCCAGTTCCCTACAATCCAGACCCAAACAGGAGGATTATCAACAAACTGTGCGTGTCCGTGCAGGACAGTGCGTCATATATGGATCTGTTGTTACACCTGCTTTTGTGGATGCACGCCATGAAAAAAAAAAAAAAAAAAAAAGAGAAAAGAAAAAAGTTGCCATTCCCCGCGCCTCGTTTCGTGACAAACAATCCAAAGCGACCAGAAGCGCCGGCGTGTTTACCTGAGGTTCTCCGGGGTGAAGGCTCGGTTCAGGTCCGTGTCCACGTATCTGGTGCACTTCTCCACCGCCTTCGGGTTGGTGATGAACGGCTTGACCTCGACCCCCTTCCTCTGGACCTCCACGCCGTTCTTCACCCACAGGTTGACCAGCGTCACACCTGACATCTCGTTCCCGTGCGTCCCCCCGAAAATAGCCACTTTCCTGGCCTCGCTCACGCGCGCGGTGTTGCTGTTGTAAGAGGACATGTCTGTGTGGTGGTGGTGGACAGAGGAGGAGGGGGTGGGGGGGGAAGTTTCCTCCTGGACCTTCGCAGCCTCGCCGTTTAAAGCTCTTTATGTGGCTGCGCTCTTACGTAACGCGCCCCTCGCGCGCGCCGCGGTCACCCACCGTGCGTAAAACGCGCAGAGTTGGACAAAGCACGAAGCAATTTATAGTCAAGTCTGCTTCCTATCGGTGTTTACCTGTCACTGGCAGACCTGTGCACGAGACATGCGAGCTTCCGACAAAGACCTTTCAAAATTAAATGTCCCATCGATTGTTTTTTTTTTTTTTGCCTCGCCTGAGTGACAAACTGTTGATCACGTTTTCCAAAACCGAAGGCTGATTTGTGAAATAATGCAAAATTTGACACGGAGATGAAATTTGTGTGGACTTATAGCAAAGAAAATATAGGTGAATTTTAAATGTTTTATAAATCGTGTAGGTATTACCAAGCTGACAAGGGAGGGCTGTTTCCCCCCCTGGGTTACAAGAGTGAAAAAAAAAAACAACTAAATCAACACATTAACTAATTAGACATATAATCTGGGAGAAATTCCTTTTTATCTACATTGAGCAATCCTATTCCCAGAATAGAAACATAACTTATATAAAAATAAATAAACTTGTTGGGTGAATCATAATTCACAAGTTTTGTGATAAATGAGAAATAAATACAGAATAGGATGTGATGTTTGTACATTAGCTGAGGATTATACACACTATTTCATCCTGCGTGAATGCACTTGCCAGAAAAGGTACCTCTTCTATAATCCTCAGGTGTAAGAACATTATGTGTTTTATTCTGTAGAAAATGTTTGCAAACAATGACCGCAGGTTCTTCAGTGTAAAATCAAGCGTCAATATAATGTATTTTCAGTGATGGGTACGGCTCCTGGGGATCATATATTTCCCATCCAGTGTTGTCACTGTGTTTCTGAAGACTTCTTTGTTCACAGCAGTTAGTAGACACATAAAGTGATCAGACTTATATGGGGAGGTGAAACGTTAAAAATCATCAAAACAGAATCGAAAACCTTGTTTCGTTTAAAGATGAAGAAACAAACTCATTACATCAATGTGGTATTAATGCAGACGTTTCTTTCATTTTTCTTATAAAATCATTTCGATAAAAACATTTTTCAGTTGTTTTCATGTTAACATTTGGACACAACTGAAAATCCCTGAATGTGTTGTGTGTCAGTCCGGCCCTCCATCAGCTCCGAGCAGCGTGTGAGGAAGTCCTGACTTGGATTTCCTTTTTCTTTTCTTCCTCCTAATGACGCTGTGTGAAGACTTTTCAAACAACTGTGAGCTGTCGCTGAAATCAGCCGTCACCTCGGGTCTTTCCTTCTCATCTGTCCCCGTTTCACCATTAAATGATGGAACTTTTGTAAATTCCTCATTTTTCTTTTTCTTCTTTTTTCTCTTGACATCAGTGGCTAGTGAAGCATCGCATCCAGTCTTTGCATCCACCTCGTGTGTGAGCGAGCCGCAAGAATCCACAGCAGACTGAATATGTTCATTTGCAGCTGTTGGAACGTCTCCTGTGTCTTTTTTCTTCTTCTTCTTCTTCTTCTTCTTCTTCACTGCTCCGTCCTCATCAGTTGGATCATCATCTGCAGTTTCCAGGTCTCCTGTGGGAGTCTTCTGTCTTTTCCTCTCTGCTTCATCCATCTGAAGCGTCTCGCTTGGCTTTCCGTCATTCCTCGTGGCTTCTAACATCCTCTTCTTCTTCTTCTTCTTTTTCCCGACCAGGTCAGGTTTGCGAAATTCTGCTGACTCGCTGGCTGACGTCTCTGCATCAGCAGCGGGGAAGGAAGAGGTCTGTTTCTTTTCCGCTGTCTTCTGCACTGAATCATCACTTTGGGGCACAGTGTCACTGCAGAGGCTCAGACTCAGCCGCTTCTTTTTCTTCTTTCTCGTCACCAGCTGAGCGCCGCTGTCTTTGGCGCCCTCTGCTGTGTTTTCCGTTCTTCCATCGCTCTCAAAGAAACTCGTCTTTTCAGGCGTCAGCTCCTGACTTCCTGCCACGCTGACGGCGTCACCAGAAAACCCGAGTTTCATTTCACTTTCTAACTGATGCTTCTTTTTCTTTTTCCTCGTCTTTATTCTTTCACGAGACGCTTTCTCTGAAGCTTCAGTAGTTTCTAAACACGTTCCTGATCCATCATCATTTGATTCCTTCATATTTTTCTTCTCGATCTGAAAATCCTCATTTTGAACTTCATCAGATTTTAACCTCTCTTGATCTTCATCATTTATTCTCCTCTTTTTCTTCTTGTGGGCCGCCCCATCAATGACGCCACTGTTTAAAGCAGCAGAACTGTCCTCCATGTGCTCACTTACATCTTCGTGAACTCGTTTTCGCTTTTTCTCCTGTTGTGAATCGGGGACATCTCTCTCTTCTTGTAGATTAAGAGTCTTGTCTTCTACATTAACAGGTGATGTGATTTGTTCCAGTCCCTCTGGCTCCTTGTGACTATGACAGCTCTCTTCTTCGATGCTCTCATGATCTCCTCCATCTGCTTCATTTCGGCCTCCAGCTTCAGGCTCTACCTGAAGCTCGGCTCCGGCTGCGGATGCTCCATCGTCACTTTGTTCGCATTCTTCAGGAAACTCACAGAAAGTAGCATCGCTGTCACTGGCTGGCCCGTCCTGCCTCTCTTCTTGGTGAAAAAATAGATTATTCTTCACCTTTGAAGTTTTGGCTTGGATTCCGCTCCATTTGTGACACGTCTGTCGTCTTGCAGGAGAGTTTCCGGCTCTGCTGCTGGAGGGAGATGCTCCTCGGAGTCCTTTATGGGGCGTTTCAGCTGCAGCGCCGCTGTGTTGACTCTCCCTCTGCGGATCGTACCAAGGCTGTGGGCGCGTTGTTTTGGACAACACCACAAGATCTTCGTTCTTCTGTTGGATGAAACAGACTATAGTCACATTCACACTCAGTGACCGCTCTAAAATCCATTATTCCTGCTATAGACAGTCTGCCTACCACCACTTTGATGTCCTCTTCTTCTAATGTTCCTTCTTCTCTGCAATAAAACAACAAAATATCATGGCATTTCATTCTGGAACAGAAGATGGATGGACGACATGATTCTACTCGCATTAATGTACATTAATACTTAACTACAGTTACTATTTTATTCTTTTATTTAGAAGACTTGGAGCAACATTTGCTGCTCCCCAGTATATAAATTTTCACATCAGTTATTTTATCTTTTGTTATTTTTGGTTGGATACATTGATTGAAACATCCCTGCAATGAGCTTCTATTCACATTTCACACAGTGTCCTAACTTTATAGTATATTCAAGTGAGTGAAACACAGTGTTCAGTGACTGATAGAACACTGTGGAATGTAATGATCTGGATTTACAACCTAAATTAGTTGTGATTTATTGCTGCTTGATACAAAATGTATTGTACTGCATGTACAGTTTAGGTCAGGCCACATTTGTGTATTAGTTTGTAATCATTCGCTTCATCTTCAGTACAGCTCTTTTCAATTTGCCCCTCAGAGTTTTGGACGTCTGTTTTCGGGATGGTTTTAAAAATACTAAAATATTACCTATTGTGCCTTTGAGCATGAGGTTTTTTGGTTTTTTTTAATTAATGCAGTGAGCTTACTCTGATATTGGAGAGATGTCTCCCTCCAGGTCCACGGTGGGTAATGATGAGGGCTGATGTTTGGTTTGCCGTGCTGCCTGCAGCTCTCGGACACTGCAGAAGAAGCCTCCCATCAGTGCATTCTGCAACGCAAAGACAGGGATGAGCCAAAGCCAGGTATTGCTGGTTAAGTTATTTATTCAATTGTTCATTCGATTGAATTTATAGGACTGGTATAAATAAGCCAGCCAGGGAACAGTATTTAAATGGTTTGTACTTTGGTCATTCATGCATCAGTGCCACACCCATGCAGGTTAGGACTTACATGGATGTCCAAGTTCTGATGGTGATTCAAGACATGATTGGTGGGTTTCTCCTCTTGAAGAAGATCGAAGCTGTAGACCGGCAGCTTGACTCTTTTTATATTCTTCTTTTTGTCTTTTGTCTTGGAGGTGCTGCTTTTCCCTTTCCCATTTCCCTTTTTGCGTTTCGGGGACTTCGCAACGGATTGCTTCTGTCTTCTTGACCTGACGGGTTTCTGGGTGATGAAGAAGCTGCCATCCGAATCGCTGCACAGAAACACCCCGAAGTCAGCAGGAGGCGATATTCACTGTTTGATCATCGCTGACTGGACCTGGGTCCCAGCTCACCTGTCTGATCCACTGGCTCCACGGGGCGGGCTCTCCCCCGCAGACGACTCAGAACTCCATGACTCTCTATCCAACTTCGGTTTTCCCCGCATGATGTAGTGCGATTCCGAAAACTTCAACTACGAGATGCAATTCTTGTGTTTATAAAATTACGATAATGTAAACGCGCATCTCATCGCGTAACTCTGCGAAACAAACAAGATGCGGGCTTCTTTTTAGGTGCATCGGATCAGAAAAAAACATACAGAGTTCGGCATGATAACCTCTTATCTGGAGATGATCGCGTTATAAAGGAATAAAGTAAACAAAACCGGAACCAGAAAAACTACGCACATGTGCTTCAACCAGGAAGTGTTTACTGTGACGGAAGAGCAGCTGACCAATCACCAAAGAGCAACAGACGAACAAGAGTGTTCCCTCGGCAAACTTCCGGGTTAGAGCTCGCTGTGCTGGACAGCCATGAAGGTTGTTAAAAACCGAAATATCGTTTAACTTTTGTATCTTTTCTACCAAAGTTGACCAAAATCTAACTAATTTATTAGATTCTAAAATATGACCTCAGTTTATAATGAAAATTTGAACCCAGCCCTTGTAAAAGCAAAACAGTTGTTTACTGTATTGTTCATTTGAGAAATGTGTTTTGGACTTTAATGTGTCTAAATAAATCAACCAAGTCCCTGGTACTCATAAAACTTAAAATATCCACTGCTAAAACGTAACTAATGTGCTTTTGGGTTTTGATTAGAATTCTCAGAATTTTTTCCTTACAATTGAGAACAGGTTAGGCAACTCTAGGTGTGCTTATGTGCATCTTTTCAGAACTTTTTTTTCACTTCAGAGCGGCTCTAAGTGTATTAAATTCACTTTGAAAGTTGTATTTAGCGTGTTGGCGTCATGACGAGACTACTTGTGTCGGGTGTTTTTCTTGTCACTGTTTACTCTTTGTTCGGACTTCACCCCTCGCTGTCTCCGCTCTGCGGTCCTCTTCTCCTGCTCTCAGCTGCTCGAACGCTTTCAGCTTCACCAGAAGTCATGGCAGGAATCAGTGGGACTGAAAAGGTCCAGCTGCACGCCCCGGAGCTGGAGGAGCTGCGAGGGGGTGAGGACCAGAGCTTTGGTGTGATCACAGGCCGAAACATGAAATCACATGCTGATCAGAAGTGTGTGTGCTGCTGGTTGTTTGCAGCGCTGCAAGCTGGACTGGAGAGCAACTTTGCAGAAGTTCAGGTGAGTGTTGTGGATTGCCCGGATCTCACTCAGGATCCCTTCAAGTTCCCTGCTAAAGGTAAGAGAATGTCGTGCTCCACGTAGAGCTGAAGAATCCATCAAAAAGCATGAAAAAACGCTGTCTCTTACATTTAAATGCGTCATGCATAAATGCACGTTATTCATCTTTATTTCCTCCTTAAATTTGATCTAGGAAAAGAAAAACAATGATGCCTGATGATTTCTTTGCAGCTTTTTTGTGCGTGTGCAAGATGCATAAAAATACTATTGCAATCCAATACTGATCAATCACTACAAATACTACTGTTTATTAAAAATGATTTGTTTTCATATAAAGAAAAAGTATTGTGTGCTGATTTAGTGTACATATTTGCCACAAGGGGACGGAAGGGTGCAAAGTGCAATGAGAGAGGATGAATAACATGTAAGTTACATAAAGTGGATTTAAAAACTGTGTAAAAGAATATGCATGACCTTTCCCACAGCCAAAATGAGATATGAATAGTACATAAAAATCTCACCTACATTTGAAGTTTAATTAAGATAAATGAAACGAAATTCTAGCATTAAATATTCCAGTTTTGCAGCTTATTTTTAGTGTTCTTGCAGGTTTGTGTGGAAGTCCTCGCATCACTGATGTTGGTGGTGTACCATACCTGGTTCCTGTGGTGCATAAGGACAAGGTAGTGTTGGATTGATGTGCACAAAGCAATGAGAAAAAGCTATGTATCACACTTCAGTCCCCTTTCCTACTAGGAGTACAACATGAACACGATTTCTAAGGAGCTGGAGCTGCCGGGAGCCTTCATCATTGGTGCAGGAGCTGCTCCGTCCAGCATCATCGGAATGAATGCAGAGGTCCGGTTTGTCACTACTCCAAACTTTGTAATCAATCTGAGCACTATGTTATTCTGCTTGGCTGCACAGCCTCTGCTGTGGTTTTAGTACACTTTCACATGTCTATTTAAGTGGAAATAGATTTTTTCATTCTTGAGTTATTGGATTTTATTTATTTGCTTTGTTAGTTAATTCTTATTCGGCCAAATGGGGACCCATGACTTATTAATTTCCAACTTTCAACAATGATATTAGGTCGTCCGTGTACTGTTGTCATTTACATATGTCTATCTTGCACATTTAGTAAGTTATTTAATAAAACTTAGAAATGGAAGAGGTACCAGCCAAACAAGAACGGCACTATTTCAGCATTGTCAGTTACCATTAAATATTTAATTAATATTGTTTGGAAGTGAAAAACCTCACAGAATTGCCTTCAAATGAAATCCAGGACATGAATTTACATATTTATTGGAATTACTCGGCTGCATGTTGCTGTGGAAGTTATCAGTGAGAAAGGCATGGGTTAGAATTTTAAACCATTTATAACAACCGAATTTAAAGCCTTTCTGTGTGGAGTTTGCATGTTCTCTGTGTGGCTTTTCTTCGGGCACTCTGAGTTCCTTCCATCCTCCAAAAACATGCATGTTAATTTATGACCCGAAGAAACTCACAGATTTATGCTTGAATATCTGAAGTGCCAGAAGTTGTAAGCAGCAGTTTAATGATCAGATTCATTGACTTTACAGAACACATTTAATGACAGTTCCCTTGTCTGCAGCTGGTGCCTCTGGTCTTGACTGAGAAGGACGGAAGGCCTGCGGTGAACGGCAGCTACTTCTCCTCAATCCACCCTTCCAGTGGTCAGTGTCTGCAGGAGAAGTACAGCGACAGGTTCTCCGACTGCAACTTCGCACTGCTGGCCAATCTGTACGCCTGTGAAGGGAAGCCAGGAAAGGTAATCATCTGACTTGTGTTTCTTCATTGGGTTTCCTTCAAGCTTGCCTTGTCAGTGTTGCTTTGACCTGTGGAAACACATGAATACATCTGTTTATAAATTAACTCAAACCCAATTATCTGTGAGTTAATAAAGTCACTGAAGCTCCAGTGAGTGAACTTTAATCCCATCAAATCTGAGCATCCAACAGATTTTAAGAATAAATATTAACACAGAGGGCAGTGAGGCTCAGCCGTCCTGTTTATCCCGGTTCCATCAGGTCATCGAGGTTCGGGCCAAGAAGAGAACCGGCAGTAAAAGTCTGGTGACGGCCCTGAGGACCGCCCTCGAAGATCGATACCCCGATAAGAGCTTGGCTCTGGGAGGCACCTTCATCATCCAGAAAGGGAAAGCGAAAATCCACATCATGGTAAACCCCAGAAAGCATCGATGAGACATCAGTTATTGTTCCGCGTCTTGAATTCATCTTCTCGTTGTGGGTAAACATCAGCCGAGAGAGTTCTCCGCCTGCCCCCTCAACACCAACGACGAGGTCAACAACTGGCTCAAGCACTTCGAGGTCAGCGCCCCGCTCATCTGCCAGTCCGTCCTCGTGTCACGAGACCCGGTAAGTGGAGCGTCTTCGTCTGTTTTTGATCCCGTCGTCTTCTCTCTGACCGTCTGCTGTGCATCCAGGGTCTGGACCTGCGTGTGGAGCACACACACTGCTTCAGCCACCACGGAGAGGGCGGCCACTACTACATCGACACCACCCCGGACAGCGTGGAGTACCTGGGGTACTTCATGCCTGCTGAATACGTGTATCGTATCGACAGGCCCAAAGAAACGCACGGAGTTGGACGAGACTGAAGGAGGGAATCAATCACTGGGAGATCAGAATCATTTCCAACATTCTGTTTGAATCTTTTATCCTCTATCACTCTACTTTCTTACAGATTCACTGATAAATGAAGCAATTAAACAAATGAAATCACTGAAGGGATTCGGATCATCACAGTTTGTTTGATGTATGTTTTATGTGAAAAAAAAACTGTTTTATTACCTCGAACTATTTGAATATTTGAGAGCAACAATGTGATTAAAAGAATTGTGCAAAAAGAGACTGCTGCAGTCATGGCGTGTGCTTTTTACAAAGTGAACACAGAAAATCTAACCTCTGAATTCTCATCCCTTACAGACAGTGACAGTGAGTGTGTCCTCAAGTTGTCATCTTTCATTGTAATTTTTTGTTTATTTACAAAATCAGAATTTGGAGAAAGGGTCCAGAAGCATTGTGACAAGACATCCTAGATGAACACAGAGTAATCCCCCCCCCTGTGACTCTGCACAGGATAAAGCAGCAAAGAAGATAGATGGATGGCTTCATGGTAAATCACAAGTGGCTCTGCACTTGGTTGGATTGACTTAAAAGTCTTCCTTATCCATAAGATTTTGAATGGTCTCGGGCCTTAAATACTCAATCTCAGATTTACTTGTAGAGTATGATGCATCCAGACTCTAAGGTTCTCAGGAAGAGGCTTACTAAATGTTTCCAGTGTCAGAAGAAACAAACCTGAACACCTGAGGACTGCTGACACTCCTTTTTTTAAATATTTTCACTCTAATAATATATGATATAAAAAATAAATGGTATTATTTGCTCAGATTTTCGATTATATAATAGAAATAACTGAATTTATTAGTTTTGTCTTTATAAAGCTTTTAGTTTATATAATCTCCTTTTAATGCCTTAGTCGACTTGTGTCTATTTTTCATCCTAAAAGCTGATGATTAAAAACCTTGGTTGCCTTGCTTAAATGTATTTCTACTGAATGGCGCTACAGAAATAAACTTGCCTTGCTTAAACATTGCCATCTGCTGGTCAGAGATGGTATCACATCATTTCCAGTTTAAATAGCTCCCCCTGCTGACCGGCGCTGGTAACACACCATTTCCCACAATGCTACTGCCGCACTGGCCCGGAAGTGAGACGTTTATTGACAACATGGCCGCGGAGCGGGGTCTGAATTTGGGGAAAATCGGGATTTGACGGCTCTCGCCGGCTGCTGCGTTAGCAACCCGTTTCCGGCTCGGGAGGGTGCGGGACAGATGCAATTGAATGAAGGGAGCAGCGGGTCCACGGGACGGTGTCAGTGAGCCCAGGAAACGTCCAGAGAGAGCGAGCCGTCATGTCGTTTTTCAAGAGGAAAGGTGAGGAAGATGAGCCCGCGGAGGGCTGCAGGGTCCCCGGTGGCTCCTGCCCCACTGGCCGGGTCAGGACAGGCAGCCCCGGGACTATCACAGCCTAGAACTGACCGGAACAGAGGGCGGTGTGTGCGGGGTGTGTGTGGCCGCTGCTGACTGCAGGAACACGGTTAGCTTAGCGGTGGCCTCTCCGTCCCCCCAGTGTCTTATCTGATGCTAACCCGGCAGCTTTATGCTGCTAATCTGTCAAACTCTGCCGCCAGTTGAGGACTAATTTTATGTACATAACTGTGTTTACATGGGTACAGAACTCCAGCCCACACAGCAGTGCTTCCCCTGTATCTCACCGCCACTGTAATGTGCAACAGTTCCCATCAGAGGAACTGGTTAGCTAATGTCCAACATGTGTGAAAACGGAGGATGGGTGTTTTAAAGATATATAACACAACAATTCCAAACCAGATGTGACATACTTTTACTTTCGCAAATTACCACGTTGCTGATTTACATTTGCAATCCATAAAACTGTACAGGTAAATTATTGATGCTAGCTAGTGGAAAGCTCTTCCTCATTTAGCTAACTAGCTGAAGGTACCAAGATCTATCAAAGTATTTCTTTATTCTCGATTATTTATTTTTAAAGCATTGAACCATGAAAGGTTGTTTTAGTGCTCTTCATGGTCGACGTTGCATGTCTAGAGAGAGAGCTGGTGAGCACAGAGGAGCATTGATAAACTGAGGAGAGTGATGGAGTGAGATTAACTTGAAGGGAGTGAACAATGCAGCTGTTTTCTCCAAAGACTGGATTAACATCAAGGACTGAAGCAGCACTTTGTATGTGTCCTGTCTGCTCTTTTAATGTTTTTATGAAATTTAGAAGCTTTCAAGGAGACAGTACTCTTTTGTAGTTACCTACCTTTGCCTTTTTGTATAACATAATATATGGTTTTAGTAGAAATAATTTGCACTTGTGGCATCATATGATTAGTCCTCATTAAGAATAATTTGACATAATAGCCCTGAACAATAAGTAATTTTCATAGGATCAACCAGGACGATTTAAACTATGTGAAACTATGTGAAATTACTAAAAATGAAACGGTGTAGATTAACAACTTGACTGCATATATGATCAGTTTTTTTTTTTAACTTATATTTTACGTAATATTAAAAATATGATATTTTCTCTCAGTTCACCTGATCAGAAGCCTCTGTGGAGATCTGTGTTAAAGTTTTATGACAGTAGGATTTATTGCAGGGCAGACATGTTGCACCACAATAAGTTTAACTTTATATGAGTTTCAGCTGATTGCAATCTCAGTTAGCAACAAAAAGCTAAACCACAGAAATAGGATGGATCGTCATCTCCAGGCCTCTGAAGAAGTTATTCTAACCTCCTGATTATGAAGAACACTTGGAATCTGGACCTTAAAAACACAAACGTGCGACACACTGAAAAGGCAGTGATTGAGCAACAGAGTCGACTCATCCTGCGCTTCCTGAGGAAATCAGTGCCGTCCTTTTCTGTTTAGCTGTCGCTCATCTTCACGAGTGAAATCAGAGGGTTTTTTTTCCCCTCCCCTCGTATTTGGTGCCACAGCCGCTGACACAGCAGTTCTCCAAAAGGAGGAAATGTTAAAGAGGCTCCACTTATGAATCTGCTTGTGTAAGTCCTGACAGAGTGAGTTCCCTATGAGCTGAAAAAATACAAGCAAATCATAACTCATCCACTCAGTTTTATTGTAATGCATCTTAAATGTTGTGAGGTCTTGTGTGAAAGTGCTCCTCTATTTCTGATGGTGTGTTTTTCGCACCATCTTCATGTTCACTTGAGCAGAGTTTGAACTCTTGTTGAAGTACCGTGTCTTTTCTGTGCCAGCTGAGCTTTCACAATCACCTCTGTCCCAACTTCTCACTGGAAGAACTTCCTCTGTGCGGTTCACCGTAACTCGTCAGACCTTTTTTTTTTAATGCCGGTACCTGAAATCTTTTCATGATCTGAAAACATGAATCACTCTGAGCAGAGGTTTTCACCATGCCTGCACTGCTCGGCATAAATGTCATTTTCTCTATGAGCGTTATTCACACAGCTTAGGAGTGACTCCACATATTTGTGGTGTGAATAGGTTGTGCCTTTGACTACATCATTAAACCCACCCACTGGGCAAACAGTTGGTGTTGAGAGGGCGCCGGACTCGATTTTCCCGAGAGGAAAACCAGATCTGATAGCACAAGGTCGCAAGTCCGAGAAAGGACGCCCTCTGTAGAAGCTCTGACGAACGGGACAGAGAGGCTGTTCACGTTCCCCATATTTACCTCCACATCGGTCAGCAGCTGCAAATATAATGTAAATATTTGACTGATTTGATGCCGAGTATATCGAGTTCACGCCGCCGTCATCATACAGCCTCGGATTGTTTTCCAGTCTTTCCAGTGACACACACTCCTCCACGAATCTCACGTATCGGTGTGTTTGCTGGCGGCTCTCACTATGCTTTGTGATTATTATATGTTGTACACACCTCCAGTTACAGCCTCGCTCTCGTCTTTCTCCCCCACAGCCAAAAGCAAAGAACCCGAGAGAGTGACGGACGCTAAAGTCAGCAGAGGTGAGTTCATCCTGTGGAAGATGTCGGAGCTGAGATCAACAATTAAAAGAAATGGGGAATATTTAGGGGATTTTTTTTAATCCCTTGGTTGCTTTAACGGAATATAACCAAATTTATTTTCAGTGATTACAGAAATATTGAACAGATTCAATTATGGAGGACAGATCTTTTCAAAGGGAAGGTAATCTAATCTCTCAAATGAGCAAAATGCTCTGTAAGAATAATAATCCATCTCCAGGAGGAAAAACCAGATCAGTGTCACACTTTAATGTGATTGTTACATTATCACATTTTATTAGTTCAGACTTTTACAGTTATATTGGAGGCGAGGTGACGAAGCTTCATGGCTAAATGTTCATTCCTTATTGGACATGTCATCTGATCTTCCACATTTTCCAAGCTAATGAAATATGGTACTGATGGTCAGAAAATGCAAAAGATGCAAATACAGGTTTTCTAGGTCGTCTGTCTTCGGTAAAGCTATAGCTTATAAAACTGGAGCATAGTAAGACTCAATACTGTAAAACACATGAGAGCAGGCTAGGAAAAACATGTTACAGACATCCACTGGTCATTTTTTAATTTAACATTTAAAAGCCCTATTCAAAATATTGAGATTTTTCTGATTTCTGTAATTTAAGTATTTGAATCTTTTGAACTTTTTTAATCTTTTAAGGAGTGGCTAATAACCAATGCAAATATTACTGTGTGTGATCGACGCAGCCGTGGTTCATTTGGTAGTTTGACCTCTCATCCTGTCCTCTCCGTCGGTGTCCTTTAACAAAACACGAACCCTGAATTTCTCCCAGAGGTTTGATCACCTTGCATGGCGAGGTGCTGATGGGTAAATGTGAAGCCTCATGTGCATTTAGCTTACTGAGGTTGTAAAAGTTGCACTTTGTACAGTTTGTAAAGTACTCTTTACTGTAAAGTTTCAGAATGATGTGTTAAAGTGTGATTGGCTTTCACCTTGTAAAGTGTACTGTATTTTGAAATTGTGATACAAATCCCGTACTTCTGGTGATTTCTGCATTGGGCTTT
Organism: Salarias fasciatus; assembly: GCF_902148845.1. NCBI lineage: Eukaryota > Metazoa > Chordata > Actinopteri > Blenniiformes > Blenniidae > Salarias > Salarias fasciatus. The sequence continues at coordinate 6,764,978 of NC_043754.1, forward strand.
GACAAAGTTCTTTACTAGCAGGTGTTTGTAGACTTCCTGCCTGCCAAAATACCAAAAAAAAAAGAAGTTTTTTGGAGGACAAGTGAGCTTTTAATGAGCTCATGAGAGTTTGTGTAAAATAAGTGTTTTTTTGATCGAGTGGCAGGACTGAATTTGGATTTTTTTTTTTTTTTTTCCACAAGTTGATGAAAAATCTTTTGAATGAATGAATGTGCTGTTTTATTGCTTCAAATTGCACATTGTGTCTCCAAACAGCAATGTTTTTTCACTCCAGAGTTTTTCACACATGCTGTCCAGAAGGACAGGATTCAGAATTTCTCGGTTCTGAGGGATGCTTTCTCCTCAGAGCTGCTGCGTTTTGATGAGCTGAAGTGAAGAACAGTCAGAGTTTCGTGCTGCCGCTCTTTGAGATGTAAAATCTGCCTGTGTGTGTGTGTGTGTGTGTGTGTGCGTGCGCTCTGAGAGCTAGCAGGCAGCAGATCTGAGCGTCTTAACAGTCTTAAAAAAAATCAATAAATCCACTCTTATCAAAGAAGGTCTGAGCTGCTATTAAAGAGTCTTGGATTGATTTTATTTAGGTTTTAAATCTCCTTCTTGTCTGCCGTACATATAACTTTGATTGTGAGCTGATGATGGGGGAGTTTTGCTCCAGAAGGTCCAGCTGAGTCTGACAGCCTCAAAACACTCATTAATCCAGGCCCAAACCTAATTATCTTCCAAGAACAAACTTTTTCTTTTTTTTATCCTGGGATTTACTGCATCTTGTATGTTTTTTGGATCATTAGCTTCCTAGTTTTTCATCTGTAAAATCAATGTGCTGTTAACTGTTGTTGGCCGATGGATAAATTTAGTTTTATCTTGACAAGACAACAGAGATATCAGCCTCATGCATACTGATGGCTGTGTGATTGATCCTTCATTTTTCTCTTTTTTTGTCATCAGGGTTTTAAATACAGTCTGATTTCATCTTGAGTCAACAGGCCAATAAAACAGTGCCACAAAATAACCTTTAATTTCAAACTGTTAAGCTTTTCTCTGTTGTGGTGCAGAGTATAAAAACATCCCTATTTGTCACAAAACCAAACAATTACCCCTGAAAATGACTATAAACTCCAAAAAAGCCAATTTTAATGAAACCTTTTGGTGCAAAATACAATGAAATGCCAATGATTTAACATCAATGATGCAGCATCTCTGCTCATACATATGTGTAAATCTGCAAATTAGTCTTTAAGGTCCCTGTAATTTAAAAGGCACGCAGTAGAAGTCCTGATTTTGTGTTGCTAAAGGAGTGATTGAGGTGAGTGTTGGGTTTGCTCTCTCGATGTTTAATCACCGCTGCTTTTATTGTCTCAAGGACTGAGACGAGCACCTCGAGCTACTGAAGCCAAACTCAGACGCTGATTAGTCTGTCTTCCTTCACACCCCGAGGCCGCTGAGCGCCGTCTGTGAGCGGTTTGAGCAGCGCCCCGGCTCAGAAGAGCCATTCATACTCGTACAGTCACACTGCTGTCATACGTTCAGACCGCTTCGACACCATTGTGCGCTCTTTCTGCTCCTCCTCTCTCTCTCTCTCTTTCTTTTTTGGCCTAAACTGTGTTTTTCTGCCGCCCGTCCTCTGTTCACAGCTCCGCTCAGCCCGCACTCTCCGTCGCAGACACAGAGGAACCACAATGCCATCCAGGAGGCCGCCGGGCCCAGCCACGTGGCCATCAACGCCATCTCCGCCAACATGGACTCCTTCGCCCGCGGCCGCACCGCCATCCTCAAGAAACAGCCCAGCCACATGGAGGCGGCGCACTTTGGAGATCTGGGTAAGAGCTCACGGCTAGACACATAAGGAAACGGGAAACATGACAAGTTGACTCTGGAACATTTGATGAAGTTCTTTAGTTTCGAACCTGATACTCAGAGACACATACAGCATCCTCATGGGCTTTTATGAACAAAGCCCACTGCGTCTTTTTTTGACACGTGAGTCACTTGCAGGTGTAGAAAGTTCACACTGCGCTCTGATGACAGTCAGATTTAAATTAGAACTGAAGCAACCACGCGAAACAAAATTTTTCCGGCCTTTTCACTTTGCAGCGTCATGACACAGCTTTTGTATGTGTGCCAGAGCACGCACATTCAACACATGAAGCTTCCTGCAGTCTTGTGCCAATGCATAAACCTCTTCACTAATCTCACTGAAGGCGCTCACCTGACTTCAGCCAGAAATTCAAATTCCTGCATCTGTCAGGCTGGTAGCTCAGGGACATGACGTCGTGCTCTCTGGTATCTCTCCTTTGGTCAGAATGGGAAGTGCTCTGTAATAATATTCATATTGCGAGCGGCGGATGCCATGACTTGAGCGCTCCCGGCCGGCGTGTTGACTGACGCCAGTGACGTGAGCTGCATGAGCTGCAGAGGTGAGTCAGGCGGAGGCGGAGCTCGGAGGAACCTGTGGAGCAGCTCCCACTTCAAGGTGTGAATGAGCTCCACTCATTCCTGCACCGCTGTTGGAACAAAAGGAAGATCAGGTGTGGGAGGATGAGCGCCGCCTCTGAGATCATGACGAACTCTCCTCAAACCCCTCACCCCAGATGGTTTTTGTTTTTCCGTACACTTCCTGTAACCATTGAACAACCTCTCAGTCTATGTTAAAGACTTTTTACAGAAAATACATAAACTTCCTCAATGCGGCACCGCCTGTTCTTCCAGTCTCCTTCTCAATTTGCCTCTTCAGTCTCTTTTCACTCCCCTTTAGCCGGAGATAAATAGACGGAGCTCTCTACCAGCACCGATATGTTGTTTAGCACATGATCACACACGTTTGACACGTTTTACATGAAAAGGTCTCTCGTTGTTCTGAGGGATCTTGATCTGTGGGATCAAGTTCAGTTTGCTTGTAGCGTCACGAGAAATCAGGTGTCAGAAACAGGAAATTTTCAATTTTCAGTGTTGGAAAATCTTTTTGATGTGTCCAGACTTTTAGTTTCCCACACATCAAAACTTTTTACTGTGGAGTATTTAATTCTGATGTCACACAGCAACAGCATCTCCAGCTAATGTTCTGGTTTTTGGACCTTCCTCAGTGGAGTTTGCGTAATTTCCCTGTTCACACATGAGCAGGTAAACACACATTCGGTGCAGTGCCTCATTATCGTGGCCTGTAGGTGGCGACGTCCCACGCTCTGCTTCAGATGTGTGGCTGTGAGAGTAAAAAGGGGCCACGGGAGCAGACTTTGTCTCCGTCTAAAAAGACATGCAAATGAAGACTTTGATAATGAATCACTTGCTGCCGGTGTAGTTTGTGATCTCGAACCGCTTTCAGCCGTGTGATCTTTAAAGTATCTGAAGAGGTTGATTGAAAAGCACCTTGCTCTTTGTGACACCTCTTCACGCATCATCTTGTTTTCAAAGCGCAGACGAAACGGCACAAATCCCGGGCCCACGCGTCACTCCGAGCACAGCTGATGTGCTCTGATTCATAATCCAGCCGCAGCCGCGTTTGCAGTCAACAAGCACGCTCCCTCTCTTATTTAGCTTTCTGTGTTTGCAGTCGCTTCCCCGCAGGACGGAGGGTGTTGCTCAAACAAACTGTCTCTATTTGAGACATGGAAAAGTCAAATAACGCGGGGGCCCTTCTGAAATCTCAGGCTTTGTTGTTGTTTTTGCGAGTTTGGAGTCTGCTGTGATTGGGCTGTCAGAGGTTGCTGTTGATGCCACAGCCAGCGCTGACCGCTTCATACATGCCTGACTGACGGCACGGACAGGACACAGATGATTTTGACATGCGGCTGCGGAAAAGTTTGTCTGGGTTAAATCATCTGTGAAATTGCATAGTCTAAGGCCACCTCCAGACAGACAGCCAGAGAGAGAGCGAGAGAGGGGGCGAGCTGGAGATTCGTCAAAACAAGTATCCAGTAGTTTAGTTGCAGCTCACGCCGCCGTTCAGCCTGAACCAAATGTTGGGTGGAAATTTGAGCGCCGCACACAGAAAATCCACTTTTTATTCTGTTTCTTGTTGCATCAATAAAACTGCAGTTTGGCCCCGGCGTGAAGGGTGAAAGCTGCAAATAAAATAAAGTGCATTGCTTAGGCTGCTATTAAAATAAAGGGCTTCTCTGTCTAATGTGTGCTGACAGGTGGTTTGCACTTTGTTTTAAGTGACCAGGAGGCTCGGCTAACTGCTGGTTATCAGCACGTAAACATACATTTAGCACAGGAGCTGCGAATGTTTTAGTTGAGTTTAGCAAGCTGGTGATTGACGGCGTGCGCTTGTCGTTCCAGGCCACTCCAGCGTGAACTATCAGCCGCAGGAGACCCGCTCCCGGCTGTCCAAGACGGTGGACCAGGTCCTCCGGGACAACGTGGCGATGCCCCACTACCTGCACTTCACGGAGCTGCGCGGCGCCGACCACCTGGTGCGCTTCTGGCTGGAGGCGGAGAGCTTCCGCTCCAGCAGCTGGTCGCGCGTCCGGGCGCACAGCCTCAACTCGGTGAAGCACAGCTCCCTGGCCGAGCCGGTGCCCGCCTCCCCGGACGGCGGGGAGCTCCCGGAGCTCGCCCAGAACGTGTCCGACGCCCTCGCCCGGCACGGCGGCGGCGTGGGAGCCGCGGCGCCGCAAGAGAGGCGGGACTCCACCGCCACGGAGGCAGGCCTGAGACCCGGCACGCCTCGAGCGGAGACGCCCAGCAGGCAGGCGCCCTCCTCCAGGACGGGGACCCCCTTCAAGATGCAGCCCAACAACACCCTGAAGGAGCTGTCCGACAAGCTCATGAAGAGTAAGCCGCCACCAAACCGCCTGTTTCACATCCTGATCCCCTCATTTATCACTGGACAAAGTGAGCTTTCGCTCGATTAATGCTAATTAAATGAAAACTAATGACAAAAGGCATCTGGCCTCAGTGTTAATGTAGACACTTTTTTAATTTGCACATACAAAACCCCCGAGCGCAGCAGCAGAAAAATGACTGTGAAAAGTCTTTGTGCTCGGCCGAGGGTGGAAATTTGCTGTATTAGAAAAAAGTAAAGGTCAGGCGGTGCGGGGAAAACAGATTCAGCAAACAAAACATCAGCTCGGTGTGAAGAGACTGTAACGCTGCTCAAATTAATGGCAGCTTCACGGCCATATTCCCGTCACATTGCCCTCTCCCTTTGACTGTCTCTCTTTTTAAAATCCGTGCACACACTCTCCAGTGAACACAATCAGCCCTCAAACATTTCCCTCGGCGCCTTCAGCTCCTCAGATTTACTTATAGACCAAAATTATTGGTGTAAAGTTACACAGTGCAGCATCAGTGACCAACTGTAAACCCTTCAAATGAATCAGACTTGAAGAGTTGCTTCTTATTATTAATAAACCGAGGCTTACCTGTGTTGAAATGAACATATTGTTATCCTCCTGTAATTGAGTTGAGTCCAGAGTACCGGAGGCAGTAATAACACACAGTGATATCCGCTTTGCAAACACGCCGAGCACAGCCAAGGTCGACTTACTTCATCGAATCGAGCATTTCAGACGTAATAGAAGCTTCATTTTATCAGCGGAGGAGCTCCGAGTACCAGTATGAGGAAATACATTTGGACGCTTTAGAGTATTGACAAGAGAACCTATATGCAACTCCACTTCTTGTTACTATGCTCGACTCCACTTTTTTTAGTATTTAGTTTTTCTTGAAATACTTTGCCAGAAGTGAAAGTTAAATCCAGCAGGAAGCGGAGAAATAAAAGTTCGACCAGGGTTTGAAATGATGAGTGATGGAGATGAGGAGGAAGGCCACCAACCGCTTCCTTAATCTGACTCTTATTCTGTCCATTCTGTCCATCTCACAGTGGAATGTATCAGTCCTTATTCCCAAGAGGAAGGCTCGTCTTTCCATCTCATGAATCTCTGATGATTTCAGTGCAGTTCATAACTGAAGGTGGTGTGTTCGTTAACACTTATGAGATATTGCTTCCTTTGCTGCTGCTGTTGTTATTTTCAGGACGTATCTGTCATTTCCTGTTATTTCTTCTGGTAGCTCGCCTAATTAAAGTGATTTAAATGTCAGTTATATCTTAAATAGTTAAAATAATGTAGAATTTTTCGGTTGACGTAACGCACACGACATTCTTCCAACCCAGTACGTTGAGGAGGATGTGGAGAGCAGTTTGACATGCATTCTCCCGCTGTTGATGAGATATTTTCTCGTGTGTTTCTTTCTCCCATCTCTCTTTGAGCTAGTTCCCTGTGGTCTCCCTTCTCTTTATAATCCCTGATTGAGTTTTGAGATGATTGAATTTGGGCTCAGCTGTGCTTTTGCTCTTGTTTGTCTCAAAAATTCTCCACATCTCTGCTGTTAACTGACGTGAAGTGGGCTGTATTGTAGCACTTTTGGAGGCATCGGACCACATACGTTCCATCCTGGTCCGGAGTTCAATCCCGACCTGTAAGCCTCCTGAACCGCCTCCAGACGATGACCTCTCACTGCCTTCACCTTGCAGGTATAGAAAAAGACGCTGTTACCATCTTCACCAAGTACATCTCTCCAGACGCGGCGAAGCCCATCCCCATCACAGAACAGATCAGAAACGACATCATCGGTAAGTTCTCAGGAAGGCTGCCGTTTGCTCCACCTTCACAGACAGTTGTAGGTTTTTTTGCGCTGCAGTATCACGAGGCGATCTGGTTGCAGTTGTGAAGATTTCTCTCTTCCTCTGTGCAGCTAAGATCTGCGGAGAGGACGGTATGGTGGACCCCAACTGCTTCGTCATCGCACAGTCCGTAGCGTTCGCCATCTTGGAGCAACAGTGAGTTCCCGTCCCGTTCCTTCTCCTGTGACGTTGATGTTTACGTGGCGGCGCTCCCCACCCCCCGTTTCCCTGTTCTGACGCGTAGATTGAAACGCAGCCCGCTCCTTTTCTCTCCCGTGACGTGCCGTCTGATTCCCAGGCACTTTAGCGAGTTCCTCCGGAGCCACCACTTCTGTAAATACCAGATTGAAGTGTTGACGAGCGGCTCCGTTTTCCTGGCCGACATCTTGTTCTGTGAGTCGGCGCTCTTCTACTTCTCGGAGGTGAGCCGGCCCTGCTCCTCATGAAGAACCGTCACGCTCGTCATACCTGTCATGCCTCTTCCCGTCACACACTGTCTTTATCATTCACCTGTACTCAGAAGCAGCACAATACGTGCACGCTGGTTTTTTCCAATCTCTCTTTAGAATATAAAACAGCTGACGCACATTTGAGTGATTCCCATCCTCTGCTCCTTCTTATTCACAGTACATGGAAAAAGAGGAGGCGATGAATGTATTGCAGTTCTGGCTGGCGGCAGACAACTTCCAGAACCAGCTGGCAGCTAAAAAGGGCCAGTACGACGGCCAGGAGGCTCAGAACGACGCCATGATCCTCTACGACAAGTAGGTCCTGTTGAGCCTCCTGCAACACAACCGGACAATTGAGGGGAAGCGACTGATTCCGTCATCGAGTTTTCTTTCTCAGAGTTCAGCATTGTTTGAGTTATTAGCATCTTTTATTGTACTACATGATTGACATTTATCTTCATTGTTTCCCTGCTTTGTTCTCTTTGGGAGCCGCTCCCTGCATGAGGGAGAGTCGCAGACAGGCTGCTGGTTAATCACCGGGTAAACACAGAGAGACGGACCGTCACCCACTCACTTGTACCTTTTGGGCAATTGAGAGCCACAAAATTAATCTAGTAGTCATGTATTTGGAAGGAAGCGACAGTATATAATGGAAACAAACCAGAACCCTCTTTGCAACAATAAAAAGCCTCTCTGGACTCTCACGCAGCTGTTCGGCTGCATTCTCATGCATTATGTAATGTTTGAGCAGGTTTCCTTTCAGCTTTATAGATGCTCTTGGAGAAAAATAAGGATCGACTTTCAGCCAGCAGTGTGACTGGAGCAGTGGTAAAAGTAGCAAGCGTGTAAATGGACGTTTGCTGGTTCTAATCCTTCTGCCGACAGTCTTCGAAAGTTATTTGTTTTTTTTCGGTGTTTTCAGGAATTTGCTTGAGTCTGCTTAATTACAGATGCAAGAGTTTTTTTTTTTTTTTTTATGTGTCTGGATAGATGTTTCAGTGGAATTCCAACTCTGGGATTAAAGGCCTGAAACCCGCTCTGCTTCCTCTCCAGGTATTTCTCCCTGCAGGCCACCAACCCTCTGGGCTTTGGCGACTCCGTGCGGATGGAAATAGAGTCGAACATCTGCCGAGAGGGAGGACCACTCCCCGACTGTTTCACCACTCCACTCAGACAGGCCTGGACCACCATGGAGAAGGTCAGACCCTCCGATAGAAACACGCCGAGCGCTCCTCGTTCGGTGCGATCCCGTCTGATCAGACGACCGGGCCGCGTTAAATCGAGAAAACCTGGAAAGTTGCTTTGCTCTTTTAAAGGTTTAACTCATTGGATTTTGGATTAATCTGCTTGAGCTGCTTTCAGATGTCATTAGGATCTTCCTTAAAGGTTTTGCGTTACAAGTCACAGACAAATCGGCCCATTACACCACTGACAAATGCCCCTGCCTTTACTTAATGAAAAGAAAGCTGGTAGATAAAGGTCAGGAATGAGCCTTTATAACTGCTCCAAAGCGAAACGGGCAGCTCATTATTTTTTAACGGCGCTCACCCCATGTTTTTGTTTTGCACGTGTGCAGGTCTACATGCCGGGCTTCCTGTCCAGCAACCTTTACTACAAATACCTGAGCGACCTCATCAATTCGGTGCGCGCCGACGAGTTTCTGAATGTCAGCGCGGCGGGTCAGGGCGGGCCGGCGGACAACGACCGCACCAGTTCAAATGCCAGCGAGGGCTCCCAGACGCAGGTGACCCCGCCCCCTCCTCGCCCGGCATTCAGACCACATCTCCGGCCCCTCCGGGGGCGTTTCTGTGTCCGCTGACATTTAGACCTGTCCGGCGTCGTTACGGGAACGGTTGAAGACGCTTCCTGTCGATGCCAAAGGGTCGTGGTCCGCGCTGGCTGCCTGTAACTCTTAACATTTGATGATCTCTTCAACAGCAGAGTGCCAAAAGGGCTGCGATCAAAATCCTGAAGAACTTTGACGAGGCGATCACGGTGGACGTCGCCAGCCTGGACCCCGAGTCCCTGTACCAGCGACCGTACGCAGGGTGAGTGGACCCAACCCTCACCCCCCCCCCCACGTAGCACTCCCCTCTTTACTGATTTTCTCGTATCCTTATTTATCTTTCAACAGTGTTCCGTTGTATATTTCCCTCCTTTTATGTTCCTTTGATTGCCCAACAGCCACTTGAATTTCACGGTTGTGTCTGCTTTGTTTTTATTGACTCCCTCAAAGAGTTTTATGAGCTCGCCTTTAAAGTCGCTGTACCAGAATAATTCAAGAGTGTGATCTATTGAAAGACGCTGTATTCTGCCAGATCAGGCTTTCTTTTTTTTTTTTTTTCATGCCAACTAAACTAAATTGACAGTGTTGGATTGAACGGACACACAGAGTGCGAGTGTGTGTGCTCCCAGTGTCCTCTGTTCCTCATGTTGTCCTGTGTTTCTGCAGAAAGATGACGTTTGGGAAGGTGAATGAGATGGGCCAGTTTATCAGGGAGGCCGAGCCGGAGCCCGACGTGAAGAAATCCAAAGGTACGGTCCGCTCGCCGTTCCCCCTCCGTCTCCCTCCCTTCACTCCGCCGTATTTTTATCTCTTCCCTCTTCGCGGTGAAAAGCATCTTCACTGCAGCCGTTGAATATAAACCTCGTCTGGCTGCTTCTAGTCCACTGAAATATTTAAGAGCTTTCCTCTTGAGGAGAAAAAAAAAACAGCTTTCACTACTCTTTAGGTTTAACAACATACACAAATCTTTATTTATTCTGCAGCTTGGAGTGCTTTCTCTGCATGGAGAGAGGAGGAAAAGAGATGTCTGCTCAGTTCTAGCTGTGCTGACTTCTGATTTAATATGATTCACATAATAAGAGATCATAAATTCTAGTGAGACACTAAATCCCTGCTTATAAACTAACAGTCTGTTCTAGACTAAATTGAAATCTCTCAGAGAAAGTGGGCTTGTCCCGCAGTGTTTGGACCTGGTTTATGGCCTGCTGCCGACTGATTCTCTGCTCCTTCCTCTTCAGGTTCCATGTTCTCTCAAGCCATGAAGAAATGGGTGCAAGGCAACTCGGATGAGGTGAGCTGCAGCTCCAGATTCACTTTTCACTGCCTGTAGAGGAGCGTAAACAATGACGCTGGGTGGTGTTGTTCTTGCGGTGGAGGCTCAGGAGGAGATGGCGTGGCAGATCGCCAAGATGATCGTCAACGACGTCGTCCATCAGTCGAACCACGACAGTCCCGGAAAGAGCACCAAGGTACACGGCCTGCTATTGTCATGCTCTTTTAACACAGATAAAAACATTTGATTTAGGTAAACGGTACAGAAACGTGTTACTCTGGTCATCAGATACATTAGTTAATGTGGAAAATGACAACCCTGCATTAGATGTTATGGTTGAGGTCCCTGAGAATAGAAGCCTTCTCATCTCATCAAGAAAAGCTGGAAACTGCTCTCAGACTGCAGAGAGGTTTTGTGTGAAGCCAGTGAGGCTCTTTCCTTCCCACTGGCTGACGACATGTCGCCCGTCCACCGTGGGGAAGGAGGAGGAGGAGAGCACGACTCCCATTCTCTCAAAATGAGTCTCTCTGCGATGATCGTGGCCAGTGTCAGCGGTCTCTGGACGGCAGTGTGAAAACCATCAGGGAGCCCAGAGACACCCAAGATTACCAGAAAAGTTTCCTCCTGGAAAAAAAAAAGCTTTGATCGAACTAAAGTCAGATATTTTCAGCCAGAGTCCAGTTTGATGGAGACAAAGATTCCATTTAACAGTGTGAACATCATCAAAGTCTGTGAAAAGCTCTAATGAAATAGTTTTAATTTGTTTCCTGCATCACATAATTATGAAGTTATTAGAAAATATGATTACATGTATTAAATTAAATCTGCATCCTCAGTTCAGCTCTTGGGAGGCGGAGATGTGATTACTAAAATCTGAAGATTAAAACATCTGAAACGGGAGCGGCTCACGTGTCAACAGTGTGTTAGAGGTCTATTGTGTTATCAAACTGAGTTAGCAATAACAGTTATAACACACACACACACGACTGTGCAAACTGATGCCATTCACATGAATACTGATGGAAGTGATCATGATCAGACTGATGTGTCAGTGAATCGTTCCCATGATGCTTTGCGCTGTGATGCTGTCTGTTTGCCCTCCAGTGTTGAGGATGTTTTTAGCCATCGAGTTTGTTTTTGGATTTCTTTTGGAACATTGATTGTATTGGTGTTCGGTCAGATCTGATGGTTCATGTAATGTCAGGTAATGACAGTAACTGCACATAATCAGCAGAATCCCTCTTAACCCTCATTAAAGTCAGTAAAACTGCTTGATGTTCACCGCGGAGGTGGATGTATCTGTTAATCCTCGGCTTAGCATCGACACAACTACTCAATAAATTAATCCACTTCTTCACCTCCTCTTTAATTTGAGAAAACAAGCCGGATGGATTTCTTTCATTTTAAATCAAGATCTCGACTCTCGATATGTGCTTCCTGTTTTATATCCACTGAAACAATTTCTACACTGATCCCGGTCTTTTGGCAGGATTCAAGCAAACATGTTCTGAGAAGCAGACTGTTTGGAAATAAATCCCCGAACGAGCTTCGCACAGACGTCAGACTGAATGGAGGGATGTCTCTAAATGTCGTCTTCTGTCTGCAGTTATGACCCCACCGGCGCACCGACGGACCGTCACTCCCTGCAGACGCCGGCCGAGCCAGAGCCCAACTGCACACAGGGTCCCCACCGCGACGAACTGCATTACTCTGAGAAAGAACAAGGCTTTTTATCACCATGTGTCAGCACGCATGCGTGTGTGTGTGTGTTTCTGCGTGTGCGAGTGTGCGCGCGACTGCGAGATCGGGTGAATGATTGTTCACGCATGGGCTGCTAGAAAACTTGAAGTACATCATCGTTCCAACCTCCCAGCTCCATAACACTAGAAAGGTACACCGGCGGGGGCGAAGCAGCGCGGCTCGCGCCGGGCTGAAGGAAGGAGGCGGCGCGGCGGCGGCGCGGCGCTCAGGACGGCCGCTGCTTTGTCCGTCTTATCTTGGACCTTTCGGAGGATGTGACAGAGACCGAAGAAATCTCACTCCCTCGTGGCACTCCTCCCCACACCTTTTATAACCATTCCTTGTTTTTACATGAAGCCTCTCTAAAGGGTCAGCTTAAGAGCTTAAGGCTTATCAGCTTCGGAGCGTTGTACAGTTTTTTTTTTTTTCCTCCCCCAGACGCTTCATTCTGTTTGCCCGGAGAGGTAAAGTCAGCCGCTCTGCCCCGCGTCGGCCGTTTATGTACTGTAGATTATGTGGAAATGTGACAATGAAACGGAAGAAGAGCCGATGAAGTTGTGGGACCGTTTTCCCTTCTGTATGAATCCCCCTGGCACCTTGACAGAGCGTAGAAGAAATACTCCATAATGAACTTTTTAAGTGGTCCGGTTGTGTTGGAAAACTCCAGACTCTGTGTCCTAAATGTTCTATATATAAATATATATGTAGATTTCTGGTTTATCCCATATATTAATGTTAGTCCTTTTTTTAAAAAAAAGAAAAAAGTGACTGCAGTTTTTTTTTTTTTTTTTTAATTACCGACTATTCAACTGGAAAATATGCTCAATAAATCAGACCTTTTTTTTTTTATTATTATTTCTTTCCAGCCTTACCAAGATGTGGAAACAAACCAGAAAAGACTCTTGGTACTATGTACCGCTAATGTTTTCTGACATGTACGTGTACTTAATCTATAATATATTTAAAAATGTGTTTGATTTAAATACATATATTATAAAATGTTTGTTGTGGTCCTGTTTGTTTCTGGCTTGGTGGAGCTCGATCATCATCAGGATAGATGGGCTGTTATCACCCCTCACCATGTGGGGGCGATGTTGGTTGTGATGCTCCTCCAGGGTTAACCTGACAAAAGGAGCAGAGAAGGGATGGCGCATAATGATGTCCAAGAGTTTAATGATGACAAATCAACAGATCCACTAAATGTAAAATACAGCTCAGTTTGATGAAATGTGGTGCAGTAAGTTGAATTTATTCCGGAGTTGTTAGTCTCTTTGAGGTTATAATGACTGGGTGGTGTCAGGGCTTCATTTGGCATGAATTACTAACAAATAGGTTTATTTGAGTTAAAACGGGATCAGAAATGATCTTTTTCTGAGTAATTCAACGTCACGCGCTCATTAATTATTACTGAGGCGAATTGCACGTGTGCAGGCAACGCCCACCTCAAATATCTGACAGCGCGTGAGCTGTGATTGGTTCGAACGTCGTTATAGTAACCTCACAATTAAAAAAAAAAAAAACATAAACAGTAACAGCTTCCACATTTCATGTGTCCCAAAAGACAGAAAATAATATTTGATTACTGATTTGAAAACTGAGCTCGATTCTCAGTGAAAACAGATAATTGGAGTTTTAATTCACATCCGAATAGAAAAGTGCATCAGGACAGGTGGCTGCACATCAACACCCTGCAAGGATTACTAGAAAGTCAGAAACAGTGAAGAAGAAGAATGTCTCCTTCAGAATAGAAGTATAGGAAAAAATGACAGGCATCAAATTGCATTAAAGTGTAATTGTGAATAATAGTTTCCTTTAATCAGACTGCGCTGTCATCTGGCATTTTATAGGAAATTAAATATTTCTTGAATCGTGTGACTGTAAAATCTGAATGCACTTGTGCGTGCCACACACAAAAATGACATGGCAGCCTTCACAGTGATCCATCACTGCAACCCAGTCCCATTAATCCTTCAGGTTATGTAGAGTGTTTATGTGGCGAGCACCACTTTTCAGGACCGTATTAATGGCATGGATTTAATGTACAGTTATGAGTTTTAAACTCTAGGGACTTGCATGGTGGAGCAGTGGATAGTGCTGTCATCTCACTGTGAGAACATCTGGGATCAAATACCAGTTGGGCCTGTCTGTTTGAAATGTGTCCAAATTGTTGACCCTAAATGTTCCATGAGTGTGAATGAGTGTATCATTAGTCTGTGTTTGCTCTCCACTCCACTGGGAACCAGCCTCCCAGAATTGGATAAAACCACATAGAAGATGGAAAGATGAACCAAACCACCGCAAACTGAGGAAATCTTGAAGACAGTGATTCTCAACTGGTGGACCGCAACCCAAAAGTGAGCTGCAAGCATATTTTCCGTGGTCACAAGTCTGTACCTGGGCCATTAAAAAAAATGTGTGTTATCTATTCACACTTCTTATCAGTAGGTGGCATTAATGCCTTGTAATGTGGGCTTATCAACTCTCATTTCACACATTAGAAAACCCTCAAAGTTCATTTATGTTTGCAAACTGAGCATGGCCGAACTCAGCTATGATGACAATGAAGATATGGATTTCAATTTAATGAGAACAAAAGAGGATAAAAAAAACATCACTTTGTGTTGTATAGTGACATATTGTCAGGTTAAAGAAGAAACTGAACGTCTGTGTAGAGGTTTACTATATTTCATTCTGAGTCTGAAAAGAAGACTAAAAGATTTCAGTTTTCATTAAAATGCAGCTGATTGGATGTAAACATTTCTCTTTACTAAAGCAGCCACTTATCGATCATTGTTGTTTGTCATCAAACTTGTTTTTTTGCATACTGTAATCTTCTGTCGTACTATCTGAGGTTCAAATTGAACCATATTTTCACTTCATGCATCCTTCCATCTTTCTATCCTGTTCAGGCTATGATAAAATAATAGTCATCATCAGATTTAAAAAAAATTAAAAAGATTTTAGTTTGAACATTATGAAGATTTCTGAATATTTTTAGACACCGTCCTGCCTCTTCAGCTTGGATTTTACTATGAAAGGCACCGCCGGAAGCAGCCCTCCTAACGTGCACGAGCTGGACGCAGTCCGCGCGCACTTGTTCGTAGAGCCAAAGTGCGCTGCTGTCCGCGCGGAGGCACCACGGGGCGAGCGGAGCGGAGCGGCTCGGGACGGCGTGACGCGGAGCAGCGCAGCGGCTCCGGACCTGTTCGTGCGCGCAGCTCCAAAGTGGCGCACCGCACCGCACCGCGCGCGCCGGACGCTACTGCGCACCCAGGGTGATTCTGGGTGTGCCAAACAGAGTGGCAGATTTTGGGCATCGGACCAGCCAGAGCGCGCGCACGGATGACTGACTTGACTTTGCCATTTCCCCGCCACTGATCACACCTTCGCCTCAGGTCTCCTGTTTTCTCCTCTGGCCAGATGTTCTTGGCACACGCGCCTTTTACGCACACGGCCGCCGCTGCAGGTGCACGCGCTCATGCTGTCTTCTCCTCGCTGGTGTTCGCGCAGGACGGCGGGCTGAAGTTGGAAGTCTCGCTCCCGGAGGCGTGAGCTCCAAATGCATTCGCTCCTGGGCCGGGAGAAGAAAGAAGAAGAGGCCGGGTTCGGGTTCGGGTCGGGGTTCGGGTTCGGGGTTGCTCTGGGTCTGTCTCCGGCCTCTGTGCCCCACGCTGCCACCATGTTCAGCTGTGTGGGCTGCTTCTGGGTGCTCCTGTCCTCCGCTCTGGTCGCCGTCTGCAGCTTCAGCTTCATCTCTCCCGCCTGGATTGTTAAGGACCAGCTGAGGAGCCACCAGCAGCAGAGCCAGCAGAGCCAGCAGAGCCAGCACGGCGCCGGTACCGGTACCGGGAAGGACTCCGTGAGCTTCGGCTTGCTGTGGCACTGCTCCGAGTCCCTGGACCACATGTACCGCTGCTACACCTTCGGGGGACTGGGGAAATTCGCAGAGATCCCCTCCAGCTCCTGGCAGGTAGGGGAGACTCTCACATGTGCATGGATGAGCGCGTGCGGGGCGTCGGAAAAATCAGTGTGCGCGTGTGGCACTCAGTGTTTCAGGAGCCAAAAAAAAAAAAAAAAAAAAAAAAAGATTAGATTTGAGCACATTAGCCAGTCATGTTTAGGCCTAATTACAGCCCTAAATCAAGAAAATTGCACCTGATTCAGGAAAATGATTCCTGATTGCCGACATTTAATCAAACAAGATGATTTACATCCTTATTAAGCAATTTAATTAACAGGAAAAGCAGATTCACTGACTGATTATTTCCTGCCTCAGAACTTGAATCATTTTTTTTTCCCAAAGTTTTTTGTCTTTTAAAGGAGAAAAGTGACTCCTGGCTGCAGTCAACTGAATGACAACCCAAGCCTCAGGTGCACGTCTTGAATTGATTCTAACACAATAATATATTAAAAAAAAGAAAAAAACACAAAGACAGATTTGAGGTGATGCAGTGTTTTCCAGTCAGGAGGAATCATTCATTTGTTGGGGAGGGAGGAGAGGAGGCCAGATGCACATGAAACCTGCGAAAAGTGGCACCAGGTTGGAAGATCTGCTCACTGATC
Organism: Salarias fasciatus; assembly: GCF_902148845.1. NCBI lineage: Eukaryota > Metazoa > Chordata > Actinopteri > Blenniiformes > Blenniidae > Salarias > Salarias fasciatus. Next base: position 6,781,411 of record NC_043754.1, read on the forward strand.
AGGCACCCCCCCCCCCCCCCCCCCCTCCTCCACCCACCCACCCCAGGGATGGAGCTGCTCCACCTCTTCCTGAAGTAGACACCTGCTTATCAGATGCTTGGTCATGTCCATCCTCGGACACCCTCTCTAAACCTTGACTATGGGAGAAGTTTGGTCCGGAGATATCGGGAACGGTTCAGAGCGTATAGACCCGTGAGGGCGAAGCCGGTTGGCCTTGTTGGAATCTGGGACACAAGTTGTGTCATTACTTACCCCAGACAGGCTCCACACCCAGCCTCCGCATCCTCCCCTCCTTAAAAATGCCACAGTATAGCAGCCACCTCTGGAGTGATGATTTATGTATGAGGGGGAATTAGCATTTGAAAGGGAGATATTAATAAGTGCTGCTGGTGCGATTGGAGTGCCAGCATCCGCAAAGAGGGTGGTGGGGGGGGGGAAAGAATGCAATAACAGGGTTTTCTTTTTTTTTTTTTAAACAGGTGTTGACTTGGAATCTCTTCCTGTTGGGTTCAGTCCGGCTGCACTGCTGTTAGATTTCATCTCGCTTGATGTCCTGAACTGCAGGGTTGGGCGTGAGCGTCCTGTGCTTTCAGCCTCATTTGGCTGAATTCAGCTTGCCATTTAGGCAGCACGCTAATTAGTGTCCTCCCCAGTTCTGTCGGAGGGCGAGCGCGGCTCCGGCGGAGCCTGACGCGCGTTTATCGCGCCGGTGAACCCGCGCTCCCGCCGGCCATTAATAAAGGTGAAGGGGCCATTAAGTTTTCATCAGATCCACTTTATTACTCCACCCTTCTCCGCTTGATGTATACGTCCTGCTGATGCCTTCCATTTTCGACGTGTCGACAACAAACCTCAAGTCGCCGCCATGTACAGGAGGTGTCTGCGGACCGCCATGAGCGGTCCGCAGACACCTCCTGTACATGGCGGCGACTTGTTTGTAGATGCCCCAGAAAGCTGTTGGCTCCACTCAGTGTCTATCTTAGCACGAGCAGACGGCCGATCGCTGTGTGTGGAGCTCCGCTGTGTCCGTCAGAGTGGAAGAGTGAACTCCTGGCTCACTCTCAAGAGTCGGGGTGAGCCGCGAGGATGCTGTGTGAGAGAACCAGAGGGAGGATGAGGACAGGACCAGACAGACGAGGAGGAGGAGGAGGAGGAGGAGGAGGGTGGAGGAGGAGAGGCTCCCTGAGAGGCTGGCCTACTTGTGCTGTACTTTCTACGAGCTTTGCTGTTGTTTTTTTTGTTTTTTTGTTTTTTTTTTTGTTGTAGTTGCTCCGGGTTGTCGAAAGCTTTCGTTTTGGACGGCGCTGCAGTGCTGCTGGCGCTGAGGAGCCACAGCACCAGACTGGCAGGGCCACAGCATCCACTCAAACACACACTCACACACACACACACACACACACACACACACACACGGAAACAAGAGAATAAATCCCTGTGAGATGTGAGAGGAGGTGGCAAATAAATGTGGGAGCAGTATTTCCATTGCTCGCTGGCACTTGGCAGCATATAATCTTCTAATTTGTCCCATCACAGTCTGCTAATGAACCTAAATTTGGAATTTACTAAATTATCCTTTGTTGGACTGTGTTATTGGACGTCAAAGATCATTCGACTGAGGAACAGAAGCCATTGTTTCACACATTTCAGTGTGAAAGAGTGGCAAGATTTTATCATTCTTTCAGGAAAAAAAAAAAAAAACTACAGAACGTTTGGCAGGAAATGAATAAGTACTATTTATTTGGAACTTGAATCTTTGTGTCTGTGTAAGGTGGCGCTCTGCCGCCCTCACCACCTGCTGCAGGTCCCTCGTCCAGCTGGAGAAACACACAGCCACAGTGCAGCCTTTCTGCTACACTGTAGATGGGTGAGGAGGCGAGCTGCTCTCTGCTGGGTCTTCTTCGCCTAATAAGAGGAGTCTGTAGTCCAGACGAGGTCAGCTGAGGTTTCCACCCGCTGTACTTCCTGTATTTGCAGAGTGACACAGACAGAATCTGATGGAGACATATTAAGCTGTTAATTGACTCCTAAAGCCAATTTTTTAAGTGTTTTTTTCCCCTCCTCTGCTTCAGAAACTAGCTCTCACTCAAATTAATGAATAACACTGCCGGTAAATTTTCCTGCATGACTTAGGCTGATTATAATCACGATCAATGCATTTACGCCGGCGCACATTAAGCTTATTACAGGATAAAAGCAGTGGAAACAAGTCTCCTCTACACGCAGGCGTTTTGCACATGAATTATTGCTCACATTACTCGTGCTTGTTTGTGCCAGGCTGTGAGATATTCCTCCAGCCTGCGTCCGAGCGAGCGCGCGCACGTGCCTCCGTGTGGAACTGTGAAAGCACGCGTGCCGCGGCGGTTTGCTGCCAGGCTGGACGTGTCGGTGGAGGAGGTGTGTGCTGTGAGCTGCTGCTAGGTAAAGTGTGAAGGAGGAGGAGGAGGAGGAGGAGGAGGAGGAAGAGGGTGCCTGCCTGCCTGCCTGCCAGTGAACGTTTTCAGCCTAACTTGTTAACAGCTTATGTGCTTCCAGCTGCTTCACAGCACTAAACACTGGAGCTGGATTAGCCCGGCCTCCGTATTAACCAGCCAACAGTCAGGCGTGTGTGTGTGTGTGTGTGTCTGGGCAAGGAGTGTCTGCATGCTCTTGGATTGCACTGTGTGTGTGTGTGTGTGTGTGTGTGTGTGTGTTTGGGCTTCTCTTACAGCACCTGCCCGCTGAATGTCAAGGTCATCTTGTAGTCTAAATGAGCGGCGGCCGGGCGCCAGGAGCGCTGATTGGAAAGCGTTCTTCCTCCTCCTCCTCCTCCTCCTTTTGTCTCGCGGCGCCCCCCCCAAAAAAATGGCAGCGTGTCAAAAACGTGGGGACTCCGGGCCGCGGCGAGGAGCCACGTGATTGGCTTCCGTCGAAAATCCTCCGACACATGAAACAAAACGGCGGGCCGGCGCTGTCTCCGCCACATGCCAAGAAGATGAATTGCAGACGTTCCTGGAGATGCTTTACCGCGCCTAATTGCCAGCTACCTACGAAGAACACTTGCTGGTGCATAAACCGTGCTCGACGCTCATTTCACCACTCAGTGAGCCAGAACTAGTTTTAAGTAGACGGATAACTCATTTAATGAATTTCTCTTTGTGCGGCTCCCGCACACCTTTTGTCTCCGGCCTGCTTCATTAATGTCGGCGTGTAAAAAAAAAAAAAAAGCATCAACAGGAGAAAGGTGGTCGTAGCTGTGAGTTTAGTGTCTGTTCGGCGTGTCAGGATGGAGATTTACATAGAAGTCGGCTTTAGAGCGATTTTGAAAGTGTTCATGCTTTAACTGCTTTAACTATGTTTGAGCAGTTCACTTGTGTTTAACTGTCTTCGGTGATGAGAAAGTAATGAGGCAAAGAAATGAGTACTTTATCCCGACAAAATAAACTCAAATGACATTGTGCAGTGATTGAATGGTAAAGTTAAAGTTGGGTTTGTGCATGCAATGTTTAGAATGGGGATAAAAATGAAAAGTGGGAAAATGACCAAAAAAAAAACCTTGAATGTAAAGTTTAGAGTTGCGGAAAATCCTAATTTAACCACTGTTATTACTTGGAAGTGTTCAAAGCGTGATGTTCAGAGCAGAGATTTGTTTAAATCACACAGAAGTGTGAAAGCGAGTGTGTGTTTGTCTGGCGGTGGCCTGGCGACGGCGTCCAGCTCCAACACCCCGTCGACCCGATCTGAATGAACCAGGACAGAAGATAGATGGATTGATGGTGTGTAATGACCAGTGATTTAATAAGGGCTCATAATTTTGGCCATTTGTATTGTAATTAAGCCAGTAACATAGTAACTTGCCAGTTCTGTGATGAAATAGTAAAAGATTGTTCCTTTTGCTCAGTGAATGAATATGACAACTACCTCATTTAATACGTGTGTTTTTGATAAGCAAACTGCAAAAAAAACTTGGGAAAAAAAGGTTTTATTTACAAGTACTGTCGACTTGTGGTGTTACGCGGTGGGTCTGGGGGGTGAAGGTGGGGGGGGGGGGGGGGGGGGGGGTCGTCCAGTACGCGAGTCGCTGGCTAATAACGGCGTGATGGACACGCTCCGGCCTTTATCTCTCTGAAGAACATGAGAGAGAAATGAAAGGTCTGTGCTTCTCAGTTGGCCTCCTGAACCGCAAAGGCTGTGAGGTCCAGTTTCACACACACACACACACACGTACACACACACACACACTCCCCCGGGACTCGGCTTGTCCCCGGCTGCTCGCTGACAAACAAACGGGCTCAGCAGAGGAGCAGAGGGCTGTGAAATGTGCTCCGAACAGAAAGCTGTCATTTGGTGCTGAAAGCAGAGCAGAGTTGCTCCTCAGATTTATTGTAGCAGTAAAGCTTCTCCCTCTCCCCTCTCCCCGCCTCTCACAGCCACTCTCCTTTAATGCTAATGGGGGAACCTCTGTGGTGAAAGCCATTTGTGTGGAAGTGTGGCTGCCTGTTATGAATGATGTTATGGGGTCTAATGCACATGTTGTATTCCTGCCCCCCCCCCCCCTCCCTCCACTCCCTATCGCCGTGGGGAGTTCTTTGCCCGGTTTGCACGAGAGACAAAAAGCAAACTTGTGTGGTTGTTTTTTTCTCCCGCCGACCTCATTCTGTTCGGAGCCTCCCCGTGAAGAGCTTTCCACACCAGCGATGTGTTGCGCTCTTCCACGTACTACATGCCGCTTTTACACGTGCGCGCAGGCGGGATGGTGGGACGAAGCGAGGGTCTCTCGTGCGTCGGGGCGGATCAAGAGAGGCGCTGATGTGACGAGCGGTGGCTCTCCATGGCAGCGCTGGTGCAGTAATTAGGGGTTCAGGGGAGGATCGCCGGGAAGCAGAAGAGAGCCAGTGAGTTATCTCAGTAGCAGTAGCAGTGCCATCTTAGAAGCGGTATTTCAAAAGCTTCATACAAATGTTTTCTTCATCCACGCTTTAAACTCTCCTGGAGTTTCACTTATCAGATGAATTTCCAAAGTTTGAAGCTTCTCGGTGTTTTGCGTTGTGCAGCAGTCATCCAGCAGTATTCCTGACCATCAAAACGCTCGGTCTCTCCTCAGTCCAGCAATCATTTTGTAATCAGACGTCAAGCAAAGCGAAGCTCGTAAAAGAAGAGCAGAGGCTGCTGGATGTTGATCAAACCGAGTGGTGAAGGCACATCTGTTATTTTTTGTTCTTTGTAATTAGAAAAAAAGCTAAAAGGAGAAGGTTCCAGATTGGTTTGAAACATCTGAACAAGACATTTTTAGTAGTCAATCCACACGTTTACGAGGCTCCGTCACTCACGTGGGGGAAAAACGTGAATCCCTGCAAATGTTTTCTGATATTTTGCGAAACCTTTTGTTCCCGTTCCGTTCCAGTTTGTCACAGCCAAGTGAGATAAAGTGTAAGCTTGAAAATGTGGCCTCATCTACAGTCAACAAAATGCAAACACTGGCAACATGTTTCTAGGTCAGACCTTGAAATGTTGTATAACAGAAGGAAAATCTCTTTTCTTACGTGAGAATCGTCGAATACAAGTTAAAACATACCTGACGATGACTGTTGCTGGAAACAGTTGAAGATATTGTTGTTGTATTTGCATTAAATGTTTTATTCATCAGTGACTCAGGATACTTCCAGCATTCACTATACTAATGGGTGGCGGCTTGTTCAACATGGTAGCTGCAGCCACACCAGGTCATGCACAGGACAGTGTGGAGAATGAAACTGCTGCATCTGTGTGTAAAATAAAACCTCTTACTTGCGGTCCTGTGTGTACGGAGGGGTGGTGCCGCTCCAAACCCTCCGTTATTATCCCCCAAAGCCGCTCTAAAGCGGCGCACCGGCAAATTATTGCACAAAGGGAGCCACCATCCATTTCCACACTTAGTGAATGGAGAAGATGAATATATGGATATAGAGAGGATGCAATTTGATGGGAGGATTCTGCTGAATTAGTTTTACTGAGGGGATAAAATCTCCCTCTATCAGCCGTTAAGCTGCAGGCCGGACAAAATACACCAAATAAATGAATTTTAAAATAGAAGTGAGGGCGAGCTGCCAACTCTCATAAATTAAGAGTGAAACAATGTCCTCTGAGAACGCGCACTCACACATACACACACATACACACACACACACACACTCCATCTGAGGGAACAAATGATCTTGTCAGACTTCTCAGGAATTCCATGATGAATGTTTTGTTGTTAATGACTGTTGGGATCGACAAACAATAAAGACATTGCTGGATAGGTGCAAGATAAAGACGTACTTTCAAAGTGTAAGTCAGTGCGGTGTGTCCTTGTATATTTAATAATTTCTACTAGTCTATTCTGATTCTGAAGGGATTCATCTCATTGTACTTGTCAGCATTTATGATTTTGCACTGTGGCTGATTTCCTGATTGTAATTTGTCTTCATTTTATTTGCGTTACGTTCAGTTCAATGCGCTGCGCTTACTCCTGTTCCAGAATGGATTCTTGTGTTGTGGTTGTGTGTCATGCTGCGAATAGAGACACGACCACACACGCTGTCCTCCGGAGAGACACACACAGACAGTTCATCCTCTAATAAACTCCGATCTGTTTCCTTTTATCTGATCCCATAAGATGAATTGCACTCTGTAACGTTGCGGCTCGGCCCACTCTGCTCCATCACCTCCTGACCTTCAGCTCAGCCGTTTGTTCAACGTGCACTTACCTCCGAAACCACAGAGAGAGAGAGAGAGAGAGAGAGAGAGAGAACCGAGCGACGTAGGAGCGGCGCTAGCAGGTGGGGCGTCGAGTCGGGCGTGGGAGGTCAAGAGTCGTGTTTTACTGCCGCCGCCTCCTCCAGCGAGTTGTTTTGTGGTTTGGCTCACAGTCGCTTCTTTACGAGTGGGACACACCCTCGCTCCCTCCCGGACTGGGCCCAAGTATAAATTAGCGGTGTTTTGTATTTGCTTGTCTGTTCACCTTGAGTTATTCCAGGTACATAAATAGATTTATTAGTAAACAGGAAGGGGAGAAAAAAAAAAAACCCTGATGTAGTGCAGGAGGGGAAGCTGGGCTGCAGGGAGAGATAGATGTTTGGCCCTTTGACAGCAAGTCTTGCGTGAAATGTGGTGCGCTGACTGATTATCATACAGTGCATGTTTACTTCAAGGCCGCCGTTCGACTGGCGACAAAATGAATGGTAGGAGGAGTGTATACAGAGGACTGTTTCACATTGATAGATTTGGGGATGAATGGGTCGTTTGGACGGCTGCCTGGTTTTCACTTCTCCCCTCGCAGGACAAAGCGAGCCATTTCACTTGTTTAAACCCCCCCAAAAAAATCATTGCAAACTCTGTTTTCAGACACTTAGACGCTGTTTGACGACAGGATGTGTTAGATGAGATAATGGGCTGGAGGTATGTAATGGGGTGCTAATGATACATCTGGCTGTTATTTATGTTGGTGTCAGACTGCGGCGGGCGGCGTTGTTTGTGCGTGATGGGAGCAGTTTGCAGGATTTGTCGGTATGCCGCGTCTAAAAGAGATAAAATAGGTCCGTGCATTTTTATGTGCTTTAAGAATTTATTGTCGTTGTTCAGGTAATGACCGTCTGTATTATCCCTTCAGAAGGAATCACCCTCTTTGCTTTGTGCTGCCTTGTTCAGTGTTCTTCAATCTTTGGTGCGCCGATGTTCCGACTTTTCTCATCTTGTCAAATGTTGAATTTCTCCTCTGCAGGATCGTTGATGTTTGATGTGAATCCTGCTGCAGTTGTGTCGTCAACTAATACGACTGTTGGTGAATGAGTGAAAGGCTAAGGTGAAGGAGGAAAATTAGATGGCTGAATACACGTCCCTGTGGCACGCCTCGAGCCAGGATGGTTGTGGATGATGTTTGATGGTCTTTCCTGACCTCCTGTGGTATTTCGCTCCTTTAATCCAGTCTCTAAACTTGAGTCACAAAGTCTCTAACAGTTTTGTGAGAATAACTGTATTAATGTTGAAGTTGTCTACAAACAGCATTCTTACATCAGTGACTTCCTGGTAAATATGAGTCCGTCCTCTGTCTACCTGGAGGCATAATGTTTCCTTTCTTCTTCTCCTTCTTCTTCTTCTTGTGGAAACCTCAGTGAACCCTCTTTTTTAGGATCCTTCCACCGGTCTGAGCTCCGTGTTGATGCAGATGCTCGGGGTCATTTCTCCCTGGTGGTTGGATCACAGCTTTATTATTATTGCGTCGGTGGTGGTGACGGGGGAAAAAAAGAGAGAGTCAACATACATGAAACTCACATAACAGAGAGAATATCACAGCTGAAAAAAACAAAACGGCACTTTGCATTAAATGGTGGATTATAGAAACGCATATCAGCTCAGCCTCTGTGCCATCCATAGGTTAGTTTAGCTAATAAAAAACTTTAAAGGTTAAAGCATTACATTAAAACTGGAATCATTTGAAATTGCTGTACAATTTCTTCATTTAAATGTTTGGATCACAGTAGTTTTCTATCTTTTTAAAGATTTTTAAGTATTTTAAAACCAAACTTCTAAGTTGATGATTATTAATGATATCTTTAAAGCGTGTGTTTTACTTCTCTGTTTCTGATTCGAGCCATTTGTCTGATTTCTGTCCTGAGAAACAGACTCAAGTGTCTCTAAAGACTAATGCCTCCAAAACAGGAGAACTATTTAAAACCACACTTGGATCTGAAAGACAAAAAAAAAAAAAAAAAACATTGTCACAAAAGCTGGAAACGGTTCTTTTAGCACTTTATTTATAGCCTTTTTTCAGGTCAGAGAACAATGAAAATTTAACGAGACATCGACCCTTCCGACCCACCCTCAGCAGGACAAAGGAAGACAAACAAAGGAAAGTGAAGCATAATAAATAAGTGTGTGTATGTGTGTGTGTGTGTGTGTGTGTGTGACTGCATGCAAGCTTACACCTTTAACAGATGCTCCAATGAACCAGAAGGAAACATTTGTGTATTTCTACACATTTCTAAGTATTGAGTCTATGCTTTCAACAAACACATCCGTGTAGAAAAAGAAGAAGAATCCATAGCTTCTGAACAGTTTTGTGAAGACAGACATGGAGGGGGACAGCTTTAATCATCCGCACAGATCCAGCTGGTTCTTCCATATGTGTAAAGATTATTACGTTAAAGTGACGCCAGATGAGTGATGAGTTCTCATGAAGACGATGCAGGTTTAAACAAATCTGTCCCAGTGATACCGAACGTCTGTCATCCCGAACCCGTTTCTGCGGGACGACAGCGCTGTGAACTGGTCGCCCCGCAGAGCAGGCGAGAAATAACTGAAGCGATCACGAAACTCAAGCTGCACACGGATCAGCGGCTAACCTTGTAATTTGACGCCAGCCTCCTTGCCTTTGGAGCTGCTGCTGAGCTTGAAACGCGCGGCGAGGCTTCACAGCACTTTTAAAGCTTTTGTTATTTGAGAGCGTCGGGTTTCCTTCAGGTAGATTGCTGACAATATTTCAATTCATTTAATGTAGATATCGAATGCGAGTTCGGACGTCTGCTTTTACGAGATGAATAGACTTTTACTAGACCAGGCTGCTGCTTCCGCCACTGTTTATATTGGCTACATTGATTAAATTATCCTGTAATGCCGAAGTGCAACGGCGGCGATGAATCAGTTGCTTTCTTCAAGGATATTCTGACATTTGTTGTTTCTGAGGAAAGCTGCTGATGAGACGCCGTTTGTCTGACAACCAAACAGACATAATCCATCTTTTGTTTCTGTTTTTCGTCTGCATTTAAATTCATACCGTCACGCGGGACGCTCGCGTATTTGTGCGTCGGTGCCCTTGAACACGTCGACTTTCTCGTCTCGGAGAAGTTCAGGTCCCTCCGAAAGGTAAATTTTATTCCGCCGGTTTGAGGGGAATGCAAAGTGACGGCTGCCTGCGAGGTCGGAAATCAATTTCAAAGCCTTTATAAAATGTTTGACAGTAATGGTGAGAACACAGGATTTGTAGCACCTCCGGATCAGTTTAATGGCCGCGGGTGAAACCTGTTCCAGGTGCAGTTTGGAACAGCGAGGCTCCGTCAGCGTCATTGTGTGGTTTCAAGAACTCGATTCCTGCGTCACAAAAACACTCAGCGGGTTTCCTTAATCTCCCCGGCTCACTGGTGTGGTTTTGTTTCCGGTAGGAGCAGAGGAAAGGCTAATTATCACTTTCATTTTTTTCTCTTTCTTGCTCGCATTTGGGTCTTTGGCTCATTCAAGGACATTTTGACGTGTGCAGGTGGGAAGTGACCCAACAAGCCCCGCTGCCACGGCTCACACCGCCCACACACCGAAAACTTGCATTCTGGGAAAACTTACACGGGTTTAATCGAGTCTGCTCCTGTAACACTTCCCTAAAACATCCCGGTCTAAACTGGAAAAAACTCCAGGGTGTGAGGATTTTGTCTGGCCGTCTGGGTTTAGACGAGGGGAGCTTGTCGACGGGCGTGGTGGGGTCAGAGGTCAACGCTGCGTACGGGAGAGGAATTGGAAGAGCAGAGGAGCAGCTGTCTGGGTGATGGATAGAACAGGTGGTTCAGGAGGAGATGAGGAGGAGGAGGAGAGAGGGGAGCCGTGTTGATCTGCATTTTATACCCATCTCTGTGGAGTCCAGAGGAAATCAGTCTGGCTCCGCCAAGGAGAAGGATTTATGATCGCACGGGCCTTGATGGATGGACGCTACCTGCAGCATATGATCATTTTCGAACACTTTTTTTTTTTTTTTTTCCCTCTCTGTGTCGGATGTTTGATATTCTCAAAGCGGTGGACACAAGCGAAACACTTTGGGCGATGATTTGCCCGCAGCCACTGACAGTCAAAGAGATGGCGATGCGCTCCAGCGGCGGGCGGCGGGGATGTTTATTCAAACATTGGCTGAATTCCCAGCAGCGGCAAACATGTCAGCGCGGCGAGCGTTTATCTCGCTTATGAATTATACTCTTTGCTTTGGCGATATTTAAGAGGCTCTGATCAGCATTTCCCAGGTAGTCGCGGGAAGCCGCCTGACGGATCGGAGGTGGGGGAAGGGAGCGGCGCGGCGGCGAGGATAGCGCTGAGTCAGCGTGCGCCGGGAGGCCGCCGTCCATTTGTTAAAGCGGCCTGTCACATCCACTGCCTCCGCCGTGGATCCTGCGGGTGCTTTACGTATTGATTTAATGCGGAGCCTTTCTCCATCTTTTAACGTAAATGATGGCTCACTCGGACGCCGCCGCTCCGCCGTCCGTTTGTGGTGGCGGCGCGCGCCGGCCTTCATCAGTAGTCAACGCACAGGGGTCGTGGGGAAAAGAGCTCAGGGTAACGGCAGAAACAGACTTCCTCCAGCTGAAAGGGCCTTGTTAGCGGGCGAAGTCACAAGCTTGATTGAAACAACTATATTTTTGTGATATCCGGCTCTGTTTCCGTATAGTTTTTCTGCTCCACTTCCACACGAGTTCTCCTCTGAATTCATGCAGCATCAAGACGTAAAGCTCCAGGGATCCACAGGCTCCCAAACATAACGTCTGTGTTGATCGCAGTGCAGCTACAGAGGAAAATCTGAAAAATCCCAAGCGTGTTGAGGCTTATTTAGAGTTATATAAAACCTCCCAGTCTCAGCTTTCAAATACATGTTCGACATTAGAAAAATTAGCCGCCGGTTGGGAGGTGAATTCTTCTCAAATGAAGAGGTTTCGGGGTCAGAAAAAGCTTTCTGGTGCGCAGACGGGAGCTTTAATCAGATTCTTCACGCGTAACTTGTTCTCACTAAAGCCAGGTAGAAAAGCGCCCTTCAAACATTTATTGCAGCTCCTTTACCTCGTACGAGTGTTCTTCTCTTGCCCACTAAAATTAGCCAAATAAGGAGTGGAGGTGAAAAAAAAAGCAATAAAAAGTTAATTTCCTGCTCGGCAACGGAGGATTTCCACGCCGCTGTGCTAATGTGCCGCTCCGCAGAGAGAAGTGAATGAAGGGAGGAGATGGATGTGGCAGCACCCGCTGGGACATCTGCTATGAAACTGCCATTCATGACAGAAAGCAGATGCATAATGAAGTCATTTGGATGCAAGCTAATTTGTACATCAGTGTGACACAAGTCTTGTTTTTACCTTTTTGAAGATTGTTTGTGATTATAAATGCAGCCCCGCTGAGGTGACGGGAGCAGGACTCCGGTCTGTTCATCAGGGCAAAGACTTGTGTCGGGACTTTGGGCACTTTCGTCTCTGTAGTCGATCATCTTCAGACTTTAGTGGAAGGAACATTTCGGGAACACACGTGGAGATGTGGTTTTTTTTTTCTGTATTTTCTTCTTGTTTGTGGGTAGATTTATTCCAGAGGTGTCACAACCACACACAATCCGAACCATTTTTTATATGTTTCATGTTTTAGTCCAGTTCTGCCTTTTCATTCCTGTTTTCATGATTCTTGGATTCATAGATAGATAGATAATTAATTTTATTTCGGCCATAAAGAATACATGTCATAAGTTATGTATGCATACATATAGATATACACTTACATACATAGACATACACAGACATATTTATGTGCACATACATACATACACTTCATGAAGTAAAGAAAGGAGTTATCCAAACAAGACCCGCTGTTAAAACATTTTAGATTAATATGTCAACAAATTGATCGGTTAAAAGGATTTCTGAAGGCTGCGCTTTCCAATATCGGGCTCGATGTTCTGCATAATGGTTGCAAATGAGCTCTTCGCCTAATCAGATATTGAATTATTAGCATAGTTCAGGGGAGTGATTATTCTTTGGTGTAGTTTCTTGTCTCATGCTTAACCTCACAGTTCTGTGTGTTTGTGAAACAACGAGGCGCCACAATGAGGTTAACCTCATGTTTAATTAATGCGTTCGAGGAGAAGACTCGCTCTCCTGCCGCTGCGAGGGCGCAGTTTGAACCAACCGTCATCAGCCGGTTACACATTCTGTTATGGTGATCTGCTTCCAGCCGAGGAGTCGGCAGCCTGATGAGGCTGGCGTCAAATTACAGCGGTTCGATTTTGGCATTGATTAAGGCCAGTGTAGACAGGGAGACTTGTCTGTGAGGTGGTTCTCATCCTTTCTTGTGAACGTGATTGTAAAATCAGAGCTTTAGAGGCAGTCTGGGATAGGCTTTCGGGAAAAAAAGAAAACAAAACAATGAAAATAGAAAGCAAATGCTGGTCCCCTTCAAATCATAATATTGATAAAAGTAATGCACAAAATCTTACAGCCTGATATTCATCCTGCAGTCTTTCCCTTTAATAATCACCAACGTCTCTTTCCTCTGCTTTTCACTAAACAAACACCTCGCTTCATCTTCGAAATGATCTCCACAAGTCAGCACGATAAATATCTAAAAGCCAGCTCACCCCACCTGTCATCTCTCAGTGTTCGCGCAGCAAGGCGCACAGCACGTTACAAAACTGGAATAATTAGTGACCCGCTGCGCGGCGATAAAAACTGTCACGGGGCGAGATGAAGCGGCTCGGGAGCATGTTGTTGTCCAGTTACATCATTCTTCCCGGACTCGGCGCTCCTTAACATGCAGCAGACGCTCTTTTCTGCCACGCCGGCGATACTTTATTAGACTGATGCAACAGCAATCCAGAGCTGGTAACAGACTTTTATTTATTGGCCTGGTGGGGAGCCACTTTTTCTTGATTAGTATGGAAAAGAGATTCCCGGCTCCTTTAAAGGCAGTGTTGTCCACTGCATTACCTTCATTATTGCTCGTTTCGCTCTCAAACTGATTGAGTTGATATATAGGTGTTTTTTTTTTTTTTTTCCTGAGGTCAGGAAGTGTGCTGTAATGGGAGTGTAACGCCGGACGGGTCAGACTTGCTGATGAAATGAGGCAGTGTGGTGGATGCAGATGTAGTAGCGTTTCCAGTTGCTATCGTACAGTATGCATGAATTATGAAATGCGCGCTTGGGACCGGCGGTAGTGCAGGCCATGCATAAATGCAAGAGCAAGCTGGGTCTGCGCGAGTCTTCTCGAGGGTGTGAGTGTGCGTGTGCGCTCCAGCCCACACGCTCTCTTAAACTTCTCCATTACAGGTGGAGGAGGGCGGCCGGGCCACGTCCGCACATTTCAACATGAAAGCTCCCCTATATGATGCGAAATTACAACTACCCACAGACCTATGGACGGTCTACTGTTCTTTATATCAAAACCACATCTGCAGTGTGTGTTAATATTAGATTAGTGTGAAATAAACAGTGAAACGAGGGAAGAAAGCCTCATAGATTGGACAAAATTCCACTTCTGTAAAGTCATATGGAGTGATCAATACATGTAGTCTATCAACAATAACATATTTATTGCATTTACAAGAGTGATTAAAAACCTGACAGATGGATGATGGAAGTTCACCCTTTCTAGTTGATCATGAATATTCCTGAATATAAATTCATTTAGATTATCTTTGACAGAGAAATGCTGCTGCCTCAGTGTTCAGTACAAACAGGAACATGTATCGTTTGTAGTTTCGGTCTGTGATTAAATAATTTTGCTTATTTTGAGTAGTATTCTCCATGATTTTGTTCTTCCCTTCTTGTTTATGAAAGCCGGCTCTTTGTCAGTGCAGCTGGTGATGTGTGATATGGTGGAGATCGTACCCGGTCTACCCAAATCACATAAAACAAGAACAGGTGCAGCGAGAATGAAGGATGTGCCGTTCTCCTGTGTGGCGTCCAAATGAGTTTGAATCGTCAGCCTGAACAGATGCTGTGTTCGGTTTACTCCACAGAATGCAAACGCATCAGTTTCCAAGCCTTTTTTTTTCTTCTTCTTCTTCTTCTTCCTCTTATCTTTCACTAGTTTGAGTAGGTGGGTCGATAAAGAGCTACTAGCTGGGTGAGGCTTCCGCAGATGGAGCCTGGCGGTATGTGGGCCGTGGTGTTATTAGAGCAGTGTAAAGCGAGTACAGTATCTCTTTAAAGGTTTTGGAGAAGTTCTCCTCCCTTCCTTTCTCTCTGTCTCTCCTCCATATCTTCTGTACATTTCTTCACACTCCCCCATCCTCTCATCTCACACTCTCCCGTCTCTCCTTCTCACTGCGATTCCCGCGGCGCTTCTTCTTCTTCTTCTTCTTCTTTCTTTTTTTTTTTTACATGTAGAAAGATCAACCGTGATTTCTAGATTGGGCCTCCTTGTGCACCAATTACTCTGCTGTTTGTTGCGATGCCAGACAAGGATTTATTCTAATGAGCAACCACTCTGATTAAGTTCTCTACCATTTTTTTTCTTTCCTCTTCGTTGGAGCTTCGTTCCAATTTTCTGCACGCACGCTTTTCATCCATTTCTTATTAGCAGCTGCTTTCAAAGCCGAGAGACAAAACAAGACAAATTCCACGGCTGGGATCTTTTGTGGAGACCTGAGGGAGGAGGGGAGGTCGAACACAAAAGTATCAGTTGCGCTATAATTCAATTACAGCATCCATTCAGCGAGGGGAGAAAGGAGAAACTTTGCCTGGGGTTCCTCTCGTTTGAATACCCGTCGACTGTCCCACCGCCTCCGTCAGCAGCAGCAGAGTCGTAGATGAGCTGAATAAAAAAGCCCTGGCCGGGTTCTGAGGATGTCCTCATTAAACTGGGCTGTGAGGGATCCCCATACATTTCAAACCATCCATTTGATCCTCCTATCTGATCTCATGCGCTTTTGTGATCTATTATGAAAGAGAGCGCGAAGGAGAAAAAGGGAGGAGAAGAAGAAGTTTCAATCTGATGGAGCTTTTTTTTTTTTTTCTTAATCCAACCTGAAACCTCCCTCCTCCTCTTCTTCAGCACCTCATCTTCGATTTAATTGAGATCTGAGAGGCGTCGAGTGAGGGAAAAACTGAGGTGGGGCGGAAGGGCTTCACTGCTGCTGCTGCTTGCTGGCTGGGATGTTTTCCCCCTCCGGGAAGACGACGACTCTGATGTGAGGTTTCAGAGCAGGAGGAGCGCCGAGTAGAAGAGAATAGCAGCAAGCGCTTGCCTCGGGTCAGGGAGGAGCGGCGATGTTGAGCTGCCATCTCCACGCTGTCAGGAAACAGTGGGCATCAGCCGAGAGGAGTGATTGGCGTGTGTGTGTGTCTGTGTGTGTGTGTGTAGGTGGTGCTCAGCACCGCCAGAAGGAGTTTTGATGGATTGTCATGCAGTGTTAATCAAGCATCAAAAGGAACCCAAACTGTGATATGGGATTTGAGGTTTTAGCTGCGTAAGCTCATTTCTTTGTCACGTTTATTAAAAACAGTTCATGAAATGGCCTTTGTGCCACTTACACGACAAATCAAGTGAAAATGAATTGTTTTTGTGCCTTTGCTTCAGAAAGGAGAAAACAGGCCTCAAAGTGCACGAATGGAAAAATCTCCCCTAATGTGCTCCATACTAATCAAATGAAGGAAAGAAATGCCATTTTTTTTATTTAAGTTTTGGCAATCCATATGAGAGAGATTACACAATTAATGCTTCCTTTTGTGCCCACAATGTTAAAGACTCTTGACTTTTCTCATTCACTGGTCTTTCCAGCTGTATATCTTAATCCAATCGTTTTTGCTCTTATACGTTAAATTGAAACTTTTGTGCCATTTTTTTCCTTTCAGATTATCTGTTGTCACCACTGTAGAGATTAAGAATCGGTTAATCCTTTTCTTCAGCCTTTCACTCCATTGCGTACCTCGGTAATTTCACTATAGCTGAAAATTTGCAAACCTAAACAGACTAAAGACGTCTGGTCTGGAAGAATCAGACAACAGGTCTCAGAGCTCTAGTTTGGAATAATCTCCTTTTTGTTTCGTTAAGGAGAAATCCAATTAAAGGATTGAATTTATATTCTGTGAATCAGTATCCAGGGATGGCATGGTGGAGGTGAACCAGAGATCCAGAGTGATGCTGGTCGTACTGGAGCAGAGTGATGGACGGCTGAGGGAATCGTTAACCTGGTTCCCCGAGACCGCTGAGGTGGAGACGGGCTGTGCTTCACAGGCTCTGAATGGCAGACCGACTGAGGCGAGTTGAAATTTGAGGGACAACGAGCAGAAGCGATTGGCTCAGGATAAGCAGGAAACAGGATCATTAGAGGGAAGCGGTGACAGCAGAACCGGCAGCCGACTGTTTCTGTTCAGCAGCTTCAGAGCTGAAGATTTCATTAAAAGTGAACAAAGCTGTCGGAAAATCATTTATTCAGCAACAGTTCTCAGCTTTTATGTGTTTGTATAAGTGAAGATCTCAAGTTCATTTGCGTTTATTTCATTGCTGCCATCAGTATAATAACTTGGCGATGATCATTTTCACCTTCATCAAACTATTCCACACTAAAGAAAATCAAATTCAATCATGTATGTGGAAAAATCTTTTTTTTTTTTTTTTTTTTTTTAACCAGAACTGACCCATTAAACATGTCTTCCTCTCCATCTTTGAAACTGTGACTGTCAGAAAACCTGACGCTTTAAAAATTGTTCCATTGCATGGGAAAAGACAGACAACTACACGGCTATCACATCTTGACTCCTTTGTGCTCCGGTTTAGACACAAATGATTAAAACCTGGTAAAAAAAAAAAAAAAAAAATCTCTGACGTTCAGGCTTTTCTCCTCTTTGATGAGTTCGGGTGTCATCATCCCGAGATCTAAAGACAAAGGGTGGGTTTTGCCTTTGAACATCGGAGGAAATTTCCAATCAATTAGCCCACAGTCAGAGCCTGCAGTGAGGGTTGAGTTCTAATTTCCTGCCAGCAAAAATGTTCATTCTCAAAACATTATCAACGATGTCGGAACTGCAGTTTCTGGTCCATTGGAGAAGGGACAGACGGGAGACGACCACAGACAGTATATTTGAAGCACAGTTGGAGTACAGAGTAATATTTTGGACAAAAACACAATGCATGATGGGGAAACAGCACAGGCAATCAAGGAAATACAGAAGATGAGTGCCAAAAGGGGTTAGAGAGCTTCCGACCAAAGCCACCTGGTGAAGGACTGTGATGAGAGAGCTGGAGGAGATGAGTCCATCACGGGGCTCCGGACAAGGGCGGGTGGTGAAGTATGATTGCGGATTTATGTCCCCGATGGGATGAAGAGGTCGAGTATGAATTCTGGGGGCCAGAAATGTGGCAGCCCACTGATAGAAAGTGGTCCAGAAAAATCTAAATCAACCGAAGCCACAGAAGTTGAAGGCACTGATCAAGGTTTGGTCCAAAATCGAGAGCAACAAGATCCTCGTGCGACTCGTGTAACAGTTGGTTTTGATGTGTCGACAGTCAGAGAGATGCCACAGCATCTTATCAGGTCGCAACAAATTGAGCTCCTCGTTCGTTCTTTTACAGTGCAGATCATGAACCCTCACCCTCATCAGTGAACACCTGCACAGAATTTTACTCGTCTCTCTAAGTGCCTTCTTTTTTACCTTCTTATTGTTTCTTTTGATGCGAATCAGCCGGCCTCGTAGACCTGCCGTGCCCCGTGCAGTTCTGAAATGGAGGTGTTTTTCTCCGAGCAGTGCCTGAAATAGAGGGCTTTCTCTGTGTCCTCTAACCCCTTCATAACAGCCTCTTGGTGAGTCAGTGTCTGCCTGTGCTGCTCCACCTGAGGGCTTCATAAAGATGATTCTCCTCTGGGATCACAGCAGCATGCATCTATTTCCTCTTCCTGCGCCGCATCTGATGTGAAACTGGAGCTGTGGTTTATGTCTCTTTCCAGCAGTTCTGGGACCCCGGCTTCACTGAAGTTTCTGGCAGGTTGTCAGCTACCTCAGGCGGTTTATATTCACACGACTTCTATTCATAGACCAAAATGAACCTTCCCCCCCCCCCTCCTCCCCACAAATTCTTTTTTGGAAAATGAAAAACATGATAGAGCATAATGGCTTTTACTGTGCAAAAGCGCCTGTAATTTCTCCCACGAGTAATCTTTGGTCCTATTTTCTCTTTTGTTGGTGTGGAAACTGATTTTCTTTTACCTTTTGAAAATCACTGATGAGCAGCCCATCTCCCAAAATGGTCCAACATGCCCCTCTTAGCTCCGACTTTGTTTCTTTGGCTGCACAGTTCATCGAGTCTGAAGCTGCAGAAGTGCATAAAGCGAAATGTTAATGAGCTCTATGTGGAAATTGAGTGTGGCAAATGTGAAATGTTGAAATTAGACATTAAAATGCGACTTAGATGGAAACATAGTCTCAGAACAATAGAACTTTTAATGGCTCTTTAAGAAAAGCTCTTTTGTGATCACATAATTGGCTCGGGGTCTTAATAAAAGGCGGTGGCGGCGGCGTCCACGTCCACTGTTGAGTTGTCTGTGAACGTGGACAGTGACGGGTCATACGGCATCTCTGCCTCTCTGGTCATCTGTAATTGGGGTTTATTTGTCACTGCAGAGCCCACAGGTGAAGCCTCTTGGTTGTCCAGGTGGTGCAGCAGGTGGCGGTGGAGGAACTGAGGAATTTAGAGTCATTAGTTACCCTCAAAGGATGGCTTTGGACTGTGACAATAAACTAGACCTGATGCAGATTAAACAGCAGACCATCACAAACTCCTCAGTACCATCACTATTTTCCTTTTTTTGTGTGTGTGTGAATACAGTTTCTAGGCAGTGATTTAGTTTTCTTATGTGTTTCCCTGATCTGGGCAATTAGCAAAAAAAAAAAAACAAAAAAAACAAACAAATCGTAAAAGAGCAATTGCACTTCTGGCCTCGTTTTTGCTGTATTCACGATCAGACATAACCAGATGGCATCTTGAATGTCTTTCCAACATATATTATGCAACCTGATTTTATTATCGTGTACGTCCGGGCTGTGGGATGGGCTCAGTGCACCCGTAGGGTTATTGTGGTGATATTTTTCATAACCAGAAAGCTCACAAATGCTCATAAAACCTATAAAACAGTGGAAGCGGCAGCAGAAAATCCTCGATCACTAAAACTGGAGAAGATTTGTTGTGATGCCGGTCACATCCGGCGTTTGGTTTGGTTATTTATAATGTGTGAGACCAATGATCTTCTGTCTGGCCTGGTGGAAACTAAATCCAAAGCTACTATCTCTGATATGGTGTGGATTTGTTCTGCTACAACCTAATAGACCTTTTTTAGGGACCGAGCCCGAGGGCGAGGTGGCATCAACTGAGGCCACCTTGCCTGAGGGCAAGGCCTCTATTGTTTTTGTAGTGTTTATTAGGGACCGAGCCCGGAGGGCATGGTGGCCGCAGGCCACCATGCCCGGAGGGCAAGGTCTCTATTGTTCTTCGTTCGTTTGTCGTTCTCCTCCTCCTCCTCCTCCTCCTCCTCGTTCTCTATTATTATACTAACGCCCAAATAAACGCGAATTTGACCCCCTAAACATGCACGAAAACTCACCAAATTTGGCATGCAAATCATGACCGGCGAAAAATTTTATAAAATGGAAAAATTGGCCCCATCTGCTCTCTAGCGCCACCTAGATCCCAAAAAACGTCTAAAACAGTCGCTACGGCCCGCAGGAATGTCGGAGAGAGATCAAACCAACACTCATGCGTTCGTCTCATCAAGATCTACATTTCACGCGCTCACACCCCTGACCTAAATCCAACAGGAAGTCCGCTATTTCCCTTTCAAAGTAAAATTTTGATCAAAATCACTCCTCACGAAAAAATTATCTCCTCCGAGACCGTTTGTCGCACACACATAAGAGTCACGCGACGTGAAAGAGGACAAATTTCTCTACAAAAGTTGTGAACAACTTTGTCAAAAGTCTAACGGTGTGGATTTTATTAGCGTTCAAAGTTGGAAGTCTGAAATCCTGCCTTGCTCCGGCCCTCATCCGTTATAATGGGGAAAAAAGGAAAAAAGTCGCCTTTTTTCAGCACCTCAAACAAGTGGCGACTGCGGCTAAACCGTGACTGCTATCAACAAACCGAGCACACGTAAAGTTCCAGCAGGTTCTCCTGAACAAGATGATGTAACATAAGTGGGGAAATATGATGATATATGCATGTTGACACAGGTAAGAATTGGGGTGCGCTCTGCATTTTTTTTGCTCTCAGTTATAATGGAGCCGGATGTGGAAAAATCTCGCGCTTCTCACAAACTGAGGCCTCTGGGGTCCAAACTAAAAGTCTCAATGATCTGAAAGCCTCACCAACTGAAAGACAACTAATTTTCCTATCAAACGTGATATTTTTTGTTCAGTTTTGCCAAACAGGAAAGGTACAAGGAGCAGTTGTTTTGCAGAAGGAAACTGTAATTTTCTCCTCTCTCCACTCTAACTGAAATGACCATATATGGACATGCAGAGCAGTTACACAGCTGACAGCAGCTGTCAATCAAACTCTGACACTCAATGACTTCATTCAGTGACTCAGGAAAGCAGATGGCAAAAGCTAACTACTCCTTGTTAATGGATGGGAGATGCTAACGACTCCATGTTAGTGGATGGAACATGCTAACAACTCCATGTTAGCGGATGACTGAAGCCACCAGCTCCATGTTAATGGATGGAACATGCTAAGAACTCCATGTTAGTGGATGGGAGATGCTAACTACTCCATGTTAGTGGATGGGAGATGCAAGCTACTCCATGTTAGTGGATGGGAGATGCTAACTACTCCATGTTAGTGGATGGGAGATGCTAACTACTCCATGTTAGTGGATGGGAGATGCTAACAGCTCCATGTTAGTGGATGGGAGATGCTAACTACTCCATGTTAGTGGATGGGAGATGCTAACAGCTCCATGTTAGTGGATGGGAGATGCTAACTACTCCATGTTAGTGGATGGGAGATGCTAACAACTCCATGTAAGTGGATGGCAGACGCTAACTACTCAATGTTAGTGGATGGGACATGCTAACTACTCCATGTTAGTGGATGGGACATGCTAACTACTCCATGTTAGTGGATGGGAGATGCTAATTACTCAATGTTCGTGGATGGGAGATGCTTACAACTCCATGTTAGTGGATGGGAGATGGTAACTACTCAATGTTAGTGGATGGGAGATGCTAACTACTCCATGTTAGCGGATGGAAGATGCTAACAATTCCATGTTAGTGGATGGGAGATACTAACAACTCCATGTTAGTGGATTACAGATGCTAACAGCTACATGTTAGTGAATGGGACATGCTAAAAACTCCATGTTAGTGGAAGACAGATGCTAACAGCTCCATGTTAGTGGACTGGGCATGCTAACAACTCCATGTTAGTGGATGACAGATGCTAACAACTCCCATGTTAGTGTATGGACGTCTCAGTCGTGGGCTGGCGCGGAGGCTCGGTCCCGACCAATGCCGCTTGCGGCTTTAATTATTTTACTGACACCACATTGTCCTCTAATTTGACCCCCTAAACATGCACGAAAACTCACCAAATTTGGCAGGCACATCCAGACTGGCGAAAAATTTTATAAAATGGAAAAATTTACCCCATGTGCTCTCTAGCGCCACCTAGAAACAGTAAAATAGCCGCCACGGCCCGTGGGAATGTCGTAGAGACATCAAAACAACGCCCATGCGTTCGACGCATTAAGATCTAAAATTCACCAATTGACAACCTTGACCTAAATCAAACAGGAAGTCCGGTATTTCCCTTTCAGTGTAAAATTTGGCAAAAAATTACTCCTCATTTAAACATTATCTCCTCCGAGACCGCTTGTCGCAGAGACGTCAGAGTAGCGCCAAACAATAGAGGACAAGTTTCTCTTCCGACGATGTTCAAAACTTTTTCAAAAGTCTCAGGGTGTGGATGCTGTTAACCCTTAAAGTTTGAAGTCTGAAAACACACTTGTGCCACCTAGAAACAGTAAAATAGCTGCCACGGTCCACAGGAATGTCGCAGAAAGATCAAATCAATGTGGACAAGTTTGTCTCATTGAGATCTAAAATTTACCCAGAGACATACCTATACCTAAATTGAACAGGAAGTCCGCTATTTCCCTTTCAGTGTAAAATTTGGGAGAAAAATAACTCCTGCGCTGCGGCCTGTGGGAATGTATTAGAGAGATCAAACCAATTGCTCAAGTGTTTGTATCATCAAGATCTAAAAACCATCCCTTGACACCCCTAACCTAAATCCAACAGGAAGTCCGCTATTTCCCTTTCAAATTAAAAAACACTTCTCATGAAAACGTTATACCACTCAAGACCGTTTGTTGAACAGATGTCAGAGTAGCATGGCCTGATAGAGGACAAGTGTCTCTACAAACGATGTGCACAACTTTTTCAAAAGTCACACAGTGTGGATTTTATCAGCCCTTCAAAATAAAAGACATATTTTTGAAAAAATGGCCGCTGTGGCCTGTAGGAATGTCGTGGAGAGATAAAACCAATGGCTCACGTATTCACCGCATTGAGATCTAAAAATGTCTCATTGACACCAATAACCTAAATCCAACAGGAAGTCCACTACTGACCATATATGGGCATGCAGTGCAGTCGACAGCAGCTGTCATTAAAGGGTACATATGATGCTATTTTTCAGTCATGTCATATGACATGACATGTCATATGACATGAAATATGTCTGAAGGCCTAAAACATAGTATTCAAGCTTCTTTACAACAAATTCATCCTTCTTTCAGAGTTTCAGCGATGTAAAAAGTAACTCTCGGAGTCCTTCAGAAGTTATTCAGATCCAACCGATTCAGCGGGGGCCACGGCAATGGAGCTGCAGTGCGGGAAGCTCCATTGCCGTGGCCCCTGCTGAATCGGTTGGATCTAAATAACTTCTGAAGGACTCCGAGCTGCACGATGTTTGTCTGAGTGAATAAATGAGCATGTACACACCTACAAATAATGTCCAGGTGTCAAAAAACCGAAGTCGCCTGTACTACCTTTCCAAAATAAAAGCAAAAAATTCCTTCCAAAGAAAAGCCCGTTTACAACAGAAAATGAGGTAGAGTCATTAAAATGTATGTTTATGGAGTACCAAGGGGTTAGCCGGTGATTATGACAGCGTGTACTACCTTTCCAAAATAAAAGCCCAAAATTCCTTCAAATTAAAAGCCCATTTACAATAGAAAATGAGGTCAAGTAGAGAAAATGAATGTTTATGTACTGACAAGGTTCCCGATTACCTAAACTTCAGTGCTAACAGCTACATGTTAGCGGGTGGAAGATGCTAACACCTTCATGTTAGTGTATGACAGATGCTAATATCTACATGTTAATGGATGGGAGATGCTAATGACTCCATGTTAGTGGATGAGAGATGCTAACAGCTACATGTTAGTGGATAAAAGATAACAGCTACATGTTAGTGGATGGGACATGCTAACAACTCCATGTCAGAGGATAGGAGATGCTAACAGCTACATGTTAGCAGATGACAGATGCTAACAGCTACATGATAGTGGATGGGAGATGCTAACAGCTATATGTTAGCGGATGGGAGATGCTAACAGCTACATGTTAGCAGATGGGAGATGCTAACAACTCCATGTCAGTGGATAGGACATGCTAACAGCTACATGTGAGTGGATGGGAGATGCTAACAGCTAAATGTTAGCGGATGGAAGATGCTAACAGCTACATGCTAGCGGATGAGAGATGCTAACAGCTACCTGTTAGCAGATGGGAGATGCTAACAGCTACATGTTAGCGGATGACAGATGCTAAAAGCTCCACGTCAGTGGATGGGGGATGCGAACAACTCCATGTTAGTGGGTGAGAGGGTGCTGGAAGTCTATGGAGGAGCAAGGTTCCCAGTGGCCTGGACTTAAGTCATCAAGGTGCAAGGACGGCCTCAGTGGGGCCACCTTGCCAGAGGGCGAGGTCCCGTCCAATGCCGCTTGCGGCTTTAATTATTCTTTTTATGACACCGTAGATCACATAAAATTACATTACTTCCTGTTCTGCTGAAAAGAAAAGTCAAGTATAACTTGTTTGTTTATTGTAAAAACACAATTTTAAAATGAAACTTATTCTAAAACTGTTGTATTTGAGAATTATCACGTCTTTGGGCATGCTGAGTCAAACATAAGTGCATATTCAACTGTATTCTATGTCTGCTCATGCTTTCTTATGCAAAATACAGTGAAATGACCTCCAAAAACCTTTTTTATTTAGCTTTCCAAAGGTTTGAAAAGCTCAAATCCTGTCTGCCACTGTTTCTTTTCAAACGTCTGTTTGCAAAACAACCTGAAATATGATGTCTGTTGACGATTCCTCTCTTACTGAAACAGTCAGATCTCTAATACACAAATAAAGAGCAGGTTTTTTTTCTTAAAAGACTGAAGCTTCCTCCTTTGCATCGTCATTCTAGATCATCTGATGGGCTGTTTTGGGCTCACAGGCTATATATGCTTGACCACACTATCTTTTTTTTTAATAGAACAACAAAATCCGTTTAAAAAACACTCGGTTATTAAAAAACAAGCTCATATAGCATACAAGAGTCATTTATTGCACTTTTCATTTCAGTTGTTCAGTCTGATCTGGCTCTGGGGTGAAAGTGTGTCCGAGTCTGTCTGTCCTGACCTCTAAGGTCCTGTGCTGTCTGCCTGAGCTGTTAGAAAAGGATGTTACCAATAAATTAATATATTCAAAGTCAAACTTGTTGCATCTGATAAAACTGTGCACACTTATTTTATGGATCAAGTTGGCTCCAAATGATTTGTGGATCTGAGGCAGCTGGTTTATTTCCCATCACTGGCTTTACATCGAGTAGAAAGAGGCTTAAAGATCGTTCACCACTCATGAATAAAGTGTTTGGTTTGTAAATACAGTCCACTGGGCAGAAGTTGGAGTAGGAACACAAGCGACCTGGCTGCTCCCGAAGTCTCTGGCGACTCTGAACCAACTTCCTGTCCTGAACTTTGACCTAAATCAAACATCCGTGCACCCCGCGTGCACAGAGTTCATCATGAAGGGTGTGTTTATATTTCCTCGCCTTGTCCCGGCCCTCTCCTGCGGTGTCGTACTGTATGTGGCACCTCTCCCGGTTCATTTAGCTGTCAGTGTGTGTGTCTGTGTGTGTGTGTGTGTGTGTGGGCGTGTGAAAGCGACTCTTCTCTCAGTGTGAGAGATTCCCACCGTGTTTTCATTTAACATGACACCGAAGGCTCAACACCACATTAAAGCGTGTCTCCGCGGCGGGGGGCGTCCTGCTGGATGCAGAGCGGAGTGTGTGATGGATGTGTGATGGATGTCGGGACTTTCTCCTGCGCCTGTGTGGGCAGAGATGAGAGGATCTTCGGTGAAAGAGAAGACAGGCTCATCGTCATAGATAGCCAGCACATTAAAAGCTCTTCTCACAATAAAAACAACTGGAAGTGTTCTATCCTGATTTGCAGACTGCGTGGACTTTGCGTGACCTTTTAGGCTTCGGGTTGAGGTAACATGAGGACGTAACGACTCGGCGAGAGACGACCACAGAAAGTTGGCTATTTCACAGAGAACAGGAAATGTGCTGAAACTCAGAAATCGGACCCCGAGAGGAGAGATTTATGAATTATTTAAGTATTACATGTTTAAATTATTAATTTTAGTGTCATTACTTTGATAAAAAAAAAGTCTTCACATCTTCCACTACATAATGACATTAAAGTTGGCACTTGAACTCAAGTACCTCGCTTCAGAAACAAGGAAAAAAAAAAAAAAAAGGAAGGTTGCAAAGTCTAATAAAAAGTTTTTTGAAGTTACAACATGATAGTTATAGGAATTCCTCAGCCAGGAAACATCTCAAAATTACATTTTGGAAGTAATGAAATGAATGTTAACGAGGGGCTGGAACAGTCAAAGCTTTAAAAGGAATAAATACTGAACATATAGATCAGCCATTACATTATAACCATCTGGCACTCAGTAACACTAAAGACAACAGCAGTAATAAGTTCAAGGAAAGACTGAAAATGTGTGTGGGTGCAATATGAAGCTTTATATGACTTCTGTGAACAGTTTATGAATATCTTCATTAGAAGAGCTCCAAACAACAATGTGCACTGCAGTGTGGATGTATTGATTAACGTCAACACCAAGGTAACAGATTTATGATGCTTAAATGTTTAAAGCACACAGACCAATTTATGTGAGTGCAAGAAACTTATTTGAGATTTTGGCCGGTAGATAAAAATCATTGTGTTGTGTATTTATACTCCTTAACATCAGGCGGTGATGATACCTTAATGTGAATTTGCAACCTCCACTTCACACTGCAGAGGAAGACCAAACTTAAGTAGCATTTGGATCTACATCACTGAGTCTGTTTACAAAAGAAGCTTGTTGCAGGTTTCTGATCCGTGTTTATCCAAGAACGATTTCAGACAGTGAATTTTCTATGTTTTTATGTAGTCGAGCTGTGAAAGAATTTGTAGAAAAAAGAGTCTGAAAGGTGTCTGCGATCCTGCAACACAGTAGAGTGACAAATTTGAAGAAGTGGCAGAGGACCCGAAGCTGAACCAGCAGAGCGATTTTCTGTTTTGAAGTACAGAGACCACACAGACATGAGAAGAGATGTGCCGCTGCTTGTCGGTCTGCGTAACCTCAACAACTTATGAAAGCATGAGCGAGAGGCGCTTCTCACCAACAGAACCACTGCCGGGAGACAAAACAGGAGGAAAGATCGTCAAGGTTTATCTGCTACAAACACCAAATCGTCTTTTTTTCTATTTGGGAAAACACTTCTCTGTGAGAGGAGACTCTCTCATGTCTCTGAAGAGCGCATTACCAGGGCCGACTTCTGGCAGGAGAGTGAGACGAGATTCTGTCTTGAAACTGTATCTGGAACACTACACTGTGTAAATACATCTGTTAGAAAGGAACCCTTTTATTCATTTTGAAGGTTTCATGCTTGTTTTTCCATGTATATGCAAAGAAAAACAAGTTGGAAACTTCACAGTTTGATGAAATCGTTGAAAATGTTGATTATTTCCATTCATTTTGGTTGGAAATGATTGAGAGAACTTGCGTACGTCAGATGCAGCACCGCCTGCTGCTGCAGGAGTTCATATCATATTAGCGGCTCAATTGCTTTTCTCTCTCGTTTCAGCTCGAGGTTCGTGTTAAATCGGGGATTTTCAGAACCCCGAAACCACCGGGAAGATTAACGCTGACCTCTTGCAGATTGGATCCTAACGGACTCCTCGGTGCACCTTGATGAAACATAACTTCCTGTTCATTCAACTTTCCCTCAACTCAGAGCCTCCGTCTACGGAGAGATTAGGAGGTTAATTGTTTCCCGCAAGAACAAGTCCTAAAATGTAGAAGAGTTTTTTTTATTGGATGTTGCTGACAAAGAGACTTCAGACGTCATTTAGGGTTTTTTTTTTCACCCTCAGAGCAAATGTTTGTGACTCGCACTTTTTTTTAATAGGTTTATCAGTTTATGCCATGCTCAAACTGTTCTAGATAAAGATCAGTGTTAGATTTTGTTGCTGGCGTTTGTATTTAGCATAAATCATAACATTGTCCCAGCTTTCTTTTTTAATCACGCAGCCTTTGATCTGCAAGAAACTATCGGATCAACTCACTGGATTTGTGTTGAGGAAGCCAAATGTGTTACCAAAACAAGTTTTTTTCCACCCAAATGTCCATCAGTTCATCCACTCCGTCCTGAAGGTCACAGGTCAAAATGTCTCACACGCTGACGTTCACACCTACAGCCGCTTTAACCTCTAACGTATGTTTCATGGTTGAAGTTTAGATTTTCAGGGGCCGGTCCGAACCATATCTAAATATATGTATAAAATTCCCAGTCAGACTCCGTCGTTCCCTCTCCAGACACGGTGAAGAACTGCACATGTTCTGAGAGTCGTCAATGTGTCTCCTGACACTTTCCCCCGCAGACCCTCGCAGGAATCCCTCTGAACGTACATGTGTTTGTATGCTAACGTCGAGCAACTCTGTCTGAGGGTCCCTCTAGTTTTGTGTGTGTGTGTGTGTGTGCGCGCGCGCACTCTCATGTCCTCCTAAGTGCTCCTGAATGTCACATCCTATCTGCAGACTGTCCCCGAGGCACAAATGGACACTCCATCCACTTGTCAGGTGATTAATCTCCGCCGCGCTCTCTCCTCCCTGCTGCCGTTCCCTCTCCATCCCGTATTCACTCTGTACACACAGCTTCGTCAGCCATTCACAGGACCGCGTGCACACACACACACACACACACACACACACACACACACACACACTTATCCAAATGACACTCCTTCTCCCAGTCACTTCTCACTGAAGATCAATGAGGGGACGGCTGTATAATCCCGTGCATTAATTTCCAGGTGTGTGTGAGTGTGTGTGTGTGTGTGTGTGTTTTCCGGTGTTAGTGCTCTGAATGGCAGGATAATCAGGATTCCTCTCAAAGGTGATAAAGTTACATGACAGGCAGGGACGAAGAGACCGACTGTGCAGGTGAAGAGCTTATAGAAAGAGGAGCAGACAGATGAGATCTCAGCTGAGGCCGTGTGTGTGTGTGTGTGTGTGTGTGTGGAGCACAGACACCTCCTGCGGTGGCTCGGAGATGTCCTGGGAAGCTGCGTTTCACTCCTAATGGGCTTCTGGAGGCAGAGCGTGTCAGGGCTGATGCTTTGGTGTGACTGCCGGCTCTCACGCTGCTGAATGCTGATTAGTGACGGGAGAGCTGAAGCAAACACTGACAGGACGAGACAGCAGCGAGTGCAGAGGGAATACCTGTACATGTTGAATATACACACACACACACACACACAGAGGCAGAAAGAACTGTCTGGCGATATGACAAGCCCGTCACGTCCGCTCATCGGCGGATCGGCGGCGCTCTGGCTTCACCTCTTGTCCTCCATAAAGGCGAGGCGTTCGATTGTAAAGCGGAGGGGTTATTTCTGTCGAGGGCCGGCCCTGAGCATTAACCGCCTCCTCTCCTTCCCGACGAGGACCGAAACCCCCTCCGCTCGCTCCTCCACGTCTCCGTGCCGAAACATTTAGCTGGCCGGCCCGGGCTCTGACAGCCAGAGAGCTTTTAATGAGACATGTCCGACCATCTCCATCTTGTAACTCCCAATTTAGGTGACAATGAAATTTCATTGGCCCATACAGCGTAATCCCTGACTGGCTTAATGTAATTGGAAATCAGAGTCCCCTTCACAGCGTCCCTTTATTACTCAAAGCAGCTGGATGGAGTTTTTTGGTGGCCATTCGCTCAGTTATTGTCCTCCGACAGGATGTGGATCATTTATTGTGGGAAACCAGTAAAGTTTGTTTATGACGGAGCCAGGTAGTCGTACATGTGCATCGCCGCCCGCGGCCTTGAGTTTTATCAGCATCGGTCCGCTTGTATTGCCGCGCTGGTGGCCGCCGCAGGCCGACCGGTGGGATTTAACGGCAACTCGTGGGTCGAGTTCGCCCAGTTATTTTCCACATTAGTGGCATTTGTTGTGTAAAAAGTTGAGCCTTCGTACGTCGGCGTACCTGAAGTCACAATATTCCGGGGGAATTACTGTACAAAATGAGTTCTGTAAGTGCAGCAGAGTGAAAGACAAAGAGATTAAGACAAGTCTGCTTGTCTCATTTTGTATTCTGCCCACACACACATTCATAAAAAAGAAAAAAAAAAAAAAAGTCTTCTTCTCCTCCTCACAATTTTCCACTCTTTCAACCCCTCCTCCTGTTTTCCTCCAGCTGTTACAGTGGCTCCACTAGTTATTCACTCATAATTAAAATCTATTTACCGAGAATCAGTGAAAAGACCAGAGCTGTTAGCAGCCCATTTTCTACTAAATTAACTTGCGCTCAGAACGGCTCAAGTACAGTGGAGGAAAAAGGCCCTCTAAATATTGTCTGGAAGTAATAAAGACGAGTTATTTTTTTTTTCTCGCCTTCTCTCATCAGAGCACACACACACACAAACAAACACAAACACACACACGGATACACTGTTGATGAATTGCAGCACCAATAATTGAAATGTTGGTTGTTTTCTGCTAAAAGAAAAGAAAAAAAGAAAAAAAAAAAACCCAGCAACAACTATGTAGCACGTTATTAGTCACCCCGGCTGTGTTTAAATGGCACTCGGAAAATGTCATGTGCATGAATCTATTACTGCTCTCTGGTAATTAAGTGGCAGAAAAATGGACAGAAAACGAGATTAGGCTGGATTTACAGCTTCCGTGTGGAATTATTTCTGTTGACAAGCATTTACAACTTTTGCTTTGTGTGCGAGTTTGGTTGCAGCATTGCTTCAGCGTTAACCTCGTTGTGAGAGTGCTGCCCCCCCCCCCCCCGCGCCGTCGGCTCCTCTCCCCCCATCCTGTACCTCTAATGTGTCGCTGTGAACTGAGAGCGGCGGGGTGGGAGGTGGGCTGCTCACTCGGAGATCAAGCAGTGAGGAGAGAGGAGACGTTCCTCTGCATACATGAATATCATTCCGGAGAGCGCAGAAGAAGAAGAAGAACAAAGACGGCACAAGTTAATGGCTTTTTTTTTTTCTTTTTTTGGTATCGTCAAATGTTCCCCCTTTATCTTCTTTGTCCTCTTGTAGCTGCCAAGCCGGGGAAATGATAAAAGCAGCCGTGGCATTTCTCGTTAGAGGCAACACGGCTTTATCTTCATGTCTTGGTTACGTTATAATAAAGAAGCTGTAGTCGATATTTCTTCACAGTGTTTACATGTGAAAGCAGTTTTATTTTCACAGAGTATCAAAAAGCATAATATCGCTAATTAGTTTGTTTTCATTCACCAAGCATTTTTGGAGAGTTTATCTCAAAATGTGAAACCCTTCAGCTGCTCTGTCTGCAAACATCTCCAGGGAAACATGTCCTTTATGTTGCACTTGGACAATATACGCGATTCATTATTTATTTTCTGCCCAGGAGTAAATAGGTCAGGGTGGTACGACGGAGCGTTGCCGTCATATGACTTCAGCGTTTGTTATTCATTTATATAGCGGCAGAATTCAGCCTGACCTACTGACACTGAAATACTTTTCACAGATGACACAAAGGTGCGTTCACACTGTCAGTCAGGAAACTGGCTGCTTCTTCTAAAGTGTGACTCACCACCAAAGTATCATATGTGCTTAAAAATCTGAAGTTTACAGCAAAAGAACCCGTTTCGTCTTTGCTGCAATATGTTTAATATGTCAGAATCTTGTTTTTGTGTTACCTTGTATTAAATCTGCTTTTCTAATATTGAGGAACTTCACTTCTTTGCACCTTTCAGAATTTCTGAAGTGAAACTCTTTAGTGAAAGAAAAATGACTGAGACTAACTGAGGTGGCAGCCTTTGGTGAATAGAGAGCAGACGTGTGTGAAGAAATGGATTGATGTGAGAGGAAATGCACATGCAGCTGAAACACTGACAGGTGCTGAGCTTTAAAAACTCCCCACTCCGCAGAACACCACTTCTAAACGCACCGAGTAATGACACCCGAGTGATATCTGACTTCTGCATATTTCCCTAAAAAGTCGAGAGGCGTGTTCCAGATCTGACTGACACTTTCAGAGGCCAATCAGCTGACTGAGCTCTTCTGCATTTATTCCAATATCTCAATCACACTTATTGGTGCAGAGGAAATTCCCTCCAGTGCATCAGACATTTATTTTTTCATTCATTCGGTCTTTAGGTTTACTTTTCAGTCAGCATTGTGTAAGCCCTCTTCGGATGCAAATACTGTGGCTTTTCACCAAAAAGAGTAGTCTTCCATGCTGCTGTTATGAAAAAATGGCGTTTCTGGGTTGCTTTAAAGAAGGTAAAAAAAAAAAAATAAATAAAAAATTGAGCGTATACTCACTTCTCCACGGACCAGTGCACCACCGCTTGTGTCGAACATAAAAACATCATAAAGCTGCTGTCTCTTTGTCCTGCTGCCTGAAACTGCTGCTATTAGCATATAGCAAAGCTTTTTTTTTTTCCTGAACATTACCTGTAATGTATATGCATTAAATATGCGCCATTAAAAAACATTAGACTGCCTTTATAGAAGCTGTCTGCATGTTGGCCGTTTACCTCAGCTGTGTCGTTTCATTCATTCATAAATCAGGTGTTGTGCACGCGCCGTTGAAAATTCAGGTACAGTTTAGTTATTTACTAATTAACTCCAAAAGTTCATAATGGAATCAAACAGACCCGCAGAATTCTGACAGCTCAGGCGGTGCCGTACATACTTGTCACAGATGTGTCAAACATAAGGCCCGTGGGCTAAAACCGGAACAGCCAGATGCTCCTTCTGGGATGCCAAACCAAGAAGAAAATGGTAAATGTTTCAAAGGAAATACAGATTTTTTTTTTTGTGTAATACATTCTTCAGAGTGGGCACAGCACAACACTGAGACCTGAGCTGAGGTATCGGTGACGCTGCTGTGAAAGTTTGCTGCCTCAAAGCCATGCTCTCAGGGTCAGTTTGTAAAAATATACACAATGCAGCAGTTTCTTTAAGAATATTCCCTCTACTTTGTACCAGGAGGTATCCTTAAAATTGACTTCATGTCAAGACTGCAGTTATTTTCATGAACAAATGTCAAGTATTGACATTTTCATCACGTATATTTTGCTCCACAGCAAAGAAAACTTTAAAGTTAAAAAGTTGCGATTTCATGAATTCACTGGTCCGACCGACTCGAGATGAAATCATAGTTTTTGTGGAGCCTCAACTAAAATTACTTTGACACCCCTGCTCTGTGGGTTACTTTGATTCCCAGTAATGACGAGCTTAACTTCATTACTTTTTAAACTACAACTAAGTACGAAGACGTTCATCTCCTTCCAACCACTGCTTCGAATCACATCGCTACTGCAGCACGACTTGCGTTATTTCCTTCATTCTTAGTTTGACCTGCACGTGTTTTTTCCATCAGATGGAGGCGGCGGTCTCTCCAGGCCGCCGTACAGCGGCGGTCATAAAAGAGCGGGATGTGAGCACTCAGCTGAAGCGCCGAGGACGAACCGTCACTCCGCTGAATAATGATGACATTTGAATCATAGATCAAATCAAATTAAACCTTTTAATGTTTCTCAGAATCATTTGCAATAAAATCACTTGTCCGCCCCGTTGCTGCAGAGTCCCCCCCCAATCACCTAATTGCTGCGGTCAAGGTGCCCTTGGGCAAGGCACTTAACTCCCAGCTCCCGAGGAGCTGATCTGTGAGCCACATGTTAACGTGTGTAAATGCACTTGTTATGTATGCTGGCCGTTTGTAGAGCGCAACACACACACACACACACACACACACACACACACACACCTTCCCCCCAACACCTGGACAAATAAAGGTCAGCGAATAATCATCATCATTGCCACCAGCGCCGTGGCACCTCGGTCCCCCTCCCCGCCTCCCTGCCAAACACCCCCAACAAGCTAATTAAATCTTCTGTCAGGCATGGAAATCGCTCCGCTTTCATCCTCCCTCCGTTCACGTCAGTCACTCCAGGGACGCGCACGGCGACACGTGTTCTTAGGGCTGTAATTCCCCCGCGCGCGTTAGACGTTTCCCTCTGATCGCCCACGCCTGCATGCTAATCACCAACATGGAGCCGTTTGCAGTCGCACTTGTCGCACTCCTCTGAAAGAAAAAGAGAAAACGGAGGGAGTGTCGAGGAGGATGTGCGGCAGCTTTCTTGAAGCCGGCGATTGGGTTGGAGAGGCTATGCAGATCAAACAGGCACCGTGGAGACGCGCAGGTTGTCAGAAACGCACACACACACACACACACACACACGTGGTGTGTGACTTTAAACTTGGCAGCCTGTCGCCGTGCGAACACAGGAGCGTCTCTGGGGCAAAGTGGGGACAGTTCGGCACATTGATCAGTCGGAGTCCTGACAGGAGGCACAGCGAAGCAAACCTCCACTCAGCAGGAGGATCACATACAGTCTGCAGCAGAAAATAAATAACAAAAAGCAAGTGCAAATACAGTTATAGCCGGTATCGTTTCAGAAAAAGTTGTGAATAAATGTTTTGTGTGTTTACCTCCTGTTGCCGATCCTCTCCTTTATATGCGTGTGTGTGAGTGAATAAATGAAGGTGTAATGAACATCAGTGGACTCTTGTTTGGCCTTGAAATGCTGTTTTCCAGCTGAGGGAGCCTTCAAAGCAACGGGGCTTATTTCCTTCATAGCAACGGATCTTTCACTGCACGCTAAACAAGGACAATCATGTGAAATAATCTGCCTTTTTTTTAAACATACATATATATAAATAAATAAATATATATATATATATATATATATATATATATATATATATATATATATATATATATATATATATATACACACATACACTAAAAAAATGTGATCTGATCTGTCACTACAGGAAACATACATACAGAAGGTTTTGATAAATTTTGACAGCTTTTTGATATATATTTTTTTAAGTCAGCTTAACACATTCATGATGAGCTGACCCTGCAACTTTGGCTCTTAATATTTTTAACTAGAACCTCCACGATAGAATTTATTTTTCTAACTCATACTTTTGAAGCAGAATGTATTCACAGCAAGGCACCACATCCAGCCCGATTTCATCTTAGGTGGGTCGAACTGGTGAAACAGTCGAATAGCAACTTTTAAATTGAAACTTTAAGGTTTTCCTTTGTTGTGGTGCAGAGTGTATGTGGTGAAAATGTGTATTTCCACAAAACCAAACAACTGCTATGAAAAAATGACTAGAATCTCAACATGAAGCCATTTCTAATGATAACTTCTGGTGTAAAATACAATGAACGACTGGAAACCAAATTCACTCCGACAGCACGGCTTTGAAGCTAGTTTTCTAGCAGTAAGGTTGTTTTCTTTCATGGCAGCAGCATCGATATCTCAACTCAGGTTCAGTGTCACGTTGTGTCCACTGCTCTTAAGAAACGTCTCAAAATCTTTACAATTGTCTTTTTGGTTTGATGGGCCGGATTGGAGCCTGTTGCGTTCCAGTTTTGAACTGTGGGCCTTATGTTTGACACTTCTGACACACAGCATATAAAAACACACTCTATCTTGTCTCAG
Source organism: Salarias fasciatus (assembly GCF_902148845.1). Classification (NCBI taxonomy): domain Eukaryota; kingdom Metazoa; phylum Chordata; class Actinopteri; order Blenniiformes; family Blenniidae; genus Salarias; species Salarias fasciatus. The sequence goes on from NC_043754.1 coordinate 6,817,251, forward strand.
AAAGCTGAAGGCCTCTCTGATGAAGTCAAATTACATTAGAATCTGCCGGTAAATGTAAAATTGACCATAATATGGAAGATTTTCTGTGTTTGTAATCACTGCTAAATACAATTACCCCTTTTTCTCTGCTGCCCTTCAATGCACTGTGCTATCTGGAGCGAACCTGTGCTCCTATAGGAATGGCGCATATGCTCCAAATTGACACATTTTGACTCGTACCATTGTAACGTGCGCGGTGCCACCGGTGGCAGTTCTCCATATGTTTTCATAGTTTTAAATGAGACGCATCAATCAAGCGCGCCGTTGTGCCGACTGGGAGTGACAGATGCTTCGGCATAACAAAGGCAATTCAGAGCTCTCACGTCAACAAACAAGAACAACGTGACAAACGCCGCATAAAAGCAAAGACAATAGGAAAGGTGAATACAAACAAGGAACACTTCAAAAAAGTGAAAGCATTATTGAAAGAAATACAGAATAAATAGAAGTACGGAAAAGTACACCAAATTCTGCAAGTGGTTTGATTTTTAAACAGCGAAGTGCTTGAGGGTTCCAGGTTTTGTCCACGATGGGAAGAAGATCACACAGTTTTGACCTGCATGCGAGAGAAAGAAGGAAAATCTTTCATCGTCCCAAAAAGAATATCGAAATCAGGCAGACAGACAAAGACCAAATGTTTTTTGAGTAATGAGCTGTGGCGATCAGAGATTAAAGATCAACCGGACGCTTTACAGGAGTCCGAGGAGAAGACGTTTTCACCTGGGATCCCACTCAGATTCCTCCGTTTTGTTTTGTTTTTTTTTAATCACTGCGATTTTTAAGCACATTTCATCATTTTATAAAAGTAGTTCATGCAGGAGATTTTCAATTGCCACTTAAAGAAATTTGATAGATATGTTTTGAGAATTTTGCATGGCTATTACAGTTAATAACCAGAAACAGTGACTCATATATAATTTGCACCGTGTAGAAAAGCAATGCATGATATTTTCATATTCACCATGACTGTTTAAATCCTAATATTCACATATTTTTTGAAGTACTTCCTGCATGGTGCTCTTATGAACTGCTATTGAACTCTTAAGTGTTTTGCATTTCATGAATATTTACTTTCTTTAATTTATCGTTGATTGTATTACACATTCCAAAATACTCCTGTTTTGAAGCGGTGGTGGTCTGTAACTCTGCAGAGACCCTCAACGCTCGATGTTTGAAATTCAGACCATTTGCAGATCATTTTCCTCCCAGAGGAAGAATTCTTCTCTTTATTTCAATAGATTACAGTAACATGATGGAGGAATTGTTGACATTATTATTTTCTTTTGTGGATTCACAACTTCAGGAAGAGGATTTTTTTTTTTTTTTCTGAAATATTTGCCTTTCCAAACATGTCAGAAACATTTTCATGGGGTTCGCTCTCCTTTGGTCCCTGCTGGTGAAACTGATGGAAGTGGGTCAGCCATTGTGACGCTTTAAAAATGAACCTGTTGTGTGTGTTTCTCCCTCAGACCAGCGCGGTGCTGTGTTCGGGAGGCTGCGCTCTGCTGGCCGTCAGCTCCCTGCTGGCCATCATCACCATCTTCCTGCCCAGCGGAGGATGTGAGCGGAGGATCTGCACCCTGGCCGGATACATGCAGATGGCCGCAGGTCGGTGGAGACACACCAACAAACGCACACACTCCTCATCTGATAAACAATGCCAAAAAGCATTGAAGTTTCGAGCTCTTAAAGTGCAGCGTGTCTTTAAAACGAGTGGCCTCAGCACCGTGCCGTCCTTCACTCTGCGCTGATAGCACTTCCTATTACCGGAACAATAAAAAAAAAGAGCTGATTTGTTGCCCATCAGTCAAAAAAAAAAAGGACCAACAAAACAAAAAGAAACAACTGGAGGACAGCTGCTGCTGCTGCTGCTGCTAAGCAACCCGAGTCTGCATGGCGATCCGGGGAAGGGAAGGCAAGGACAGATTTAGAGACGCTGTAAAAAGACAATTACGCCTCCTTAACACAGGTCATTGGTTCAGGGCCGCATGCGACTTATCAGGCCGCCGCTTTCACTCTAACAAAGAAGTCGTCCCGTAAACATGGTGCTCTGTTGTCGCTTTAAAATCCAATTTTTACACTACAGTTAATGTCACTGCTTAGCACCGGCCTTCTCACTCTCGCCTTGTGCATCGGACCGTTTTAATGGTGCTGTGGTACAAATGTGAAGCGTTCAGGAGACTCAGTTCATATGTGATCGTCTCATCTGCGCCGCACCTTTTACAGGTGAGACGCCGGGAAAGACGACGTTCAATGATCTCTGGTTGCTTTTTCTGAGCAGAGTGAAATCACACAGGTTCATCCTGCCTTCTTTTCTCAGTCCATCTATCTTCTGTACCACTGCAGCTGATCCCCTGGTCCGGCCGCCAGGCCATCACAGGCGAAACACGCTCACATTCACACCTTCGGTGCCACCGGTCAACCTCAATCGCATGTGGGAAGAAACCGGAGTAAACAGGAGAAACATGCAGACGCCACACAGTCAGGTTCCCCAAGCCCAGGCTCAAACTGGGGGTGTTATTGTGATTTAATGACTTTGAATGCACAAAGCTTTCAGATTTTTTTTTTTTTTTTTTTTTCCAGCCTCATTTATTCCCATAACCTGCATCTTTGTAACTATTGAGTGGCTAATTCAGATTCCTGCGTGCGGCATTTAGCCAAGTATAATTAGAGACCACATTCATTGGACGGCTTAAATCTTTATTGACTCAGGTGCAACTTTCACCGGTTCGGTTAATGATGTGCTTAAAGTGGCGCTTATTGCTCACAGCCAGACTCTCATACCTCTCTGTCTAACTTCACAATCAGATCAATGTTGCTTTGGAAAAATGAGAACGAGTCCTGTGGCAGCCTGTGAGTACTGAGCCTCTCGTGTTGGGTTGTGTGTGTGTGTGTGTGTGTGTGTGTGTGTGTGTGTGTGTGAGAGCATATTCCTGCTCGTTGTAGCTATCGTAGCTTCAGACTTCGCTAAATAACAATGCGAGGCGAGCAGCCGGGTCTTTGTTCTGTTTCCAGGTCGACTCTTGTCGAGATAGACGGAGGTTTCACAGCAAAGCCCCGAGGAGGGCAGATCAGAGGCGTGTTTGTTTTCCCTGCTTCGCGAGTGTGTGTGTGTGTGTGTGTGTGGAACCAGCGCTCTCAAAGTGAGCTGATAAAGTGCAACAAGCAGATTAAGAACAATGCTTTTCTTTGTGGCGTGCGTGTCGTCTGCGCTGCTGTTGACGGTGTGCGTTTCAGGCAGACGCTGCTCGTCAGTCGTTCCTTAATGCCTGGCGTGATTGTTTTCTACGTCTCTGACAGTCGGAGGAGATGTTTTGCATGTGTTGCTCTGTTTGCGAGGAAGCAGAAGGAAGTGATGTGCTCAGTTCAGGATTAACATCCAGAGCGGATTAAGGTAAATTGTGTGTTGATGAAGGCACGGATGTTAGTTTAAGTCCTCTGGAGGAAGCTTTTATTCCTCTGGAGGTTTTAGCAGCATGTGGTGTGATCGACAGCGACGATACGCTGAAGAAAGATGCTGAGATAGCCTTTCTTTGTGGAGGTTGCATGTTCTCCCTTTGCTGGAGGAAACTCGGCTTCAATTCAGAAAGCCCCAGTGAGGGGTGGTTGACAAGTCCAGGGTCTAGTCTGCATTTATTCAGTGAGTATGAGTGTCATTGGTGTTTGATATATATTGCAAATAGAGAGAAATGATAGGTTTAATCAACAATAAACAAAGGTTCGCTCCCTGGTGCCTTCATTCTGTTGATTTTTTAATGTTCAGGTGAAAAAGTTCTTTTTATATAGGAATTTATCAAAATCCAAGCAGGTCCACATTGTCCCAAGAGTAGTTTAAAAACCCTATTGGTATCTTATCATTCAATTTTGACAATTTAATAGAAGTATTACAATATTATTCTGATTATTATTATTTTTTTCTAAACTTCTTAATACAAAAAACTTGAAGGTTTTCATTTTACTGTCAAAAATTCCCAAAATATTGTGAACTTTTTTAGAGACAAATTAAAGTGCTTGGAAGTTATAGGTGCTGTAGTGAGTTGTTCCCTCTAATTCCCTCTAATTCAGGGTCGTTCAGCTAATTTTCCACGTGGAAAATGAGCATTCCTGTTGAGACATGAGTTTTCCTCAATACGAATGATCTCCTGATAAAAAGTAGTTTTTAAGCATGATTTAATGATGTTCATCTCCCAATCTGTGTCTCAAAATCATGCTCGTGTCTTTCTAAATTCTGAGTTCAGTAAATAAGTAAATCAAAAACATTTTTTTTTCCTTTTTTTCCACTGTGAAGCACTAATTTCGAGAGGTAACAATAGCCAGTACTGCAAATCAAGATGCTAGCCACAACAAATAATGTAATCATGTCCAATAATGTGAAAAGTGTGACGATTTTAGATGTAATAACAGTAATTTTGATCTGTGTCAGGATTTCCCAGGGACACCCAGTGGGCCTTAAGCAGAGCTAAAAGGGCCGCATGTGGCCCCCGGGCCTTATGATGCCCAACTCTGATCCAGTTAAGCCAAACTTTTCCTGTCAAAGCACAGATGAAAGTGTCTTCCCGGCGTGGCGGAGCCGTCCTGACCTGCAGCGGCAGAGCGGGTCTGGACCCACACTTGTCACAGTCCGTCTGCTTTCTGAGAGTGAAGCGGCTCCCTGGAGAGAGGCGTCACGGCAGAAGCTGAGTCACTGTGTCTTCCTCTGAACCGTGGCCAGCTTCAGCCCTGTGTGCCACTTCCATTCACACCAAAATGACAAAAATTTAACAAATGTTTGCAAATTGTGGTTTTCCAATGAAAGCCACAGCCAACAACTGTGTTACTATTTTCTATAAATACCCGAAACAACATGTTTCTGTGATAAACTACTCCAAAAACACAGTTTCTTTCATTTTTTTTCGGATGTTAAAACAGGCCTGAGGAGTTTTAAGCATTTAGCCTGGTTGTCCTCAGCAGGAAACACATTTTTGATTAACAAATGCTGCAGGCATTTTGTTTTGTTGCCAATTTCCATCCCTGTGTTCAAAGTTGTGCTCTCTTGTGATAACATTCTTTTTTTTTTAGGAAAAGGTGTTTTTAGCTACCAGCACAACAATAATCAAGTATTCATCCCTTTCCAACCACTGAGAAGGACTGATGTTTCTCTTTGGGGATCCTTCACAATTCAGAATGTCTGCGTAGCCCCGATGCTTTATTGGAAAGAGAAAGGAATCGATTTGTCGGCTTTTGGAAGTGATTCTCAGCATGTTGAAGACTTGGTTAGCTATGAACCGCCCAGCTAGTTTTCGTTTTTTTCCCGTGCTGCTGGTCCTGTGGGTGCAGTCCAGAATTAGACGTGAACTTGCTAACCCTCCGCTGGCTCAGCCGCTGTGCCGCCGCCGCCGCCGCCGCCATCAATGTTTTACGCTTTGAGAGAGGAAGGCAGGACTTTTCCGTGTGTTAGGACAGGGGGCTTTTTTTCTCATGTCATGCATATTTCATCGGCCCGCTCTTCTCAGTGGTCAGGATCCATCGGATTGGGTTGGCGCGCGCACGGAGAGAGAGAGCAAACAGAGGCAGCATGCAGACACACATTTAATATCCCGGCCTGTTTCATACATGTCTCGTCCTTCCATCCGTCCGCGTTTCGCCGCCCTTCAACCCTTGCCGGTAATACCAGTTTGTTTTGCCCCGACTCCGGGGCGGCTGAGTACTACGTCGAGGGTTTGTCGTGCTACAGCGCTCACGCAGATTCTCGCCGTGCACTTATCTGCTCGGGGCTGAGGACATGTCACACTCGACTGGCTGTACAAGCGCTCGCTGCACACGCCAGCGTAATCTCAGCTGTTTTCCTGCAGGGTTATTGCCATATTAACATATGGAGACCATTTACATTATGTGCTTACATAAAGATGTGCTGGAGATTTTATTCACTGCACTTATTGCCTGTTGTTTTCTTTTTTTTTTTTATTGATTTGTCTGCTTGTGAGGAGCAATCTGCCTCAAAAAAGATCTTTCAGCGTGAAAAACGCCTCAATGGGAGCTTCATAGGTTGAGGACTTGAAAGGAAGAAGCCTGAAGGCTTGTTTTTTTCTGCTCTTGAAAGAAATATGAACCGCAGTGAATTATTCTCCCCCCCCCCTCCTTACTTGTACAGTTGGAGATGTTTGTGTTGCTCCATCTGGAGCAGCAGCAGAAGCTTGCGGTTTCTCATTGTTACATGGGGAGATAAAAGCAGCCCCGACGTCAGCCGCTGATTTGGCACCGCTGCCTGGTGTGATCGCCTTTCAAACAGGAAAGATGTGCAAACCCAAACAGATTGGCGATGGGTTTACTGACAACAAGGCGTCCCGTAATTAAAGCGGGATTTCATATGAGGCAAAGTGTTTGTGTTCATCCCCAAAACGTCAAGGCCGCAGCAGGAACATAAGAGGTCCCGAAGACGAAGCAAGCATCTTTATTTTATGTGTCAGTCAGACCAGGTTAACTTCTGAAAGAGATGATCCCAGCTGCAATCAGGTCATGCAGGGAGTTCTATTCCAGATGAAGTTCTTAGAGAATTCAGAGAGAGCAGTACAACACAGAGGAGCCGACCTCCAGGGAGGGAATTCATGAAGGAGGCAGAGTCGAGCAAATCGGAGGAATTCAGTGAGCGGATGCTTTGCCTCACTTGGAAACTGCTTAAAATGTATTTTTAGGGTTATAATTGAAGGCCTAAAGACTGAATGATTCCTGTTGATTACATGTTGATACCCACTTTCCGCATATTTTGATCACCAGTTCTCCTCCATTAGATTTTCAGCAACAAAAACACGATGAGACCAACATTTTGGCTTCCTAAAATGGGCTCACTCCCATTTGCACCCCTCGTCTCGGCTGTGGCGAAGTCGCTCGGGCGACTATAAAGTCTGTGTCCACATTTGCAAGTTATAAGAGGATGTTGATGATTTACAGGCTATAACGACGAACCTCTTGCTAATAACGCTGCCCCTCTTTGATTTAGCTGGCGACCCGCGGCAGGTTCTGGCCCACATATTTCTTTGGAGGCGTGCTGTGGAGCCTCTGTGCCCTGGGAAACGTAAGCCAATGTTATCCAACATCATCTGTAACAACGGGACCATTCTTCTGCTATCTGCCAATATCGCTCTACTCTACTGTATCTCAGCCTCTGGACTGTATTTAAAGTAAAACCCCCGACGCCCGGGCTGCTCCTGGCACTGAATCAATGGATCCTGCAGTCGCAGCTGAATAAATGGAAAAGGGCTCCGAATAGAGAAGTTACCACTGGCTGTAAAAGCCCTCTGATCACTTTGGTGTTTTTTAACCGCGACCCCGACCGCACGGGGGAAGGGGAGGCAGCGCGGGCGTTGTTTCCTCGCGTACGTCCGCGCTCGCACATCCAGTCTCGTTGTGCTGACGTTGAGGAAGCCCGGCCTGCTGTGTCAGCGCTCTCTTGGGTAAAGCAGCTACGCAGATGTCCTCTGAAGCGCGGCGATGAAAATAGGAAGCCGCTTTGATCCGAGTGCCTGCCGTGTTATTGCTGCGCTCCATATGGTACCTGTGCCAGGTGTCAATCATCTGCCCCGACACGGAAGAACACGCTTTCCATATCGGACTGGATTAGAGCGGCTGACTCTATTAGCAGAGCGCCGTTCATCCAACAATTGAATCACTACTAGTGAGTTTTTCTTTCATCACATGCAGGAGGCTGATTGGCCCATCATTCATGCCACTGTTAGTATTCTGAGAGGTCTTGCTATGGAAAAAACAACTGCAAAACAAACAAACAAACAAAAAAAACAGCCTCCACTTATTCTTAGAGAGCAAAGGATGCCAAAGCATTGTTTGCATATCCCTGCCATCTTTTGAACTTTTCCCAGCTGCCTTCAGGCACCAAACACAGTCGCCCCGTCCAAATATTTTCATTTCTGCTCGGCGGCTTTGTCCTCCGTCCTCCAGGCTGCTTCCCCTTCATTTAAAATGAATTTAAAGTAAACCCGCGTCCCGTGTCACTCCTCCGTCTTCGTCTTTCATCCCCGTCTCCTAATCCTCATCCTCACAGGCTATCCCCGTCTTTATCATGATCAGAGCCCCCAGACCGCTTCACTTGTTTTTCTGTCCATCACCAATATTTCATTCTGTTTCATCATGAGTGGGTCGGCTCTGGGCTTTTAGACACACACACGCAGACGCGCGCACACACACACACATTAACTCTTTTTATTTGCCGTTAGAGCTTCTCCCTGATCTGACCTCCCAGCGAAGTCGAAGGTGGAGAAGCTGATGAGGTTCTCCCGCTGCGCCTGGTTGTTTGCGTCCTGGCGCCATGTGACCCAGTTCTGCTGTGAAACCGCGTCGACACGCCGACCCCGTTCGCCCGCCGTGTGCTGACAGTAGATATTAATCTTAGATGCGCGTCCTGTCGGTGTGTGTGCGGGTGTCGCCTCCTGTGAGATCAGAGCATAATGTGATTGGTCACTGTCTCCACCTCCTGCAAACAAACACGTGAGATTTGAGATTTCTGTAAAGTTTCGGAGCGACAGTATAATTTATTTTGATACTTTTGTCTGCGTTTTATGGGTTTTGTTTTGCTTGTTGCCCTCGCTGCTGCGTTTGACAAGTTATCTCAGTCAAGGTCCCTGGTAAAATTGGTCAAATGTAGAAAATCATATCTTCTTTGAACAGCACATTAACTGAATTAGGAGCCATTTTCAAAAAGTTGCACATGGATGTCAAACTGGCACACAGCTTGATGTTGAGAATACAATACAGTTTAGCTAATTTTTTACTTAATCGCCCCTCCTCAACTGTCATCTGCCTTTAGCCTGACTTTTAAAGAGAGTGTTGAGGTTAAAGAGCCTTAGACTTTTATAAAAGCGAACAGTCTTTCTCTGTTTTCAGCTCAGTTCGTTCTCCCTTTACTGACATTTCCACCGGGGCAGCAGAAGAATCAGGACAAACACACTTACAGAAACAAAACACAGGCAGAAATCTGTGTAATTTTCGGGGAATTTTCTCCTCCGGTGCCATGAATTAAACAGCAACAGGAGCAGATTTACACAGAAAATGATTAATATTTACTGGAGAGGCTACGCAGCCACTTCATCCGCAATCGTGACAAAACATTTACAAACGTGTAGGCCAACATATTTGATTCATTCATGAATGTGTTTTAGTGCCGCGTCTATCACCAGTAGCGAATGTATCCAAATTGATAAACGGAGCTTAATGCCTACTTATGAATCAAAGCCCGTGTTTGTGTGTTTGTGTTTGCTGCACTCACTCATTGGTCTAATCTGATGTCTACTGTAATTATGAGCGGGGCCGTCACTCGGCTGGGCCGCCTCACTGATACATTACCCACAAAAACCACAGTAATTGGTGCAGCAGTCAATTAGAGCCGGACTGTAATTAAGACTGAACTTTTATCCGGCTCAATTCATCAGTTTCCCTTTAATTTACTGGAAAGGCCTTGCGTGGAGTGTGTGTGCGGAGGCAGTCTTCAGAGATCACCAGTTCTTTTTTTAATCTATCTTTAATGTTGCCTTTTGAAAGTGAAAGTCTGGGCTTTGATATGTTTCTGCTCGTCAAATGTGAAGAGCCAAGAATACGTGTGTGCCAGAGATTCTTTCCTCTGATATTAAAGCTCTTTACAAAATTAATTAACCTTTCTTATCTATTGTGTATGGAAGGAAATTTCCCATAGATTTGAATGGGCATAAAAATGCATAAATCTTCTTGCGCGGTGTTAAAAAGCAGTGTTCTAGCAAGGTTTACACAACATTTCAAATGAAAACGCCACTCTTTGCCATCATTTCACTCTTCCCATTTTCAGTTTTTCTCCTCTGTCGGACCCAAAAACAAGTCCCTCTGCTTTTTATTCCTTTCCTGTCTCCCTTCACTTCCTGCTTTTCCGTCATTCTGCTGTGAATGCCCCCCTCCCTCCACACACACACACCCACACCCACCCACACACACTCAAAGAACTACTGGCTATGCATATTACATGAGTCCTCCACCTCTGAAGGCCTCTCTGCTTTTTTCATTTTGCAAACTTACAGCAGAGATGATGAGGTGGAAGCCAGATTCTGCACTTAAGGGCTGCTTCTTCTTTCTCTGCACTGTGGAAGCCGCTGTTTACCACTCAAACATGTTGTGTGCTGCATCTTAAAACATCTCCGTTCACATTGTTAATAGATTTGTGGGATGAATATTCGCAGCCGGCAGCAGAAAATCAAAGAAATCCTTTTGTCTATTGATGTGCTCGTGTTTCTGTGTAACAGGATCAGGCTCGATGTAAATACTATTACTTTCTTTTAATCTCCTCTTACGCGACGCCTCGCTGCTTGTCATGTCTTTTGCTTTATCGCTGGGTTTTGGTTCATTTTGTGACCTGTAAGTTGAAATCCGGATCCAGGCTGTGTGGCATGATGGTTATTTGACTCACCGGCTTTACAGTAGATGATCGCTGCTTCTCGTCACGCCAGCAGATACAGTCACAGTAGCACAACTGCTTGAGCGTGTGTGCGTGTGTGTTTGTGTGTGTATTTCTGAGGAATTCCCACCGGTGCTTGTTTGATGAGAACATCCAGAATGACTCATTGTTGTGTCTGTAGCTGTTGCATTGCATCTGCTTTAGTTCTCCACACATGCACACACATCTCGGTGTGTGTGTGTGTGTGTGTGTTTGTGTGTGTGTCTACATGTTTGTGCATCTGTCCCCTTCAGTTTCATCTTCCCCACCTGGTTTCATCCTCGTCCCTCTCACGCGGTGATTGATCCTCCTCTCGCAGGCTCCTCTTGCTGATGAGCGCGAGCTTGTGTTTTTGTTTGTACCATCTGTGTTGTTGGGAATTAGTTTTCGGCGGCAATATGAAGGGTTGAGGCCGCCGGTACCTGTCAGACGCGCACCGTGATTGATTAGGCAATGCGGCTCCGCTGCTATTGCTTTGCTTGTGTTTATGACTCCCTCATTTGCATGCCGTAAACGGAGGAGTTTTCCCTGCTAAGTGAATTGAAAATGCTGCGTCGCAGATTTGCGGGCGTGTGTGTGTGTGTTCATGTATATAAGATGACCAGCCTATTGTGAAATTCAGCGAACGCACAGGAATCGGTTAAAATGTATACGTCGATATCCGTTGTGCACTGAGGCAATCATTACGTACTTCACGATATTTGTGATACTCTAACAAAGTTAAAACAGCGACATTAGATTTTCTTGGAGGAAAAGTTTATTGATGTGGAATGAAATGCAGAAACGGCTAAAGATCAAATCTAATCATAAAAATACATTTCAAAAGCGCCTATGGTGAGTTTATCATATTTTTTTATTACACTTCTAACACACAATGTAAAAATCTGCACATTTCAGCTCCTATTGAAGCTATGTACTAACACAGCTTTGTTGTTTGACAAACAGATTCATTTTATTCTGCTATATTATATGTGGTTGCAGCTGCCACTTCTGATTCAGCGGAAAGTGACATTGTGCGGTCGAACGTATTGTCGTATCCAAGTTTATATGATCCACATTGCACAGGTAATGAATTTAACAACGTGTACTCGAAGTTTAAGAAGCTAAAAAGCTTCTCAATATTTAAGTAACCAAGTTTCTTAAGCCTTAAAAGGATGTTATATTGTCATTAACTAGGCTCATTGGGATAACATTTACACAACATTTAAAATAAAAAGTCATCCTATTACTCTAAAATAAGCCATTTTAATGTATTTTTTAATATATAGACTTGTTTTTTTAACATGTACAAAGTACTGAGAGGGAAAAACTCCACCAAAGTGAAAAGAGTCACATCTAGAGACGTCTCTGCTGAACCTGCTCTGTACAATGCTGATAAAAAGTGAAGAAAATAAGAGAAAAATAAGCCGAGGCTTTGAACTAGCAGGGAATGTTTTCCCTGCATGTACAGTTGCTGATCCTGCAGGTCTGCTCGGATGAAAAGGGAAAAACAAGAGTGATCCAAGACTTTTTTTCGGCTTTCAAGTGTCCACAGCAAAGGCGGAGCGAGCAGCAGAGGGAATATTTTCTCACAAGGGCGTCAGAAGCAGCGGGACGAGCCGAGGCCGACTGTACTTCCACCGAGGCTGGATGAGAGCGGATATCAAGCAGGCCCAGGCGGGGGGTCAAACAGTGGTCAGTGCAGCAGCAAAACCAGGTCAAAGTTAGTTCCTTTTGGAGAGTAAAGAATAACAAGAAGTGTCAGAGAAATATTGAGGAACGACCTTAAACTTTATAATCCAGCGTTCATTCTTTGATGTGCGACACAGCTGCTGTGGTTTCTAAGAAAACTCTCTCCGTCTGGAGACAACGGCACCATCCACCAGGGAAAGATGCCTGACACACTGACTGAGATAATAGAAGCAGACAGACGGCTGAAGTTTAGACTTGGGTTCATGAGAAGGTTGGAGGTCATCGGGTCAGCAGTGAATTGATATAAATCATTACATTACACCTTTTAAAGATATTTCATTCTTGCCAGATTGTGCCTGCTTGCTGTCGTGTGGCGGTTTTGTCCTTCTATAATAGTGCCACCTGAACCTACAGTAACTCTTGAGGTCCCCATCAGGACTGATTCAGTGGGAAATTGATAAACCCGCAGGTCAAAACACGGAAGTCTAACAGAGGCAGAGCCTGTTTCTGAACTCCACAGTAAAATAATAATGCTGAAGTCGAACAGCAGGAACTTTTAAAAGCAGCAACAAACTGTTCCAGGTCTGCTTGTATATTTCATAAACTTTTTTTTTTTAATGGTTTTGCTCAAGATTTGTGAAGCTTTATTGATCGCCGTGGGGAAATTGATCAAATTTAATTCTGACAATCTCAGAATGAACCTCCAGCACCCTGATGGAGTTAATAACCACCGCTGTAATATATTTTTTTAACAGGGTACCTACAGGTGCATGCCTTCCCCACACACACACACAAACACAAACACACATCACATACCTAATAATAGAGAGTGAAAGAGAGCTGCATTCCTGTCTTGATCCTACTGCGCACATACAGCTTAATGTTTCTTTAAATCAATGGCACTATTTCACTTTTCCTCGCTTGAAGCACATCCACCTGCTCTGCTCACTGGCTGCACGGCCCGGAGGTGTGTATCTCTGGCTCTGTGGGGGAAGAAGATGTGACTTGTGCTTGGTCTTCAATGTTATTTATAATCAGCTGTCATGCAGGATGGTGAAGCTCAGATCATGCACACAAAGACGTGAGGGCAGTTTTAGAGGTTGGGTCATTCTTCCCACGTCAGGCCCAGAATTCAAGAGGACCTGGACGTTTCTCCGTGTCGATTTCATCGACTATTTCTGTCATGAAATCCGTCCCAGTGTTTTCTTCTGCAGATCCTGCGCCATAGGTGTGAAAATCTCAGCGTGCAGGCGTGAAGATGCTGTTATATGAAGCCAACATGTGGCCAACAGGACCGGTTCAGATGCTGATCAGGCCTGATGTCTGTTACTCTTACCGTGTTTACGTCAAACTGCTTCAGTGGCATCTTAAACTGTTATTAAATTATGGTTACACATCTGAGCATGTAGACCACACACACACACACACACACGGACGGACGTTAAGTGTCTTTCCTCCTAATTGATATGACCTGTGTGTGTTTGGCTGCTCATGCAGCTCACATTGATTGATCCGCTGATGGGATGGATGCTCCCCTGCCTTGTGATCTAATCTGCTACAGCATCAGTGCGGGCACCCTGTAGACAGAGATGATAGAGAGAGAGGGGGAGGTGGGGGTTTCCTTTCCTCTTCCCTCTCTCCGTCCCTGCACATCCCTCACCTCGCTCACATCTCTCTGATTACAGTTAAAAGAGGGCACCTCACAGGAACCGACAGACAGTGGTGGAAGACAGATGAGGCGGGCCGTCAAGTCCGGGACCAAACAGATTAAAGTCCGATCTCACCGCCCGGCGGCCTCGCTCCTTCATTTCGCCGAGCTCGTCATGTGCCCGCGGGGTCAGGACGGGGCCGCCGGGGAGAAAATGAAACATGATTAAGACGGACCTGCGCTGACAGCGGCACTCGTCAGCCACACCCTCTCACTCGTCGGCTTAATTGTCTTGTCTTTGCCGCGTCTGACACCGTGATCTACGGCTCTGGCCGGGTTTTCTTTACAGGTGTCTCACAGTTTCAATCTTCAGACAGCATCGATCGGCTAAAGCAAATAAACCCATTAGTGTTTTCGGGCTTGATAGTTTGGAAAACATAATACAGTGATTCCCAGTGCGTGGACCCTGAAGACACTGAAGCTGGGCAGTGGCAGGTAATTAACCAAGTTCATTCAAAGTTTTCAATAATTCATTTCCTAATTGACTTGGATTATTTAAAAAAAAAAAAAAAACCAATGTAAAGCTATCCATTTTGATTAAAGATTGATTAAATAAACTGGTTTAGGTGACGTATGTGAAGCCTTTTCTTAATCTCGAAGTTGGTTTCTTTTTGAAACGCAGCGACCTTCGACTCCACCTTGTCGAGTGGGAAACAGACTTTAATTAAACACTGGAACGCCGGTTATATAACTGATTTATAAAATGATCTGGTTGAAGGATGTGCAAGTCAATTTTGTGCATATTGATTAATAATAACTTTAGTGCCATTAACCCATGTCCATATTGAATTATTCTGTTTCTAGGAGAAATATTTCATCGAAGCTTCCAAGCATAGATTTTTTTCTTTCCTTTCTTTTAATCTTATATTCTCCTTTTTTTTTTTTTTTTAAAGAAAAAAAGCGATAAGAAAACAAAATACAAGGTAAACTTGTTAAAACGTAAGTGTAACAATGGAGAATTAACATTGCAAAATCAGGTTTTTTTAATACTTAAAGAGAAACTTTACAGTTGTTGTATGTGAATCGCTGGATATTTCTCATTATTTGAAAACTGACACAAAAATGCTTTTTGCTTACGGATTCCAACAGCTGAGAACGGTCAAATCTTCAGTAGAACCTTGTGGAGACTTTAACATCCAATCACTTATAGCGAACAATGTATTTCAACATCTGATATGTTTGTGTTAATTAAAATGCATATTTTTACATCATGTTTTTATTTACATTCACTCATCTCTCCTGACTTTTTTAGCGTTGGGGTTATACCTCTGGATTCTGACTCGAGGGCTTCCTGCTGTCACATCAGCCAAAAAACTGAATTTGAATAGAAGCCAAGCAGAGCTGTCAGACACGGAGAACCATAATTGGCCATTTGGTCTAATTGCTGGGAAAATTATGTTTGTTCACTTTAAATAAAGACTTGTCAAAATCCGACGTCGTCACACTCCCTCTGAGAAAAGAAAAGGAAAAAAAGAACTCCAGTCCTCTGCACTCGGCACCACTGACTCCACTGAAAGTGTTCAGAATGAGAGTTTAGCTTCTTCTGTCCCTGAAAATGTAACGACAACAATCCACAGAACAGCAGAAAAAAATACAAATGTGGCCATTTTAGCGAAGGCTGATGTATCGGTGGATTTCTAAAACATGTTAGAAGTCCTGACATTTAAAGGAAGTGAAGTGTTGAGACTGAGCTGACCGCCCAGGAGGAGCAGGAGTGATGAGAAGAGTTCCAGTAATGAGCTGATCCAGCTGTCCTCATTGACTTTAAAGGAAGTTGTTGGTTTGAACTCTAATTCTTGATGGGATGGTTGGAACCAAGGAGATGGCATTAGTTTGCCTTATAGTGAAGTGGACAGCACCATTCTCAGATGAACTCTTTCATGAAACCAAAGATTCACTGGGAAACTCAAAACGTCCCCTCATGGAGGACGAGCACGTTCCGAAGCAGCTCTGTTGGAACTGATCCATGGATACTGAGTATAAATAAAGTTCAGTGCTGAAGTCCTGGAAACACAGTTTTAAAGTACATATATTCTTTAACTGCAATCCACTAAAGCCATCAAGGTGTAATGGATTTGCAGTGACCCCTGGTGGCTGTTGGTATTATGACAGGAGCACAGTCAGAGGCAGGATGTGATATTTAGAGAGGGAAATCTCAGACCCTGTTGAAAGGTTTTCAAGTAAAAACAGAAAACTTTAGTTGTGTTTTGGATCTCCATTTACATAACTCTGCTATGACTTAGCAGTTTCACAAGTTAAAAGACAGAATTTGAAATCACAAGAAACGGTGATTTGATGTCTCAGGAAGACCTGTGGACGTCATATTTTTACTATGATGAGAAAGATCCGTTGTGCTCATCATTTCTCCTCGTTGTTTACATGTACACGAGGTTCCAGCTTCAGACCGACACACATTCACATCCACAGACGGTTCAGAGCCACCAGTTGACCTAACGCTCAGTGATCAGTATTTTTGCATTGAACCTCCCATGAACAGGCAGACACAAGACAAATCTGGAATCAAACCTCGTAACAAACAGGGAGGCTCTAACCGGCATGTTTTTCCCCTCCATGTTCAGCGTTTTCTTTTTTTTTTCTGTTTGCAACGTTAATAACAGTAAAGGTGATTTAAAGTGCAAAACGAAGACCCGCCTCATATAAAGCGATGCTTTCCTGTAAGGAGGACGACTGTAATCACCGCCATTATGTATGTGTGTGTGTTTTTTTTTTTCTGAGATGTTCCAGGTTGTTAATGTCTGCTAATCACAGTTCTTGTTGTCAAGGCTGTGCGGCTTAATCTCATAATCCGTCCGGCTATTTTCCCCATTATCCCGTCTCACTGACAGGCAGATACAAACAAACCCCAGTCGGGGCTAATACAGTGTCAGCGGGGCCGAATCGCCCTTGCAGGGATGAGATCCTCGCCATCTGCTGTGTTTACACTTTCAGACTTTGAGACAGTGTTCTTTTGACAGCCTTTGATGCATTAATGATTTCCCTTGTCTCCGGAGTCTCCCGGTTCAGCCCGGCCCTGTTTACTCTGGAGTTTGCCGCACGCTTTCATCATGGCTGGAATCCCCCAGGTCCTCAACTTCTAACCAGAGCATGTCAGGAAGACGGGAAGTAACGGGGGAGAAAAGTGTGTTTTCGGCGGAGTTTGAGAAGTGCGGGCCATCGTTCCCCTTCTCATCAGTCTAATGCTGTTCAGCAGCGCTCGTCTTCTGAGTCTTTTTTAAAGAGGTCCTCTGTGGATTTTCAGCCTTTTTAGACTTATTAAAAAAAAAAACTGACGATGTGGATTCTAACTTCAGGTTTCAACACTGTTCAGATCTTCATCTGACAAATTCACAATTGAGTTGATTCAGTCAGACTCGGAGTAGTATAGCGCTGGTTTGAAGGAGTTATGTTTTGGCTGAAAAATAACAGTTGCTGAGGAAAATCTACCTTTTGAGCGCCTTCTGTGATGAGATATGAGGTGTGGAAACCGGCTCTAAATTGCTCCTTTTTCTCTCTGTCACACAAAAGCAATTTAACGTTGGGAGCAGAGCTTCTCAGGCATGAGACATCTGTGTGATACAAGTCGTCTCCTGCGAGGAGACAAATGAGGAAGACAAACGGGGGAAACTAAATCAGACAGAAAGAGAGAAAACAGGGTGAAGGGAGCATTTTAGAAAACCTGTGACATCTCTCTCTTTTTTTTTTTTCCCTCTCCCCCCCCGATTGCCGGGGGGCAAAGCGGGTTTTATCTGCGATTGTGGATCAGACTCAACAGGAGCAACAGGAGCAGGAGGCGTCGCTGCTCCCAGGAGTCTCCCAGCACCCCCAATCTGTCACACACATTCACACACATCTGCATTCACATACTGTATTCAGCTGAATCACGCCATCAGACCCCCCACTAGAAAGATTTTTCTTCTCCTTCTCAAAGGGGCTTTAGATAAGGAGCCATCTGATACATTTCTAGCAATTTTTTTTTAGCTTCTTGTCTGACTTGACAAGAAGTTTCCCCTCCGGCCATCATTAAACATTAATCCTGAATGTAGCCGCAGCCCGAAAATAAAATATTTGGCCTTGAAAGGAGTCGTGCTTCTTAGCCGTGCTGCTGCCATTTGCAGTCTCTGGAGGATACAGCTTTTAAATATCCTCAGCACATGGTTAACCAATGCAAACAAATGATCACCAGATGCCTGGCTTTAGCGGACATGGTCCAGCAGCGCACCTCGGTTCTGCACATTACACCTCGGAGGAAGAGAAGCTCACCGAGGTGTGACAGACACCCTTTTACGGCGACTAGATGTCCTTTGCAGTAAGACATTTCTTTGTTTCTCAGGACATTTGCCCTTCAGAGGGGAATAAAAGTGTAATCTTATGTCTGATATCACCATGCTACATTACTTCAAATTACTGAATTAACATGGAGAGCGTATATTAAGACAGAGGCATCATAACCACGACATTTGCTACATGCTGATGGTGACATTTTGACGTATCGCTCTGCTGTCTATACCACATCTGTGGTTGACTTTTGGTCTACCCTACACTGGCAAATAAAGAGAAAATACTCAACAGGCTTTAACCTTTAACAGGCTTTAACCAGCAACCACATCTTGTTTGTGTAAGAAATATTACTATTGCTTTTAGTTGAGCTGATATTAGTTGAAATGTATAAATATGTTTTTCCTCACAGGTAAAATAAACAAGAAATGACATCTTAGTTAAATAATTTACAATCTTTTACAGTCCTGCATTGATTTTCCATGAATTGAACTGTAATTCCTTGGTTTTTTTTTGTGAGCAAACAGCATTGAGTGCTATATGTAGTGTCACTAAATTATTCACTCGTTCCTGGAATCGTTAATTTTTCAATAGTTCTTTTCTTTAAAGATGCACAACCAGAAAATAGATGTTAATAGACAATGCATATCCACTCAGTCTCAGCTGGTTTCCCAGATGAAGGAGAGTCGGTGAGACCTGATGTGGAGAACTGAACAGAATCGTCCTATAAGTAGATGTTTTATTAATAGGATCCATTAATAAAACAGGATTAAGGGTAAAATGCAAAATAAAATAGAGGGAAACTTGCATTTGTAGTCATGAAATAAAGTTTTGAAAATTGGCACAATGATGGTTTTTGACAGATTTAGAGGTTTGATATAAGAATGATCTCCGGTCAGTGCGGAATCACCGGGGGTCTCTGTGGGGGCCGTAACATTTTTAATGGGAAGCAGGGGTGACACTGAAGTCCTAATCCCTCCATCATCTCTGCTTTGCCTTTTATCGCCAGGCTGTTTAACACAGTCCGTGCACGCAGAGGCCAGAAGGAGTCAACGACCCTCCGGAGAGGTCACGGGGACAATCGGCACGCTGTAGGACTGAGGAGGGACGCAGCGTTCATCCGATCCCCAGAGAAATGCTGATCTGAAAGGATTCAGAAGGAGTTCGACTGCTGCAGAGCAGCACTCTTAGCTGTTTCCCTCCCTAAAGCGGAATTACAGCCTGTCAAGAAGGCTGTGAGAGGAACAAACAACCCGGGTTGAGAATAAGACCTTCAGCCAGAGAAAGAAAGGGATGTTTCCTGTCAGAGGATCTGATCCGGAGATCTCCCCCCATTTGCTTCATATGAAGGCAGGCCTCCCATTTCAGCAGCAGCACGTCATCTCCTATTTTGAAGAAAGTCCAAAGAGAAAAAGGCCAAGGTGGCATCATCAAAAACGACCACGAGCGCTCCTGACAGCCGGAGCGTTGATGCAATTATCGGCGCCATGCTTCACGCGTCCCTCGGAGAGCGAGGCGTAACGAGAAAACGATACCCGCCTGCAATTTTTCTGCCGAATATGTTCCCCTCTCGCCGCCTGTGATTTAGCTCTTCCTTTCAACTCCTGCTTTTGTTCCCCCCCCCGCCCTCTTCATCGCCTCTTCATCTCCTCTCCTGCCGTCTCCTCCCTCGCCGCCCCCTCGCTCGCATCTCCCCCGAGAATCTTCGAAACTCTCTGAAATTGAAATGTGCGGTGTCCTGGCCTGCGCTGACCCCCAGGAAATGTGGAGAGGGGGGGAAAAAAAGACGCCTCTCGCTTTTTGTGTTGTACCTGCCGCCCCTGTTGCGTCACGTTAGGCTCGGGAAGAGGAGCGCCATTTATCTCCGTGTCCCGCGAGGACCGAGTTGTTTGTGTGAGTAATGAGCTCTGTACATCTGCGCCGTGTCTCTGTTGTCTTTAATTGGTGCAGCGTGACTCTATTAGTGGGATCCAGTGTAATTAACGTCTCACATAGAGCGGGGATCCGGTCTCGCTGCTTTATAGGCCTGAGTTGTTTTTAATGGGCTGAAGGGGCCGCTTCGCTCCACCGTCAGCTGATGAGTGATTTACGCCGGCGAGTCGTCCAAGTGCTTTTGGCAAAGTTTTGGCGATTCTCCTGCAAAGTGCGTCGGGCCCTCCTGTGATCGTGGCCGAAACGCTGCTGTTGGAGAACGTCGACGTGGCTCCTTCACAGGTGAACTCAGGTGTGTGAGAGGAGCTGATAAATAATAATGACACTCCCGTCTGTCAGACCCCCTGCAGCTTTTTAATCAGAAGCCTGCGTAGCCGCCTCTGCCGCTATTTCCTGGTTTGGGCTGCAGGAGACAGCGGCGTTTGAAGAAGACTTTCTGTATTTGCTTCAGCAACTAATTAGTGTTGAATACTGCTGACTGAAGGAGTTTTTATCAGCCCAGGTAGGAGAAACAGATGAATTGATCTTTGATTTCTGAGTGTCTGTGGATTGTAAGCATGTCTTCTAAAGACTTTACTCCACTTGGTCCTTACAGATCTGAATAGTAGTCTTTATATTCAAGCATGCATTTCGGGGTGTGGCGGACGAGCTGCTCTGGTGAAGATGTCAAGCATCTCTGGCAGGTTCAGAGATTTCACTGGTTACACACTCTCCTGCTGAGCCACAGCGTCTCACACACACACTCATGTGCAATGCCAGATCAAACGTCTTCGTGTTTCCGGGATTCTCTCCCTCCAATCGTCCAAATCACTGAAGGCTTGGCACAGTCTGGATGTCGCTGTCATGCCAAGCAATCTGAAATGTGAGCCTCCCTTCTGGAGGAGGACACGGAGGGACGGGGGGGAAACAGGATCAAGTGCACCAAAGCAATTGAGACAGAAGCAGCCCGGTTCATCGGCCCGAGATCTGAGCAGATCAGCTGATTTACCTCTGAGTTATTCCTCCATCCAGGTGACTTGGGTTCGCTGCAGAGGATGAATGGCGGGGGGATAATCCCTCAGCTCACAGATAATCAACTTACACCCTCTCACTGCCTGTCGCCGTTCGTCACCCGTGTCCGGCTCTGCTCTGAGTTATTGATCAAAAAGCTGAACACTTGTTTACTCTCCGTCTGAACGTCACTCAGAATCATTTTTATTTGTCTTGGCACATGCGCGCCCACGGGCGCCTCCATTAGCCATCCGTTTGTGGTTTTTTGTAAATAATACCACCTAATATGTGGTTTGTGGGCTCCGAGTATGTGTGTGTGTGTGGTTGTGCGTATTTCACATTCAAAGGCCTATGGATGAAGGGAACTTCAATAACTGTGTATGTCTTGGTGATTCTCATGGTGTAGCTGTAACTCCATCTTCGGATGTTCATGGACACACACTTACTAGCAGGATTATTGGTCCGCTGGTCTTATATTACTTCAAAAGCTCTCCTCCTCTGAGGACGCTTGCTCATAAAACAAGTTTGTAAAGAATTTATTCATCCAACAGTCTTTCATCTCAGTTAAAGTAGTGTCCAAACTGACGTTGGGCGCCGTGAAAACTGTGAACCAGAAAAATCCAACAAGCACACAGAGAGAACATGCAAACTTCACAGCAAAAGGTGTCGAACCTGGCATCAACGCAAAGCAACAATAACCACTGTTCCACTGTGGGATTCGTATCACAAGACGCGTGGAAGTTATATTTCCATTCCTCACTTCCACTAATATCTGATATTTGATGTTACTTGACATTTTAATACCAGTGGCTGATCCATTTATTGATACATGGACATAAATCTGTTTCCAAAAAGAGAACAAAACATTAAATTCATGTTTGGAAAAAGTAATATCATCCCTTCCCTTTATTTGAAGCATGGCTGTTATTCTTCCGGTTCTGTCTTGCTGTGTCTGTGACAGATTAAAAAGTTGCCGCTCATTAAGATTCGAGGCTTCTGTGTTCAGGTTGGTCATGGTGGAGCTGTGAGAGCTCAGCATGATCTCAGGTGGTTCAGAATCGCTGTTGCTTCACATTTCATACACAAAGAAATGGATTAGTTGCAAATGATGCAGCTCTATTTCTGTCTCAATGAAAAAACGAGAATTTTCCTCATCTCAGTATCACTAATTCCTTCTCCATCTAGATGAGTCAGATTCAGCAGCTGCAGAAGAGCAGCTCCATGTTAAGAGATGGTGATAGCTTCATCTAGAAATGAAGGCCAACAGAAACTTTATTAATTCATATAAATATGCTGTCAATCAAATTGTTTCCTCACAACTGAAGGTGTTCTTTGTTAGTTCTCCTTTTGCACTGCCTTTGATAAACGGTTGTTTTTTCTTTAATTTGATCCGTTACTTGTTAGTTGAAGACACGGGAGCAGTCACACCTCACAGGTCTGAGGCATGCCGACTCCTCTGCTCGTCCCCGGGTCGAACCTGAACCTCGGCGGCCTCGACGTGCTTTCTGCGGCCGTCCCTCTCATCACTCACTTGACTGAGTGTCACTACCAATATTACACGAGACCTCTTGAAGACTGGCAGCCATTCACGATGACAAACGACGAGCCGCGACTGTGACACGCTCCTGATCAATAATTTCTGTGTGCATTGATTAGAGATGATAAATTAGCAGATTAGGCCGCTGTCAGTTTCCTGAATTACATTTCTTCACTCAGACCCATCCGGATGACTCAAGGACAGTAGCTGGAAAGCATGACTGCAGGCGGCTTTGCGTTTGGAATAAAAGCCTGGCGACTCTTTATTATTCAGTTTACAGCAGGTCTGTCAAACATATTAGTCCAGGGGCTTCATACAGCTCAATTTCATCTTGAGTGGGCGAACCAGTAAAATACAGCCATCGTAACCTTTAAAAGTTTAAAGATTCTCTTTGATGTAGTGCAGAGTATATATGATAAAAATGCATTTATTTTCGCAAGACTGAACAATTAATACAGAAAATGATGACAATCTCAACATAAAGCTGATTTTAATGATATCTTCTGGTAGAAAAAGTCCAAAAAAAACTTCTCCTCCAGCTGTCGCATTGTGCATGTTTTTCAAAACTCACCGGGACAGCGTGGCTCTGAGACGAGTTTGACAGCAACCGGGTAGCTATCGTTCACGGCAGCATCACCGATATCTCAGCTCAGGGCTCAGAATGGTGTTGGAGCCCCAATTCTGAAAAAATTTGGTTTGAAAAAATGATTTTTTTTTTTTTCTTGGAAATGTTTACATTTTGGCAGTTTGGCAGTTTGGCAGGTATTGGCTGCTTTTTCAGGCCGGTTTTTCCTCATGGGCCTTTTTCACACCCCTGATTTACAGCAACCACCAATAACGTAATAATTTTGGAGATTTTGAATGTAATAAAGCCAAAAACATGTCAATAATGTAAGAAAATAGTAAAAGATTTTGTAAAATGACTGAGTGAGAGCATTGATTAGTATTATGTTTAAAGCACACATACAACCATAAGCACACATGCACAAAATGATATACATACATAGACACACACAGTCGTGGTTCTGTTCTTTCACATCGACACACATTCAAGCATATTTTAGAGGTTCGAGGTTCCTATCGGTTCTTCCTTGGTGTTCCCATAACATGATTATCTGAAGTGATTTACATCCACATGCCAGTTCCCATCACACACACACACACACACACACACACACCTGTGGTTACCTTTCACATCCACTCCATGTAAAAGCTGCCGCTCCCCATGCGGCGCTCGTCGACGTCTCCCCTCCGCCCACCCCCCACCTGGTGACGGCAGCGATGCCAATTCCCCCCGTCATGTACAGTCAGAGCCTGTTACACACACTTCATGTCAAACAGTGCCAAGGCTGTGAACCACCTAACAAGCGCATCAGTATTCTGTGTGTGTGTGTGTGTGTGTGTGTGTGTGTGTGTGTGTGTGTGTGTGTGTGTGTGTGTGATATGTGTGTGAGTTTCCATTGTGGCCTCATTGTGAAGCTGTGGAGTGTCTATAAAAGCAAAGATGGATAAACAACTCTCCTTTGTTTGGCCCCAAGCGTTGGCTGCGCACAATCCATCCAGCGAAAGCACACACACACACACACACACACACACACACACACACACACACACACACACACACACACACACACACACATACACTCATGTTGGTGTAAATGCACACACGTTGACACGCACGTACACGGTGATTGTGTGTGTTCAGTTATCATCGCTGTAATGATGTCCCTATTTTCCCCTCAACTCAGCGTGGCCTACACTTGGCTTCAAAAACATCCCACTTGCTACGTGCCAATTACTGATCTCCCCACCTTACACACACATGCACGCACACACACACACTGCAGGTGGGTGTGTTTGCACAGGAAAGACAAGGTAAATTATATATATATATATATATATATATATATATATAAATATATATATATATATATATATATATATATATATATATATATATATATATATATATATATATATATATATATGTATATATATATATACATATATATTTATTTATTTATTTATTTTCAAATATTAGTGTCCACATGCAAACAGAAGCCTCCGGCACAATTTCACCAACATCAGTTTGAGTCATTTTTAAGAGTTTCTGAGGTGTTTTTTGCCATTTTCTCAAGTGTTCTGATATCTAATGTCCCAAGTGTAGCACGTACCAGACGCTTTCAGGTTGTGTTTTTGATCAAAATACTGCGCCGTAGTCTGCAAAATTATTGAAAATTGTTCCATCTGTAAATGGTATCAATACACAGCTGCGTGTTTCATCGGGTTTCAGCCAATTTTTGGCTGTCACTTGCTACCGAGACGCCTGAAAAGAGGCTCTTTGTCGAGCGACTCCATGGGAATTGTCATCATTTTCCCTTCTTAAAATCGTACTTCATTGATTTTGCTTTGCTCTGCTGGAACATTGTGAAATTCACGAGGGGCAGAAGTAGATCAAGGGTCAACCTCTGCAGCAGAACCGGAGATTCCATCTCTTTCTTTTCTCTCCTTTTTTTTTTTTTAATTCCAACACCGGTAAACAAACTTTGATGTTGAAAATGAGCAGAGTTTCACTTTCCACTCAGACCGGCTGCCGCTGTTGTGCTTGCTCATCTTTTGTGCTGCTGAAACACTTGAACTGTCAGTCATCCGCCACTGTTCCTGCAGAAACTATCCAGGGCTATTATTCCTGTTAAATAGCCCACATTTTGTAATCACAGCAAAAACACTTTTTTCACTCCAACAAAAGTCAGAGCAGCTTACTTTCTGGGTGACACCAACACCCAGAGGCTCCGAGAAAACATTTAGCGTCATGTCCTAACTTTAAATTGTCCTTGACAACTTCATGAAAAGGATTAACGTTCATTAACAGTATAGAAAGCAGAACTAAAATTTCTGCATTATCTCTGAAATATTTGTTGACACAAGGTCGTAGAAACATTTACACAAATCCATTTTTAAGAACGTTAAACTTGTTGGAAGCAGCTATTTTTTTCTCATACCAAGACGTCTTGACAGCAGGCTGCAGAGCTGCGGTCTCTGTTCTCCATCCAGTAGTAGTTTCTCTCAGCTGTTTATTTACCATTTCCTCTCTCTGTCTCTGTCTTATTAATAAAACTATTTAAGTAGCACAGCGACCACGTAAAGATCTAAATAATCATTGAGTAAATATCACATTAGTGACACACGTGTTGCAGAACTGAACGGGTTAACAGTCTTATGCTCCACTCTCATACCTGCTGTTGTTATGATTACAGTGAGTCCTAAATTTCA
The DNA here is from genome assembly GCF_902148845.1 of Salarias fasciatus. Taxonomy (NCBI): domain Eukaryota; kingdom Metazoa; phylum Chordata; class Actinopteri; order Blenniiformes; family Blenniidae; genus Salarias; species Salarias fasciatus. The sequence continues at coordinate 6,843,123 of NC_043754.1, forward strand.
CAAACACACCCTTTAATAATCAACCGTCACTTTGTTTCCATATAGAATTACCCTCTTTATGCTAAGGTTGTCAAACATAAGGCCCATGGGCCAAAACTGGCCCCCAAGAGGCTCTAGTCCGGCCCACCAAACCACCAAGAAAATGTAAAAATTTCTTAGGAAACGTTGACTTTTTTTTTTTTTTTTTTTTTTTTTTTTTTTTTTTTTTTTTACAAAATTCTTCACAGTATAATAAATAATTCATAATAAAATGTGTCTCTGGGACATTTTACTGTATTTTGCTGAAGAAGTTATTGTTAAAATTGAGTTTATGTCGAGATTGTAGTAATTTTTTTGGGAGTAAATGTTTAGTTTTGCAAAAATGTAGACAATTTTCATCACTTATACTCTGCGCCACAGCAAAGAAAAACACTGATTCTAAATTCAAATGTTCTTATGGCACGATTTTACTGGTCCGTAACTAAAATGAGTTTGATACCCGTGTTTTAAACCTACTGTTGAATCCCTTTTTTCCTCCAAACTCCCTGAAACATTAATTGTGTGAAATGTTTGTCAAGCCTGTCTCTTTCACGCCATGTACAGAGCTAAAGATTCTAAATCAATACAAGGATTACGAGCTGCTCTCATGTAATTTCAAAATGGTAAACACCAACTGGAGGACAGATGGAGGCATGACTGAGGTTCAGCGTGACACACGCTAAACGTGGCACGCCGTCGTCGGCCTCCGTTCGTGTTTACATTGCAGAAAATGCATTGCGATGTATCCTCTCATGTTTGTCTCCAAACCACGTGAAGAAGTGTGTCGGATGTTTCGACGCGTCGCTGTGTGAAAACACATGGAACAATGAAGCTTTCGAAGCGGCGAGATGCTGCGGATGAGACGTCCGCTTCGTATCGCGTCCCAACAAACAGGCTGATTAACCCGCTCGCCCTCCGCGTCTGTCGGAGTCAAACAGAAGGACAGGGCCCGCGCGCCGGCATTTATCTGTATTTAGAAAATTACACAGGAACACACAGTAACATGTGCACGCACACACACACACACACACACACAGTGTGGTATGTTAATCGTGTGTGTTTTCCTCAGATGATCAGAGCGCAGACTGAAGCTGCTTATTGAGATATAGAGCCACATTAACTCCGACTGCTGAGGAGAAGGACGCATATGCTCCAAAAATCCAAATACCCCGAGGGCGTGTGCGCGTGTGCACGTGCATTTGTGCGAGGCCGCTGCGGCATCTGTTGGTTTCTGCGCGCGTCGCCGTATAAAGATCACACCAGCATGCATTAGTACTCTGTTGACTCTGTGTTTTTCTCCAACTGTCTGACCTTGACTTCGCCACAAGGCTTCTTTAACTTTTGATGCACTGTTTGAATTTAGATTTTACTGGAATTCTGCTCTCCCTAAAAGATCTTTTTTTTTTTTTTTTCTTTGGCTGAACATTACTTAAACAACACACATATAGGTAAATCCACAGAAAGACGCAGAGAGGAGACTCAGCAATGCACCGCATACTAAAACCACCCGCTCAACACTCAGGTGTGAATTGGACCTGAGTCTGTTCTCAATATTTCCACCTTAACAGGGACAAACGGGACTTGGAGGTGAAGTGGTGGCTCTAGAGAATTGAAGAAGAAATAAACAAATATTATGCTATATTACATTCTCCTTTGCTCCTGTCATGCTGCTTCTCAGAGCCAGTGGTGTTCAAAAACAATGCGAGGATCCAGGATATTGGAATTGCATTTTCAAACACATGTACAAATCAAAGTGCAGAGTCATGATTCTGAAATGCTGTCTTATAATAGATGGAATATATGCTTTGGTTTGACGCCGTGTCTGATAAAAAGGCATTAAAAGCTCTTATTTTGTAATGTTGTCTCTGAATGAATGACATTTGTCACTTCAGATATGACCATATTTAAAGTATAAGTGTTTGATAATCTGAAAAAGTGAGCTTTCATGCTGTTTTGAGGAAAAGGTGAATGGTTAAATAGTAATGTGGAGCTTTGAAATGCTGTCAGGATGTGGTGGGTGCTCAAATCAAGCTGTTCATCACACTTAGAAACACTTTAAGCCTGTTTCCTTTGCGGAGTCTTGCTGCATAACTCTGCCACCACCCTCCATCCATAAAGCAGCTATCGTCTGTCGTATCTGCATCCCCAATGGCTGCAATCTATCACTCTGTCCTCTCTCCTCCAGCGCCGCCTGCCTCTGCTCTTTTCTCCTTGCTCCAGACTCCTCCCCGCCGTTGGTTCTGCTGAAGGATGGGGAGCGGGATCGGGTGAGGCAGGTTGGCTCAGTGATAAGAGCAGGTTGAGATATGAAGAAGAGACTTTGGATCTCTGTCAGCGCCACACAGAGGCGGCGGGGAGCCAGGGGTCTGCACTCCAGACGTCTCACTCTCTTCTTGTCATTGAGGGGGCGCTGCGCTCGGCGGAGGGCGAGCGTGTGTGTGATTGGTGGCGATCGCAGTGAAGGGGAAGGCCTTGTCTGTGTGTGTGTGTGTGTGTGTCAGCGTGTTATATTTGCCCAGCAGCTTTTTCCCTTTGATAGCTTCCCTTAAGTCATTGATGCAATCTCTGCAAGCCTCTGTGAAAACACTTCTTTCTTCTGATGCAGGGCAGATAGTCACAGCTCGCAGAAAGCTCCGAGAAGCGAGGCGGGAATAATCAAAACAACAGCAGGCCACACTCTGCATAACACCCCCGACTACTGGAGGCAAGGGGAGGGGATGAAAGCAGGTGTGTGCCCTGCGTATGTGTGTGCGTGTGTGTGTGTGTGCAGACAAAAGGGCTGTGGAACATCTGGATGCCGGTGATAGCTCCGCTCGCACGCCTTACGAGCCAAATTAATCAAACCTGGTGGGGAGACTGTCGAGTGTTTATGTGTTTGTGTGCGCGGCTCGTATTAAGAGTCGATTCACGTCCCGGACAGCGCAGCGCCGACGTATAGCCGTCCAGGGACGGCGCCGGGATGGAAGGAGGAGCGGAGTGAAAGTATAAATCAATATGGCCGACGTCTGCCGGGTGACTGCGCTCGATACTGTAGTCGGTCCTGGTGAGAAGAGAAGCAGTCACGTTCTGTCCTCCCCCCAAAAACCCTTCACCCTGTGGACGGGGGAGCGGGCGACATGACCGGAGCCGCTCCTGTTTTACCAGCTTCACTCGAGACTTGGCCTCTAGCAGTGAGTCACGTGTGTCGAAGACATACAAAACCTGAACAGAAATGGACTCAGTGCAGGTCAATTCCACTTGTGGTTGTGCTGATGTGCAATCAGGGCGCGATTTCTGAAAAAAACAGAAGAATCATATCTGAACCTCATCAACCACTTCATGTTTTACACACATCCAACTAATTTCATGCAAATAGAACTCTGTCTGTAAATAATAAATCAATGGATAAAATAATAAGATCTTCTTCGTATGAATAATTAAAATTGTTAATTGAGTGTGTGACAGTCGGATGGAGACGTTATGAAGCTCAGTGGCCACAGGCAGGAATTACTTCCTGAGGACATTTCATTTTATTCAGGCCCTGTTTATACGACAACCTTTTCGAGTGAAACCCGAAAACCTTCCTTGTGTTTTGAATGTGGGAGTCACTGATAACTGAACTTTTTTTGTCCATCTAGCCGTGCATGTCCAGAAGAAATATTTATTCTGGACGTGGTGCGCAGTAGCATTTCTCCGAGCACCAAGGTTGAGTAAATGGACACACAAAGCGCAATGAACATTTTCCTACTTTCACTTGAAAATGTTGTATTTGTGGCCTCAGAAACACCAATTAACCTTACATTAAGGGTTTTGGACAGCAGTCAGAGAAAACCCTTGTTTGCCCATGTTTGAACATGGGGGCTACACAGAATAGCTGGATTCAAACCTACAACCTTCATGCACTGAGACATACAGTAAGTGTTTTGATTTTTTTTGTTTTTTACAAGAGAAAAGAATGGAGTTCTTTATAAAACTAGTCATCGATCAGGAGGTTAACAAGCAACGGTGTCATGAATACAAGATAAATGTGGGTAAATGTATGTTTATTTTCATGCATTGATCCGTTTTGATGGATGAGTCCAAATTCTGAAATGCAAGCATGGTTAGAAATATATTTTGATGCTTCTTCCAAAATAAGGGCGCACAGACAGTGTTGTTCTGCAGCTGGTTGCAAATGCATAAATACACACTGGCATCGACAGAGGTGATTAACACATTCAACATGCTCCCAAAAATTTGACTTTACAATCACAGATGAAAACAAGCATCCTGATACGATGTGTAAATGTGAAACAGACCCGCTCCCGTCTTCACCAGTGTGCAGGGAGGGCAGGTGTGACATATATAATTCAGCAGGATTTATTCTGTGAAGAAAATCAATGTGTGTGTAAAATCTCATTACAGCCCATCCAACACATCTTCATATATACCAACCAGACGAGAGAGGAAGTTAATGGATCGCCAGAGTTGGCGTAAAACCTGAGGGGATCATGAATGAGTAAATCTCATGTAACTTATTCAGTAATTCTGTTTCTTTATATCACACTTATATCTGCTTCCCTATTGTTGATGCATTACCTCCTGAATCATTCAGACAAAGCACAATAGTTAAACGTATTTTAAAGCACAAGTAAAGCTGCCAACTCTCGTACGATGAGAGTGAAAGACAAACTGTTTACTCACGACACACATATAGTCCAACGGTAATGGTTGATGTTGGAGTTCCTTCAAATCAAAGCTGTTCTCCAAAGTTTTCAGTGACTTTGAGCAGCATGGTCGTGTAAACAGACACCAAAAACACAACTAAAGTTGTCTGTTTCACTGGAAAACGTGTGGATGAGGCCAGAGCTGCACCACACGGACATTTTGCACAGTTCATGGTTTACAGAAGATGAATCATCCTCTGAATTTGAGTTTATTTATCGTATTCGGTTTGTGATGTTTGGAGCCAGACACTGTTTATTTTCGCGCTTTTTTTTTTATGACTAAATACTTGCAAAACTTTTGGGCAGCTTAAGATTTGCCGATAACAAAACTGGTGTCGGTTTATAGCTCACAGTGTCGCTGTGGGCTTCTTCTGTTTTTTTTTTTTTTTTTTTTTCCTTTTTTGCAGAAAGTCAAATTAAACCCCACAAAGAGAAGCCGTAGTTCCCCTGTAATTGTGGACCTCTGGGTAGACCCGAGTGCAAATCGCTGAGGTAGAGAAGCCATGAATGTGATTAAGCCAGAGGTGTTTCTCTCTCCTCCTTCCTCCCGCTGACGGAGGCTGTGCAGCGATGGACCACCATCACTTATTTCCCAACTTGGCTGCGGGGTCGATGCGAATTAGCATTCCCCCTCCAAATGAAACCTTCGGGGATTCGCCGGCCACTCTCCCCCTTCGGCTCGGCTCGCTCGGCGCTATTAGCGCGAAAACAAACAAAAAAGAAAGAACGTCCACTTTTTGTTTGATATGATAATGAATCGAGCAGCGGTTCAGTCACTCGGTTTTTTGAACATCCTGGCTGCGAGAGCCTTTGATGCACGGCTTTCCTCGGGATAAACGCAGAGGAGACTAGCAGGTTTGGCTTCTCTCTCTGTTTTCGTCTCTTCCGCACTCCCCTTCCATGTTAACCATGAAGGAACACGACATTTCCCGGCGAGGAGGGGCTCCTCCGCGGCCCCTCCGCTTCGTCCCATGTTAATGTGAGTGTATTATATCAGCATCGATTTTTTCCTCTCCCCCCCTCCGCATTCCTGCTATCGACACGCGAATATATCATGTTAACTGCTGAAGCGCAGCGGGTCAGGGGTTTATGCAGTGGTCAATGCAGCATCAGGGGAAAGATAAAGAAACTGTGCAGACTCCGTTCTGATTTAATCATGAGGACTGTTTGGCTCCCGGCTCTCTGCCCTCTGTCTCACTTTGGACAAATCTTGGCTTCCATCAGCAACGTGCCATCCAAACATTTTATCTTCTTTACTCGGAAGTTCGGTAATTTTTTTTTTTTTTTCCAGTTTCGTTGGAAGCAGTCCACGGGAAATGTCACATTTTTCATATTTTCAGAAGTTTGGGTTTCGTCCAAAACAGAGGGGGAAAAAAAAAAAAAAAATCCAAGAGACAGAGTAGCACAGATTTGTACCGTCAATAAGTGTTTTTCATGTTGGCAGCCGCTCTCAGATGGATAGTGTGTTTATTGTCATTATTTATCTCTCCGTGTTTTAACCATCCCTCCCTCGCATTCTCTCCATGTCTGCCGATGAGGGCAGGTACGCTGACGGCTGTGAAATTAAATTAAGCGTGCCTCCTCCCTCCCTCCCTCCCTCCCTCCCTCCTCTTCCTCCCCCTCGTCAGCCTCCCCTGACAGGCAAAGGTTTTAATGATCATGACGCTGGGAAGCAATCCAAACGGCAAATGCTTTAATTGAGAAAAATGAAAGGGACAGAGGTACGATTCATTCATCTAAATAGAAGAACACGGGGTGCGGCGGGGTCGGCCCGTCTTCGCTTTCTCATTTTTATCCTTTCCTTTCCTCCCCTTCAGCCAACTTAGTCAAACGGGAAAGTGGGAAAATTTCATTAGGCGAGGTGAAGGATAAATCAACATGACGAATCTCTGGGCTCACCTTAATTGTGTTTTGCTCAGCAGAAAATCAGACAGGGGCGCTGTTGGATGCTGCGGATGCCTTCGGCCATTTGGGACGATGATGAGCGATTGGAGCCTGCTCGTGTTATCCAGCAGGACTTAGCAAAACACACGGGCAAGATGTTGAACATCTCGCTTTCCCAGACACACAGTCAAAGAGCAAAACAACCGTCTGATAAGAAGTTCATCCATCTTTTATTGAACTTGATCCATCTTAGGCTCTGAGACGACTGTTCTTATCCAACCTGACACTGGGTGGAGGAGGGGAGGGCTCCGGTCCGGTCGATCACATGGCAGGTGCTGCGAGACAGACAACCGCACACACACTCCCATCTATGATCAGTTCAGAGACAACAAACACTTATTACTCATCTTTTTAGACTAGAAGGAAACATTAGTTGAAATTAGCAAATAAATATAAGGTGGGATAAATTACAATGAAAAAATGGTTGTGCAAATTAATATAGCATATAGTGCACATGTAGAACAAGATGATACCATAACCTTCAATAAAGGCTGAATTGCTTTTGATTTAGGAAGTGATTTGGAAGTGACAGCTTACACTTCAACGATTCTTATGGACGCATGATGAAGTTCGATTGCTTTTCCAACTGAGACTCAACTATAAACTATAAAGTCCCAGGAGAATGTGGCGTGGAAGTCACGACACTCTAGGAAGCGAACACTGCTGTGATTGGATCTGTACTCATGTATGTACAGAAGAGCTATTGATCACGGCTGTGATGCGCAGTAGCAGCGTTTCAGAAAAGTTGCGTTTCCTCTGTTTCCATGTAATCTGAGTCGGCGCTTTTTCCAAAACTTTCACTGTAGAATCCATTCTCGAAAAGTTGAAAAAGTTGTGTTTTCCTAATTTCCACGAAGAAATGTCAGAGACATTTTTAAAAGTTCCGTTTTCAGTGGCTCTGAACGCCGTTGTCATGTGAACGACCCCAAAACGCAACAAAAGTTTTAGGTTTTCACTTGAAACCTTCAGCAGTCTTTTCCTTCCCGTGCCTTTTGGCAGACACTGTTAAAACAGAGAAAAGCAGCTGCTTCTATCTGCAGTAATGTTAAATTCTGAAACTTTTTCTGTGTTGCCTCATTTAAAAAAATTTCCAGAGTAAATGATGTATACGAGATGACAGAATTCATTTATCGTCCGCTGTGTTGTTGTGACACAACCATTTGTCAGATTTTCCCAGATGTAAAGTCCTGTGGCCTGAAGTAAACTGGCGTGGGAGCACCAGCACGAACAGGTTATTCAAAGCAGAGTGAAGAGTTAGAGGTGCTGAGTCCAAAGGGCCGACCCGGTAATGAACCCCTCATTACTGCCATCATTAGCAGCCGCCTCCCACGGCTTGAACTACACCTCGGGGACGCGCCCGCAGATCCGCTTAAATCAACCCCTTCTCCGTTTCCTCTCCCACTCCGGTGGAAGCCGGGCCAGGCCTCCCCCGCTGGGCCGGGGTTAATGCAGGCGACCCTCCCCTCTCCCCCTCCCCTCCCCGGCTCGGCCCGACCCATCACTCCAACTCGCCCTGCCCTAATCTGTGATTATGTGTCAAGCAGGAAGCCATTCATTCCAGATTAATTTATTCATCCTCCTCGTGGTGCTTCCGCCGCGGGGGATTGATGGCACAATATATCTGAGGAAAAGAGAAGAGCGGCGGAACATCCATTCCCGTCCGCAGCTCGGCGCGAAGGGGGGATATCGGCTTGTTTTACCGCTCGCCCCCCCCTCTCCCCAGCGCTAACCCCACGTCAGGCCCGGTGTGACACACAATTAATCAGCCGATTACAGAAAAGCTGCAGGAATATTAACAACCCGTCCTGGCCTATGTCTTCTTTAATTGTGCCTCGCTAATAGGTCACAACTTACTGGACAGTTAGCGTCGATATGTCTGCGTCTGATGGGAAATGGGAAGGCGTCAGAGTTTCAGATTCTTAAACGAAGCGAACCCACGGCACTTCCTCCTCCTCTGCGCTCGTCTCTACTCTGCAGACGTACCCCGAGGTTCGGGAGCCCTTTGATCAGCTTAATGTTGCGCAGTCAGAACATTGGTAGCCTCTTCACGTCTTTCAGGAAGAATTTTCTCGTGCTGTGTTGCTCTCCAGATGATGAAAAACTCGCGGTTTTCTTTTTCACCGTCAACTGCGCACAAAGGTTGTGGAAATCATCCTCCAACATGATGATCCTGCTCCTGGCCCTTGTTTTGCAGTCAAATTGACTCTCGGTGTGCGTCTGTCAGCCGTCTCGTGCTCGGTTTTCTTCTTCAGACTGAAATCGTCTTCTCTACAGAGGGCGTCGAGGTGATTGCAGAGAGTTTGTGAGCAGCCGAGGAGGAGGCTCATTCATCCATCATGCCGCTGATGAACTCCATCAGACCGTATGCTTTGTTTGGAATGGTATCCGGAGAGTGGCAGCGGTTTATTTTATGAGTCCCCCCCCCCCCCCCCCCCCCCCCCTCTCCTCACGACAATCCGCGGCTCAACCTTCTCCTGTCCTCGCTGCTGATTTTCAGAGCGATAAAGGTGAAGTGGATCTCCAAGCCCGCGATGGCTCATTACAGAGTGCTTCCCGTCCCGCGGACGTGTTTCGGAGGGCTGACACATGCGCGCCCGGGCAGCTCGCTCCTCATTCCCTCCACTAAGTGGGCTGTTGAAGCCTATCTGCGTGTTTGCACGAGTGTGTCTTTAAAGTCGGTCCTTTGCAGAGGAGATGTCTGTTCCAGGAAAGGCAGAGACCGCTCGCTCTCACTTTTCAGGGGCCCCTGCATGAAGGTGTTACGGCCACGAGACGAGCAGCAGCCGCCTGGCAGGGAGGTGGGAGGCTGAGGAGTCTTGTAAAGTTGCCCTCCGGCTGCCTGTTTGATCCAGCTCCAGAGATAGCTCTTGAATAGGAGAGAAGAGGCAGGTTCTTGCCTTTAAGCTGTGCTTTTGTAGAAGGAGGAGACACTGGTTATGAATCTGTTACACCTATTTAATCCCAGCTAAACCATCACTCTTTTACTTGTAGTCCCAGCAGTGGCAGCCTGGTGGGTAGATTCCCTGTTTTCAAGGGGAACATCTTTCCTGGGGAAATTGCTTCCCTCTCCTCTCCTAATTGCTCTGTGAAAATGTTCTGTACCGTCTGCTTAGCTGTCAGAGATCCCCTCACGGTTACAGAAGTCTCGCCAAGGCTCTTGCAGTCAATGTGAGGTGAATAAAAGTGCACCTGAATACTTATTATACCGCACAGTAAAACAGAACAAGTTGCTACTCAGTGTGAAAATAAATAAAATAAGACGATTAAAAGAGCCAAATAAAAGTTTCACACATTACAAAGAAGCTTCATGAAATAATAATAATAACACAAACTAATAATAATCCAGCCTTCAGTGCCGCACCCTGCTGCAGTCCATGTTCACTTCTTGGCCTCTGTGTTTCTTGGTCCATCTGCATTTCTTACAAAAACAATTCAACTCGGTGCATATTTCAGGAGCAGCAGGCACTTTAATTGAATAATTGTGTTATTTTTCCAGATTGGACCCTCTGGTAGCACAGGTTTAGGCTGCATGTTTGAGGGGTGCTTCTATAATTTATGAACCCCTCCAAAATCAGGAAAGTCCTGAAGGATTTGACCAAACAGCAAGTGCTCATTCAGCATTAACTGTACATAATCCTTGAAAACAATATGTTTCCGGAAGTCGTCACTCCCACTGAATAAACTTTTTTTGGGGGAAAATATTTTCAGGATGAGGAATAACTCAGAAGTGCAAAATTCAAGGCAATCAGTTGCCTTAAACTGAAATGTAAAAATGAATTTGTCATTAAATTCTGCTTGTTAACGCACTCGCACGTTCACCCTGTTCGGGTTGTAATTGGTTTGTGTGTCTGAACGCTTGTGCAGAGGAGTGTTAGTTAAGTTCTCAGGCCTCAAGGACACGGCGCTCCTAGAAATCTATTGCTTCAGCCAGATGCTGGAATACAAGAGAGACATTGGGGGGGGGAGCTGATGGGGGAGGCTTATTGAAAGTCAAGTCAAACAGACTAACACCATCCTCTCCTCCTCCTCCTTCTGTCTCTCCTGTCTGTCTACTCGCATCTCTTCCTCATCACTCCGAGCTGCTGTCTCCTCTTGCCTCTGTCCTCCCAGATGTGCCACATTAATTCCACAGCTGCTGTCCCCATTAATGTTCACCGTCACAGCTTGCACACCCTCGTTTTCAGCTTTTTCAGCCCCCTCACCGCTGTGTGCGCGTTTGTGCGTGCACGTGCACGTGCGTGTGTGTGTGTTTGAGAGAGAGGTGCAGCAGCTGTTGGCCCTCCGCTTCCTAGTAAAACTATAGCAGCAGTGGTGTGAGGAGGGGAAAGCAGCAGATTTACTCATTCATAGAGGTGTCATCAGCAGCGGCGCTCATGCTTGTCTGTGACTCTTGCACACAGCGGTACTCACACACACACACGCACGCGCACACACAGGCACACACACACACACACACACAGTATCATCTCCTTCCCATTTAAAACAGCCCTGCCTGAGAAGATTTCAATAATCCCCCTGCTCCACAGTGAGCTGTTTTTCCAATACATTGCGCAGGCTAGTCGAGCCCAGTGGACGATATCTGTTCTTCATCCCCAGGATCCCCTTCAGCTCACTGCCCCCCCCCCCCCCCCCCCCCCCCACCCCTCCACCCCTCCACCCCCCACCCCCCACCTTCATTTAAAGCATAATGGTTGGTGACTCAACCAAACCCAAACACAAAGTTCAAAACATGGCAGCCACTGCGATGTTTAAAGTCTCACTAGATGAACATAAATCATTAATTTGTCTGCTTATCAGCTTCAAGTCTCTTGTAAATACGACCTGATGATTGGTATATAAGTGGCTTCATGCCGGCCTCATTAAAATATTAAGGTATTAAAGTGATCTGTGTGTATCTTTGTTCTTTCAGTTGTGGTTTAATGCCTATTTTCTCTCTGTAATTGTCCTCTTCTCTCAACCCCAGCGCCTCCTGTTAAAGACGGTTAAACTGAACGTGGCGAGGCGGAGTTGAAGGACACACCTTTGTGTTGGCTGCTTGGCTCTATGAGGGCTGGAAACAGTGTTGAGGAAGAGGACAGTTCAGGTGGAAACACGTTTTCAGGTGTGATGAACTGGGAGCAAACCTGGAAAGCCTCAGTGGAGGGGAACTCCAGGAAGTGTTTCATTTGCATCTTATGAGTTATACAGTTTGCTGTGCACTAAAACTTATCAAACCGTTTCAGATTGTCTGAACATTAAACGTGATGTTCGGTTCAAAATGAGTTTCTCCTGCACTCATATTATCATAAGACATTGACCACCCTCACCTGAAAATGAGCTGGTGAAGTTTTAGAGGAGCTAAATAATTTACCTCTGTTTTATTCTACTAAGAACTCGTATCTTATTTCATTTGAGCTCTTTTGCTGTCATCAAGCTTATTATCTTACAGGATGTAAAGAGAAGGAACGATAAACAGGACTACTGCTGCCTGCATTACCATTTTAATTAGATTTCTGTAAAATTGACCAAAAGCAGTAAAAAAAAAAAAAACCAGATATGACTTTCAGCTGATTCCCAATTGTCAAAATCAGCTAAAAAAAAAAAAAAAAGAAAATAATGTGACAGGCATATTTTTGCTGAATTTGGAGGCAGGTGAAGCTGAGCGTACACCCCCACAGCTTCTTTTCAAAACAGACATCACTTCTTCTTTTTTTTTATATAAGGAGAACTGCATGGTCCTGTTGTTGCTAATGGCTGCCACTTCTGTCACACCGCTTCCTGGCTGTTGACACAATCTTAGCTCTGAAGGATTACTGCACTGACCAGGGGAATCTGCACACACACACACACACACACACACACACACACACACACACACACACACACACACACACACACACACACACACACACACTCACACACACGAGGGAACGGCAGTGGGACTGAGGCTGAGTGTTGGACATGGGGAATACAGCGCTGAGGGGACCTATTGTATTGGAGGCCGTGACCCAGCCCTGCCTGCCTCAGATAACAGAATTACTGCAAATTGAACTTCAGGGTTTTCTCTCTCGCTTTTGCTTTTTCCTCTTTTTCCAATCACTCTATCTCCACCGCTGCCCGCATCGCTTCCCTCGCTGCTTTCTCCGGGATTTACGAGTTCCCTGAAAATCATCCTCAGCCGCGACGTCGCAGCACGCCGCCCCTGGAAGAGAAGGGGACACGGAGAGGAAGCTGGTGGGAAGGAGAGTGGAGGGAAAAGAAAATAGAAAGATGAATGGCTGCTGAAGAGGCTGCTGGAGAAACAGGACCGGGCAAAACAGAGTGAGACTGAGAGAATGAAACGGAAATCACACTCCGGGGAAGGCTGTGCACTCCCCGACACCGTCCTTCATTAGGAAATATAATATTGAGAGAGGATTGAGGTGGATCAAATGCAGTAGATAATGGTTTTATCTTCAGCGGCCACAGAATTATGGATACAACCGGCAGGGACCTTTGCAGGTCGAATACCTGGAGCGAGCAGAAGAGTGCAGAACAGAAAAAAAGAGCCCGGGGCCATGAGTCGCACTGTAAAATTTAACAGAATTGTGTGGAATACTCTTGAATTATTAACGTTTGCCATTAAGGACAGAACACGAAGGGTGTCTATTTGCATAAAAGTGGGTTTAGACCCTGAAGGGGAAAATTCTGAATCAATGATAGAAACAGATCAAAGCGAATGCTGATTTTAGAGTTTTATCGTCAATTTACATCTTCACATGAATTAGTGAGTGAGAGTGAAATGTAACAACACTGGATTGTTTTCACAATGTGGTGTAGTGAATGTCTTTGAGGGACCAATTAAACAGCTTATCTCTCAAACAGCGTCCCGAGCATCTGATGTGGACTTTCATTAAAAATGGAGGACTCACTCAAGAGTTTCTGAATAATCGAATGACAATAAATAAAGCAGCCGCAGAGGCAGATATCTTGATTTCATAGCCTCGTCTTCAGTTTGGAAACAGTGTTTTATGCTCACTGCAACATTACTGACTGGACGACGTCTACTGTGCTGCCTTGTTGGTTTGATCCTGATCTCCAACCCATGTGCTGCTGAAGTATACTTAAGAAAAACACCAACCCTAAAGTTTCTCAGATGGTGAGAACACCATGCACGACAGCTGCTGTCTTTGTGTGTTAGTCTGTGTTAATGACTGTTAATGGGTGAAAGTGACTGAAGTACCAAGTCCATTTACAGTTTACAACCACAAAGCAGCAGTTGGAGTCACTAACAACGCTGAGTCCTCCACTCCTCATAATGCTTCCTCTAAAAGCAATGCAGTTAAACACCCCTTTAATTATTTAAGCTGCTGATGTGGGTTTCTTACCAGGTCAGTTTTCGGAAGAAGACTGAAAGAAGTATTTCAGTCATTTTTATTCACCCTTCATCCCTTAAGTAGAAACAGCACTTTAACCCTTTTTTAACAAGGCTGTTTTGATTTATTTAGATTTCATAGCCGTGGAACTGTCAAAAATGTGTAACGACTGAATGCTTTGGCTTTTTTTTTTTTTTTTTTTCAAAATACTGCTCAATATCTGGCAGTTCTTTGACATTATTGTGTCTTTTTGATGGTAAACCTTGCCTATAAATGGAAAATCTTTCTGTGAAGTCGTTGAGGTCACCTCAATGAATAGCATATAAGTGCAAAAAAAATCTATATTCCTCCTTTAGGTTGTTAGATAATTTTCTCATGAATAGTGTTGGATCTATTGGAGGTACAGGAGTCTAAATTGAAAAGATAATGTGAAAACAAGTTTAAAATGTTTTACTTTGGCCTGAAGTTAATTCGGTTTTCCACTTTTCTATTCATCGTTCCTATAGCTGACAGCTGAATTGACGAGCATTACCCAAAAACCCTTTCATCGGTGACAAGCTGAAGTGTTCCTGCTGCTCCCGCTTCGCTTAGATTACAGATCCACAGTGACCCGCTCCCTCATTGGGGTCAAAGGTGGTCATTGTTGTGGCTGTCAGGACAGCGTGTGCCCCTGCCGAGGGAGCAGAGGTGGGTCTAATGTCGATCCGGGGAAAAAAAAAAAAAATCTCTTTTTACGACTCCTTTAAGTGCTTCCTGTGGAGCCTCCATGGTGCGTTCAGGAGCATCCTCCTCTCCGATTCAATCCTAAATGGATTTCCCACTCAAACCCCCCCCCCCCTTCAGCAGTCACATGAACCTTGGGTATTGCTGTAGCGTGCTCCGTTTTTAGACACACACTGCTCTGCTTCCCTGGAAGGGGCTGTTAAGTACAGCAGTTTGTGTTGTGGTTCGCTTCTTTCCAACGAGCTGTTTGAATTCGTCTTTCGGGCGCGAGCGGATCAGGAGTTGTGAAATTCCTCGCAGCATTGTGAAGTTTTTTTCCTGAGCCAGGCACTGTGTGTGTGTGTTTTTGTTTTGTTTTTTACCCAGGATCCAATGCGTGGAAAGGGGCGTTGTAGCTCCCACATGGCCGCTCGCCACCCCGGGTTCACATCCAGGCTCTGTTTTCATCCTGACAGCTCCTTTTGCTTGTTCCTCATTGTTTCTGAGTCCATTTTCCATCCGCTTTCTGTCCTCGGCCAAGTGGGAAACTGTTGTCATCGTAACCACAAGTGTCTCCCCTCTCCCTCCCTCCCTCCCTCCCTCCCTCTGTTTTCTCTTCTCTTTTTTTTCCCTGTGATGTGATAAATATTTATTTCCACGCCACTTGAGGAGGAGGTGGGAGGTGCAGTGAGGAGGGCCTGAGTGGTTTTTAAGGAGCTAACGGAATTGGAATTGGTGACTGGTTTCCTTGTATGAAGACGAAGCTCGCACACACACTCACACACACACACACACACACACACACACACTCTCAGAAGTGTCGTAGCCATGCACGCCCATGCATGAACTGAATGTAGTGGAATTGATTGTGGCGGCAGCCTCATGCCTTTTTACAAACCTGTCTCATGCGCTGACGGAGTCCTGTGCGAGCCGGGCCTCCCAGGGGGGTCTTCAATATCTGTTATGGGTGGGAGTGGAGGTCCGCACCGTGTGCCAGTCAATTTTAATCATATAAAGCCGTCTGGGCTCCTCACTGAAGGCACGCCGGCTTTATCCGCTGTCCTCCTCACTCCGCTGTTCAACCTGAAATAGCGTTTTGAATCAAGTGTTGAAGCTTTATGGGAACAAAGAGCAGTCGGAGAGACTCCCTTAATGTCGCAACCGCTTGAAGATTCTTTGTAATTCTCCATAAAGTATATTCAAATGGATGAAACAGACTGAAGCAATCCCAACTGAGATTTTCATCTATTACGGAAGTTGAAGATGTTTTTTTGACTCTGGATTTTAAGTGTTAGTTTATGCATGCTTATAGTTTTAATAGATATTAAAAACAAACTGCTTTGAAAGTGAAAATGAGACTCCTAAGCCCTCCCCTTCGGCTGCCTCCCAGCTCGTCTTTCCCACTGTTTTCACAGTGAGCCACAATTACAAATCTTCCTCCCACCATATGGGCCAAAATCCCATAATAGCCGGAGCTGAAAGAGGTGTGTTTGCTCACAGTCTCGGTTCCTCATTCACACAAAAATGACATGCATTAGAAGCGGTGGGACAAAGCGGGGCTAAAGGGGGCAGGGTGGCGGCGGGGGGACGGCCGTCTTTCAGGCCGCGGTGTGGGACGGCGCGGGGTCAGAGAAGAAGCCGCTGCTTTGCATGGCAATAGGTTGATAGTGTGTGTGGATGAAGTCATGGGGCTGGCCGGCCATCAAACGGCGGCTGAATGGGGAAAGGAGGCCGGGCCCGGACCCTCCATGGCTAATTGTGTTACCCAGAGAACGCCGGGCCGGCCTGTTTTCAGCCATTGAGGGGTGGTGGGCCTGAAGCCTTTCAGGACGGCAGAGAATGGTCCCCGCTCTGTGAATGGACCCTTCCAGAAACCCAGAATGGCTGGAAGACAAAACCAGAAGAAGAATGTGATTATTGGATTGGAACTTTTTTTTCCCCCAGAGAATAAACTGTGTTGGCAAACATGCTGAAAGGCTGAAGAGAAAACTGATACTGTGTTGGCTGAATCAGGAACACCGTGCGAAACAGTGAATCTTCTCGGCACTTCTCAACGCGAACGCTCCGTGACCGTCGCCACGATGAGCCTTTGATTATGTGGTATCGATCCCTGATAGGAATCTTTGTTTCCCGCTGTGCTTTCATAACTCACCGAGCCACCAGGAGCCAAACGTCCCGTCAGAGACCGGCGTAACGACCTTGTCATCTATTCTCCACAGATCCAATTACCTGCTTTTATCCATCTTCACTGGATCCGCCGCATCTTGTACTTTATGACCGAACACAGACCTCCCCCCCTGCTATCAATCTATTTTTCTTCTTTCGTTCGTGTTTTTGCACTTTTTTTTTCCTCGTTCATGGTTGTGATTTACAGCGACCGGGAGAATACAGAAAGTGGAAAGATTTACATCGGTCATGTCGGTCTCGGCGGTGTTGCACTAAGAAGCGCCGGTCGCCTGCTTTGTCTCCCTGAAAGCATCTCAGTGGCTCTCCTGACCTTGGACGTAGGGATATTTAACAACTGACATCCTTCAGTTTTGCTGTTTTTATGTCTTCCCTAACCTTTTAAAAAATGTTCTGCTTGGCCAATGCCTCAGTTTATAATCTCCATCCATCTCTGTCGGCTGGAAACCGCCCCCCCCACCCCCCCACCCCAAAAGACATAATCGGATTTCAGCAGCATTAAACAGCAAATAGCTGCTGTCACCGGACAACCTGCTAGTAACCAGGTTTAGAGGGGAGAAGCACATTTGTCAAGTGTCACTGTGGGGACACAAAACGCCAGATATGGACATGCACTGTACACTTCCTCTGAGGTCTTCTAGGGATCCACCGGAGCTGTAAGGAGGAGGGGAGGAGAGCTGCTTCATTTCACTCACTGTCAAGCTGGACACAGGAGTTAATGGGGTTTCTTAAGCTGAAACGAAGATTTAAAGCCTAAGCAGGGGTCATTGAGGTAACCGCTGTCGGCGTTTAAGTGTTGCTTCAAGTTCACGTGCGTTCACTGCCACGGAAACTACAAGGTCAAGATTGCGATGCGAAGTCTAAATATACAACAAACTGCACATTAAAATCAACTGTCATTTAGCTGATTGATCATCTAGTCTTTCGTTTTACAGAAAAATGAGAAATCCTTCCCCAGTTTAATGAAGGCCAGTATATCACTCTCATTTTAAGTTTTGTACAATAATTCCACTCCTCTTTTCTCAGTTTGGAAGCTCACAGACTGACCGATTACACCTTTGATTGATCCATCAGTGGAAGGTCGATGCTGCAGTCACCTCAGTGATTCCTGTTAACTCCATGTGTTGGATAAGTGTGGAGGAAATTTCTTGACTTTTCCCACACACTTTATTTTGGACTCAAAGATGAACTGGTTGCAATCTGGCAGTCAAAGGACAACGACCTCTCTGTTGATATCTTTGGGAATTTTTTTGGGAGTCAGAAGTTTGTCAGCATTTGTTACAACAGGGCTGTGAAACATAAAGCCTGTGGGCCAAAACCAGTCTGCAAGAAGCTCCAATCTGGCCCAGGAAACGACTTAGACATTTTTATTAAAATTGCAATTAAAAGACCTATTTTTTAACAGAGTTTGTCAGGATGAGCTTGTTAACACATTCATGCAAAAGTTTTAGGAGTTTTTTTAGACATGTCACTGCATTTTGTGTATGAAAACATTGTAAAAATTGGCTTTATGTTGAGATTGTTGCAATTTTTGGTACTAATTGTGCAACATTGATCAAAAACAGACTTTTTCAAAACTTCTACTTGAGGCCACAACAAAAAAATTTTAAAGTTAAAATTTAAAGCTTATTTCACCACTGTTTTACCAGTCTGGCCACCTCGCCCCTGAACTAAATTGAGTTTGACTCCTTTGTGTTAAAAATGTAATAATTGTTTTCCCATGTCGGAGGAAATTAGAGAAGCACACGCACAGGAAGAACATGAAATCTCCATGCAGAAAGACACCCAACCAGCCTTTAACTGGGGATATTCTTTAGGAGACGTTCACCGCTACGCAGCCTGATTCCATCCAGTTCAGCTTTAATTAATCTGCACCAATTTATTCCCGCTATCTAAAGGGCTTTAACATACCGAGGTCAAACTGAGAATGAAGAGAGACAAGCCGCAGGAGGAAGCTCGGCGCGGCGGCGGAGAGGAAGAACCTCAGACAGACGCAGTCTCCGAGGTGGACGGCCATCTGCCGCAGACGATTGAAGCGAATAAAGAGTGAAGAGAGAAAAGAACGACTCTGAGACCGCAACAAGCAGTAAACACGGAGCAGGTTGGCGAGGCCAGTAACCACAGATCAGCTCTCCGGCAGCTGCTTTTAAGGAAGCAGCCTGGATTTTCAGTGCTGTTGGCAGCATCCATTTATTCACGCAGGAGTCGTGGCAATCACGGTTAACGCTGTCAGGACCTGAGCAGGCTTGAAATGACTCCAAGGCAAAATAAAACAACAGAAGTGATTCAGAGTACACTGGGAAGAAGAGCCAGTCTCCCGGGACGTCAGGAGGCAGGCTCCATGCCGAGGGGGAAAAACGGACAAGGCAAAACAATTTCTTCTTCTATCAGGTAGCGAGAAAAAAAAAATGACATGCAATAAATCAGTTAGGTCAGTGCTGACACACTCATCGACTAGTTGGTATATAGGAAGATAATAACTTTACAACTAAAGGTCTGACAGTAACATGAAAGCAATAAAACTGGGGCAGAACATCTTAAAGTTGCATTCAAGCAATTGAAAACTTGAAAAAATTTGCAGATGTGAGTCACATTTTCAAGTTGGGAGAGAGTTAAAAAAGGTTTGTAAAATCCTATAGAAATCCTGTAGAATTTCCTGCAAACAGATCGAACTTTCAGCTTTGAGTGCAGTTTGCAGGTGATCAGCAAAGAAAAATACCATCAGGTGCAAACAGGAATATTCACATCTCCACGTAATCTGCAGAAAATTGACAATCAACATTTTAATCACCGTTTTGAACTGGCACACGAATGACGATCATAAGGTCAATATTTATCCAATTCACTCCCACGCATTACGACTCACCGCTTCACACCGCTATTCTCGCCTAATGGATATTTTATGGATTCACTGTGATAAAGTGGGGTTATTTTCTAAAGACTGTTGTCCTGAATGATTTGAATCGTGCGTCTCTGAGCTCCACACACCCTCATATTTCCTCGGTTGTAAGTTTTAGGCTTGACTTGTGTGTTTCCCACACTGAAGTTGGAACTTTTTCACTTCCCAGTTACTTGCGAATCCACCATATTCCTCAAACTAGGTCAGGGCTACCTGCTGTTTTTTTTTTTTTTTTTTTTTTTTCCTTCTTCTTCTTTGACTTGTGCCCATTGCATGCTGGGTAAAGTTAACCTGCTGTCATGTCAATACTGTGTGAAATTGGACCCATTGATCTGTGGTAAATATATAGTATAACAGCGAGTGTCACCTGATGTACAAACGCTTCATTTCCTCCGGAGCGGCCGAGCGACTTGCGCCGCAGCCTTTAACGGGCAATATTCATCGCAGATGTCTGTATTGTTTGTCCTGGAAATGAGAAATATGTATCAGACCCCGGCGATGTCTCATTCATCACCGGCTCTCGGCGTCCGAGTATCTCCCCACCGGAGACGGACAGATACGGCCCGGTATTGTCTGCGGCAGATGCTGTTGTCAGAAATGGTCGTTGTGGATGTGAGTGTGTCTCTTTTCCAGGGACAGATAAAGCCCGGGCCTCTCCCTTCCACCTCTGTAATTGTATTCTGCCTCCGTGTGCCGGAGATGTAAGGATCAGATGATATGAGTAATGAAAGTCTTGAAATTAGGTGCTCTCTCCTTTTTCAAGTGTCACACGCAAACTTGTTTGTCGCCAGCTGAGAGGTTGGATGGATTTTTTTTTTTTTTTTCTGCATGTGTGTGTTTGTACGGAGGGGAAAACAGTGATTGGTAATCATTTGGAAGGGGGAAATGAGTTGCCTCATCAATCACACGGCGTTCGTTAAAGGTTACGTCGCCACATCTGAAGGAACGTATTCAACCTTAGCGAGAGGAATAAAAAAGTAATTATCCTTTATCATCAGCCAGAGGAGACTTGACATAATTAGGTTTTTTTTTTTTTTTGTCTGAAGCTGACTTGGGCTTCCTGTCCTTGGGGATTAAATATATCAGCCAATCAGTGGACTGCTCGGCAGCCGTCAGGTCGTGCAGCCGCTAACAGGCCCTGAGACGGAAGGCCGTGCGCGTCTCCGTCTCCCGGCCCGTCTATTGATCAGACACGATGATCTGTGGTCCGCCTCCCTCCCTGCGATCCGTCTCCCGCTCCGGCCGAATCCTGCGGCTTGTCATGTCTGTCCATATGTGTTGTGTCTTCATGGCCTGATAGATAATGCTCCCGTGTCTCCACTAATGTGATGAGGGGGTTTGGGGATGGCGGAGAAAGAGAAGTTCCCCTCAGGCATCAATAAAGTATCGCACTGTACATTAATAAAGCCATGTTATTATTGGCAAGGCCACATTGCTCTGACCTCATTTGCGCAATAGCTCCATCTTTATAATTGAATATTACAAATCCATCCACAACGGACATCTAATTTGTCCCGATGTCCGCCGCTTCAAATCTCTGAAAACATTACCGCCTAAAACCCTCTTTTACAACAGAAACGTTTTTGTTTATTGAAAGGGTTCAAGGTAGCCCACAGTTTCAAAACCCACTCGCTGCAGACTTCACTTGTCGGAATAGTAAAGAGCTCGTTGCGCGTCGCTTTCTCTGCTCCCCGAACAACACCGGCGTGCTGAAAATATCAGTCAGTGCAGCTGTTCAGTGCTTCGCTAACACTGTAGTACATTTTTGTGTTGTGTTTGACAGTTGCTGACACTCTCCTGTCCGTACCAATTAATGTGTCGTATCATATTTTGTTTCCCACAGGCCTGATTATTAATACAACCGTTACTTGGCACCAGGAACAGACTGTGAAGATAACACCGATATATACCATGTGTCATCGGTATATTTATATCTGCAGCTTATTAACACGTGTGACAACCCGTGAAAAACATCACCCGGAAGTTGCATTTCATCCTTAAGTCCAATAATCACTAATTCTCCCCAGCTGAGGTAAATATCAGGCTGAGGATCACCTCCATGCCTCACCGTCGCAGCTTGTCTCTAATTGTGTCTGTTAGCTTGTAAATGTCAGACGATCTCCTACAGCGCATTTAAATGAATATTGACTGCAGCCACATTAACCTTTTAATTCATATTTAAACAGGTATTTCATTGATTCAGTGGTTTCATAAACACAGTGGACGGGAGACGCGGCTATTTAACTTGCACCTGATATTTAAAGCCCTCTTAAAAAGACGAGCCGTCAAGCTGGAACAATAACTTTATTTTCGTGTTGGTTTTGGGATAACAGAGCAGGGAAACTCCCCGCTGCTTTGAATCGCTTTTTTGGTGAGAATGTAAATGTCCACCACAGTTTGGCTTCAGTGAGATTAGGTGGAGGGTGTGCAGGATCTGGGGGGACTGGAGGGAAGAGAAGTTATGAATGCATTAAGATGTCAGCATTTGGTTTCTCCTGGTACGTTTTTGTGAACAGAAACTCAAATACCCAGGCTGTTTCCACATTCCAGACTAAAAATGCATGAAGTCAAAGAATCAGCGTTAGGCTCATACCACCATCTGAGGGCACCTGTGACCACGTTTTCAGATGAAAACCGGAAACTTGGGTTGTGTTTTAGGAGTCTGTTCACATGATGATTGTGCTTAGAGTCACTGAAAACTTTTGAAAACAGCTTCCAAGAAGCGCCACGTGACGATTCTCAAATACTTTTTTAAAAAAATGGCAGTGACAGAACACAACAGGTACAAAACCAGTGAAGTTGGCACATTGTATAAATCGTAAATAAAAACAGAATACAATGATTTGCAAATCCCTTTCAACCTATATTTAACTGAATACACTAGCAAAGACAAGATATTTAACGTTCGAACTGGTAAACAGTGTTATTTTTTGCAAATATTAGCTCATTTTGAATTTGATGGCTGCAACATGCAACAAGCTGGCACAAAAAGTGGCAAAAAAAGACTGAGAAAGTTGAGGAATGCTCATCAAACACGTATTTGGAACATCCCACAGGTGAACAGGCCAACTGAGAACAGGAGGTGCCATGACTGGGTATAAAAGCAGCTTCCCTGAAATGGTCAGTCATTCACAAACAAGGATGGGGCGAGGGTCACTTTGTGAACAAATGAATGAGCAAATTGTCGAACAGTTTAAAAACAACATTTCTCAACGAGCTATTGTTTTCTGTTTTTGTTTACGATTTACACAACATGCCAACTTCACTGGTTTTGGTTTTTGTAGATTAAACAGACAATGTTGCTCTAAAATATATAATTACCGTCTCCTGATCAGACTCTGAAGCAGGAGAGTTTCCTGCTTTTCTTCCTGGTGCTTCCTGCTGAATCACGTGTGCATGCACACCCTTGACCATCACAGTGCAAAGCATTATGGGATTGATGCTCTGACTAAATGGAGTGACATTCTTGGTGCTTATAAACCTGCAAACCAGTCTGATTACTTGGTTCAAGTCCATGTAAACGGATCAATCTGATATCTTGATTGACAAGAACTGAAACTGACAAAAAACTGTTATGTTTTTTTCTTGCATGCTTTAGAGGCAAATGTGAAAATGTATTGAACGTGTGTCAACTACAGGCCTTATATATAGTCATTAAAAGCCCACATTGTTGATTTGCAGCACAGTCTTTTTGTTTAATCGTCATTATGGTAATTGATTCAAACAAACCTGTGAAAGTGTTCATTTAAACTGAATTACCTCTGACACGTTGACCCTGGCATTGAGTTTGAAAAGTCCATTTCACCGGACGTGGAGCTCTGCGCGGCAGTTCGTCATTTTTTGACAGTGAGCCAGATACTATTTTTGAGACACAGTTTTGACCAAATGACCCCAGTGTCAACAGTGAATAATCTGTCGGATGCATAATTAAGAAGCGTCCATGTATCACTGCCCCGGCAGCCGGTGACAGTGTTACATATGTCCGGTGTCGTGCAGTAAAACAGCGGGTGGTAAAAGGCTAAACGGGCTGAAATCATTTGACCTTTCCGCGTTAAATTCTCTAAGCCCTGCCGCCGTCGCCACCTTCGCGAATCCCCCCCCACAGCCAATACAATTAGAACCGACAGATTTATGTGCGTTTCAGCCCGTCCACATTCATTTCCAAGCTATTTGAAATTTTATCTCAAGAGTACAAGTAAATATGTTATTGCTGACAAGTGCAGATAGCAGCCCCCATCCATCCTGGCCTGGGAGAGAGCCGCAGTGACTCTAAATTAGAGCAGGACAAAGATAAGGTGGCTTCCTCCTCCCAGCATCATGAAGCCTCTAATTACCTGCCATCTTCCTCAGTCCCAGGGACGACATGCTGCGCTGCAACGGCAAAGAGAAAAGAAGAAGAAGAAGAAGAATTGTAGAAAAGTGGGCAGAATGAAGGAAGGGGGTTGAGAGACTGGAAGAGAAAGAGAGAGTGAAAGCCAAGTGAAAATCCATATACATGATTTATACCAGTGCGACTGTGCGCGGTAGGCAGGAGTTATCTTTTATTTATGAGGGCATCAGCGGCAAAGCGCCCAGATGTTAAGCTGTGTGGGGATCTCATCTAGCCAGAGTCGCTCTCTGGCAATAAAGCTCGAAGGTTGGCTGTTTGGGAGCGGCGTAAGGATATGTGTGGAAGAGAGGCGAGGCTTTGTCTTCTTTGACAGAAAGCTCTCGGCTAGATAGTTGTGACTGTAAGCGGGAGCCTTAAAACTTCCATTAGATTTGTCGTAATTTGTTAAACTAGAAAGTCAAGAGAATGCGAGAGGGGGGGGGGGGGGGCGGGGGGGGGGGAATCATACATACACACACACACACACGCACAAGTGCTGATGGAGTCATTTACCGGACTGGCTCATTTTCCTTTCTTTCATTATTTATCTGTAGGAGTCGCGGCACTTGTTGTTTTCTCCTCTGTCAACGGCTCATCAAAGAGGCGCTGAGGATTCATTATGGAAATGAAGCCCTCATTGTCAAACCCTGCAAATCAGATGCAAGATCTCCACTCGGAGCGTCATCATCATCAATCCAACCTCCCATTAACGCAGCCTGCATATGAAAAACACGCCTCGCCTGCTAATAGCACTAATAAACACGGGGTTCGCTAATGTCGTGCGGCGGCAGACCCGAGAGGTGGAGGCTGGCGTCGGGGCAGCGGCTCGCCCTTTTGCATGTTTGCACTGAAGCAGTGGCTTTTTTCTTTTTTTCTATCAGCGCAGCAATATTTGTGACAAACGCCTCACAGCCCCGGGGCCCGAGCACCCAGAGATTTGTGAACCGTGGCAGAGAGGGAAAAGGTTACCGTGTGACCGGGTCAACCAAACCCCGCAGCGGGTCCGGCGGCGGCGGCGGCGTGGATTTCAAGCGCGGATCCTCCGCAGCTGCGGCTGGCAGGATAACCACATTTCAAGCATCATATAGTCAGAGTGTGTCCATTTTTCTAAGGACGGACAAGCACTTTAAACCGCCGTGCTGGTTTTTGGGTCTCTCTCCGTGCGTGTCGCCTCTGCTGTATGGCCATGGGTTAACAGAGTGTTCTCCAGAGCGGCCTTGGACCACTGTGTCAGTTACAGCCTCATCCTTCATTTGTGTAATAAGCCAACACTGATGGCCGCCGCGGCTCGGACTCTTTGCGTCGTGGCCAATGTGATGCAGACGGTTGCCGTTCACTTTCCCCACCACCTCCGCTCCATTATCTCAATTGAGGCGGTCAATTACAGTAAATGGACGGTATTACCATGACATTTCTTGGCTCCTGAAGCAGGCGCTTATGTTATGAGACGCTTTAATTTCCAGCGCTGAGCTTTAGCTTTCCTAATAGCTCCTTCCTTATTACGGCAGAAAATGACAACCAGCATTAAGTGTTCTGCTGCAGTTTGGGATTTTGAAGTATCTTCATCTACCTTGTTTTTTTTTTTCTCTTTTTTTTTTTAAAGAAGTGAATTAAGGGATCCCCCAACATCCAGTTTTCCACTTGGGTAACCAGGGGCATCCGCTGGTGCATGTTTGATAACACAAATCCATATAGCTTTCATATCGGCTTTGCTTCGCTGCTGCTGAAAGGTATAATCTCAGTCGCTGACGAATAGGGACTGTCTTCACTCTGCGAAAGGAGTGTGTACGCGCGTGTGTGTGTGTGTGTGTGTAAGACAACATGCTGAATGCAGACAAAGAGCCACTCCCTGCTGCTTTCAGAAGACACGCTGAAGCACCGGAGAACATGTCTGTCTCATGAAATAAAATAATAAAAGCCCAGCACAGGGGACGGGACAGTAATATATGACATTTTATTGTCTTCCTGCTGTCGCGGGACATTTTTTAATATCGGGAACTGCGATACACAATTTTCTCATCTAAATTAACATGGACACGTCTTCTCCCCAAACAACTGATAATGAAGGCTTTTCTGTTTCATTACTGCAGCGCTGCACAACACAAATATTAACAAGTGGGCGACAAATTTCTCATCCTGCAAGATTTTTTTATTCTATATCTCTGAATATTAGAAAGTCTACCAGTTATTTATCTTTCCACCAAGTCTGTAAGTCTCTTTGTTTCTGAAAAGCATTGAAATACTCACTCAGATCTCCATGAAACAAGAAGTTCAGTCTGAATAATAGTTAAATTTGCCCATCTTCAATCTGTCTCAGACAATTTAAAAAATAATTGGATCGTATATTTGTGCTAATATTGATAAACCGCTCATTTGAAGTAAATACATATGGTACTTGGCAATTTAAATCTGCAGATTTCATTCAATTAGACGGCCTTGACTCTCAGACACACGGCTCTGAATTTCAATAAGCTGAATCCACTCATGTTATATTAATTTCTATAGATGGAGTTAGAATATGGTTGTATCGGGTTCTAAGTTATGCACCAATGGTGATGCTTTAGCCTCTATGCAAAAGGCTCCAATCAAAAGGATCACTTTAGGTTTACTTAAACGTTATTTTTTTCACTACTTGACCTCATAAGAAACTCTGATGTGCGTTTTAATCTTCTTTATCAGTTAACAACATCAGTGTCAGTTTGAATGACTATTTTTCTCTGCTTCCTGTTTCCATGCTGAAATTTATCCCAAGTATCAGATGTTGTTCTGGTTTCTGTATTGGCTTCATGCATTGAGAGAGAACAACTCATTAAGTAACAAGTCAGAGTTCGGATTTTAAGTCAAAATCGTTTTTTACAAGTTGAATTGAAACAATCAAGCCAATGATGGCGTCCTGCCCGACTGGATTGGTTAAAAATGTTCCTCCGCTCAGTTGGATGAACCTCATGTGTCACATGACCTCCCACATCTGGCCTCAGCTGCCCATGCAGTTGTATTTATTCAGCCCTGTAACCGCGTGTCGTGGTCAGTGTTAGTAATAGTTCCAGATGGTGAACTCCAGGTATGAACGCTTCGTTTGATTCCAATAGTGTGGAAAATATCCCTCACATCTGGTTTATTTACACTTTCATCTCAGCATATTTGACATAATTTGTAGCTTCGTATGTCTAAAGTATTGACTTCTCATACATAAAACATCACTCAGATACAAGTAAGTGATTCAGTCTGATCAGGCATCAGTCATTACTTTTCAAGCTATTTTTCCAGATTCAATCTAATTAAGACCATTTTTTTAACCAAACGCTCGTACATTAGCTTCCTCTAACAAATGTATATAGGTTCCACTTTCACCTAGGGAAAAAAAGCATCAAATTGAGAAAGTGGGAGGCTTCAAAGAGCCCTAGTAGCAGATCTGGCAATTTGCTCACTCCACAGAATATTATTTTTAAACATCTTTGCACATATTCATTGACGTCAATCTCGAAGCTCTTTGTCATTTCAGATAAACTTCGGTGCAGTTTGAAATAATGAAGCGTTAGAGACTGTTGTAATGATTACTCAACATGTCATCAGCAGAAATCAAAGTGTTTTCATCCCCGTCTTGGTTTGCGTACGTGACGACGGACTTGTTTGTCTCTTTTCTGAACTAGAATAAAGCAGCGCTGCTGCCTGTGGATATGTTGCTTCTTTGTGATTGTCATAAAAATGGAAATGGGACCTCCCCATGTGGTAACCATCCCATTTCCCAGTTGCATGAATCCACAATCAGTTCCAGGTTGCATCAACAACCCATCGTGCTATTTCATTGTTTTTACCACAGTATGACAGTGCAGGCTGCTATAACCTGAATGTTTAAATATGTTAAAAGACTCGGACCACAATAAGGGAATAATGGCTCAAAGCTATCATGGCTCTGTCAGTAACAGTCCATCTAAAAGACAAATATTAGTGCACTTTTCTCATTTTTGCAATCAGTAAAACAGTTTGGTTTTAGGTTGCGATTGCATTTGGTCCCGACCCTGCATTTTCCTTTCAAAGATATTTTCCAGACAAAAAGCGATTTATATAAAAATTGATGGAAAGATTTATTTCTATGTTGGCTGTCAAATACATCTTAACACAGTCAACATTGAATTTAGGTTAAATCAACAAACCAACACTACCGTAACAAACCCAAATATATATAAAGCAAACAGAATCTGATATTAGTGTGATTTCCAGCAGCCTGGAATTCAAATGCCCACCTGCCCTCTGTTGCTCCTATCGCTCACCTCCAGTAACAAATCATTGGGGAGAGACAAACCGAGAGAAGCCATTATGCAGCCGGGAACATTAAATCTGATAAGAATGGAGGAAATGTTCAAGATGCAGGGAGGTGAACCTGTAGCTAGACTGCTGTTATTGTATCCTGAGACAACACATCGGCCTGTATGGCATCTATTCCCCCCAGAACCTCCATTATCATAATGTCCCGGGGCTCAGCACCCCCATCCCAAAGGCCAGAGGGGTCTCAGTTTCAGCGCTCTAATAATGGAAAGTACCTCAGAGACTCTCCAGATCTCCAGGTTTAGCCTGCTTAGTGTTGGACCATTAGGAATATTGTGAAGTGTGGTACACACACACACACACACACACACACACACACACATACTCACGTGTTTTTTTGGAATGTGTGTGCGTCTGTACATAAAAGCCCGGACAGATGTAACACGGGAATAATTCATCGTCGGTTAATGGGATTTCAGTAGGAGCTTGTGTTGTTGACGGTTTACCGTAGCCGCCTACCTCGGTGTGAATTATTAAACGGCCGTGAGTTTCTAATAGTGCCGGTGACAATGGAGCCGGCCAGACAAAGAGCTGAATTCACAAACAGCACCCACACACACTCCGTGTTACTGCTCTTTCTCCTCAGCTCACAGTGCCGGACACACAAACTCCAGCACTTTATTAGAAATTGTGCTCAGGCCAACACAATCAAGTTGCTGTTCACACAACTTTGCTTTCAAGCCGCGTCTAAAGAGTCGTTAACAAGATTTAACGAAAAAAAAAAAGCATCAACTCTTGTCTGCCTGACTACTCGCACACACTCCAAGAAAGCACATATACGCTTACTGTATTACCAACAAGACTGAGGAAACGGCACTTCCCGACTCGCAGGGTGCCTTAATTTAATTTGCCAGTGTTTGCTTCGAGATGAGACAAGGTCATTTGCATTTCTTCTCTGAGTACTTTTTTAAGCTGCTCCTCAGCCCACCAGTAGAGCAGACACACACAGGGCAAAGGAGGAGCACTGAAAGGATTAAATAGGAAAAAAAAAAAAGCTTTGTTTTGTCTGTAAGGGTGTGTGTGTGTGTGTGTGCATCCCTGTCTTTGTCTGTCTCAATATGCAGATACACAAGGTAACAGTGGCTGCCTGCTGGGTGTCAGTCGGCATTAGTTGGAGTGTTTACTGTGTTTCCAGCTCCCTGCATGGACATGCGCATCACTGGCAGGACTATTAAAAGCCAAGGTGTGCCCTCAGCTGAGCTGTCCATCACTGTGATCGGTTGGCTCCTTCCAATCGATGGAGCCTGGCCCACAGGCCGGCCACCGCAATCCACACAGACGGCTGGGAACGATGGGATGGCGATGAGCATGTGGGCATGCAGCACACCTGTCAAACACACACACACACATACACACGCGAACGCATTTACCCAAGCTCCTTGTTTAAATGGCCCCCCACTGTTTAAGACCCCCATCGATCAGTTAGTGAGCGTGTGGCACTTTGACTTAAACCGTGCATGGATAATGGGCTTGGCAGGCGTCATACAGATAGTGGGAGAGCAGCCCAAGGAAGGGGGGGCTCATTAATCCAAGGGGGTGCAGGGGGGGGTCGTCATGCAAACACACACTGCCAACAGGCTGCAGCTGGATTGAGGAGCATCTGGAACATCCCTCCCTGTGGCTGGCTCACCCCTCTTTCGTGCAATGGTCTGGCCTGGCCTGGTGCGGTTCACTGCCAAGGCAGATGGTACATTGGGTGAGTACAGGCTGGGCATGAGATGTGCATGGGCAGTGATGTGGCTGATGGAGGCACACAGACATGCTTTGGCTCGCACTGGGCACGCTGGTCATATTTACTTAGCGAGGGAGTGTAAAACAGGATTCATCGCCGCGCATTTTGGGCGACTTTATAAAGTCCAGCATTAGGGGGGGAAGTGGGAATTGGTAGCCTGGGATCAGAGGATGTCATCCTGCAAATAATTCATTCCAAGAGCCAAATATCACAGGGCATGACTGTTTGTCCTGTCGTCCTATGCAGTGCCTCACAGACACCCGAGTCTGTGTGTGGAGTTCCTCCTGAGGCCCGTGGACCAGGTTTCCATCATTGACACTGTGGCTGATCGCATCCCAGGTCCTGGCAGAGCAGCATGCGTCTACTCTGACTTGAGGACCATTCTGAAACAGAAAAATGTTGGAGCATCTAAACAAGAAATACTCTTTTTTCCCATTTTAAATCAAACATTTTTTTAAAATGCTGCCCTTATATTCCGATCAGAAGCCTATACAAGTAGTGGGAGATGGTGGTTTGTTCTCTTTATGACTCACTGCACCTGCATTGTGCTCTTATACTTAGTATAATAGAAAGGAAGGCGCAAAGTAGGGACTGGAGTGAATGGCGCTCCGGTATGAAGGTCACTCCACACACCTGAAAGACCAAACTGTGAGACACTGCTTTGATCGTAGCAGCTATCCCTCCTTTCTTTCTTCTTCTTCTTTTTTTTTTTTGTCGCCACCAATGGCTATTAAAATAAAATGTCACCAGAAAATGAGAAATCCAGCAATGATCAGAAACATAAAAGGTAGTAAGATGTGGAGAATCTTGGGTGTGCTAAAGAGGGGGCTTTACGGCAGGCACTGTAAGCAGCCATGAGGGGTCCATCAAGACATTCTGTCTTCATTTTCAAGGAGCTGCCGTGTCGTTTCAGTTTTAATTCATCAAATGAATTACTACAGTTTTGCACCAGCTCTACAGGTATGGGGGCCAGTGGCATAAAATAGTGGCATAACCTTTAAATTTCAACTCTGAACTTTTTCTTTCTTGTGGCACCGAATATACTTTTGGAAAAAGTGTTTGCTTTTGAAGCTAATGCTAGTTATCGAGCTTTTGTAGCAGAATCATTATTAACTCAGTAGTAGTCCACTAGAAAACCGTATTGATAAGTCCATGGCTTCTTCTGAATTTTTTCAGAATTTTTTTGGCCATTTCCTGGACCGGATTCGAGCCTCTCGCAGGCCGACATTGGCTCACGGGCCTTATGTTGGACACCCTTCATGTAAAATCAAGACCATATGGTGTGGAATACTATCCCACATCTATGGAACTTATTGACTAACTTTACAAATTCGTATTCACTCAAACGAGCTGTCGTCAGCTGAATTTTTTTTGTGTCATCTTGAATTTCTGCCGCTGTTCCACAAAATTCCCACCGTCTTGTTTTAAAGGGTGGGTGTCACACTTCAGAGTACGGCTGAGCTCACACTGAAGAATCCAGCCAGGTAATTACTGGCCTTCACCGGCTTTACAGATGGTTTTATGGTGATATTTAGTTCACACATTCATCACGTTCTGCTGTCCAGATTCCCAAGTGCAGCTCTGCATATTCAGTTTGTTTTTGCTGTTCGATCAATGACAGCACTGACGGGGTCTTTCACCTCTGATGCATCAGTCCTGCAACGCCTCGGTCCGGTCCTGCAGAAACACGCCGCCATTACTCACTAAGCACACAACGCGCACAGTGGTTTCCAAACTCAATAAACTAATCACACACACAGTACGAGCCAAGCGGGCATCAATACGCCACAATCGCAAATGTCAGCCGTAATGAATGGAAATGTATTCAGTGTAAACTTAAACACACAAGTAGGACTGTTGAAGGTTCTACAGCATGCATACATATGTACCCTCATACACACCGTCCAAGAATCCCTACTTACCTGAAGCTTAACTTGACCTTTGACATTTGCCTGCATATAGCAAGCAACAACCTTCCTCTCTGGAAAACAGTGTAACTTTGACTGGATTGTAGATTTGTGTGTTGTCTTTTGTAATTAAGCAGAGTCTTCCCTGCACACACACAGTCTCAGCACATCACCTCTCATTAGCCGAGATGGGCACCGAATTGTGCTGCTTAATTATCCCAAAACAGAGAGAGGAGAAAATTGCTAATGACAGGGAACACAATCCCCATTATAATAGAGCATGCGCACACTCGTGTGTGTGATTATGCATACGTGTGTGTGTGTGTATCTGTGCACACTTAGCTAAAGCCCCCTTCTTTTTTTTTTTTTCCAAACACGCAAAGTGTTGATGAGGAAAATCTGGGCCGCATATGGCTGTATTCTTGTAAACACTACACAGTTGGGCTCTAATTAACCCTCAGAATTAGGGGAACAGGAGGGCTGCGGCGTGCGTGGGCGTGCAGGACCATCGCTATGAAAGAGAGACCACATCATGGTCCCATTGCTGGGACCTGAACTGTGGAGGGAGACATCTGATAGGCTGACGGCTCTCCCTGCCGTGAGGGTCCTCCGAGCCGGGGCTGTATTGTATCAGCTCAGGGGGGGATTGTGGAGGAGAGACAGCGATGGTCTCATGGCTGCTTTTTAGCGAATGCTAATGGCTAATTAGGTATTTCATGACTAAAGCTGCATGGTTATTCTCATTACATGCTACTCAGTACTCCCAGAGTGCCTCAGCATTGTGCTGAGGACAGAGAGAAGGCCTGCCTCAGCTTTCGCTGTCTGGCGACTGCGTTTTATGCATTTCCTAACCTTGACTTTGCTGCTTATTCATACACTGCCGTAGCAGCAGTAAAACACTCCACAACAACAAACGAGGCATTGCACGCGCAGTAAACTGTGACTCAGACGTCACCAATGTCATGAGCGCGTTTCAAAGCCGCCGGCAGCCGAGGTTGAAGTTTGACGAGCTCCTGGACGCACGTGAAGCTGGAAGATTTGGACATTCAGCATCTGGAGTCTGCCAGATGAATCCACATGACAGCACACTGTAGCTTCACCGAGCCTACAATACTCACCAGACCGACACGGGAAATCATTCAGCTCCATCTGGATAAAGACCCCATTCACTGTACACGTCTGATTTGTTTGGGCAGTTCACGAACAGCTTTTGTAGTTTTATTCCTGAAGAACCCGACAATGGTAAACCGAGATTAGGGGTCATTAAACTTTTTCCAGCTGAACAGAGTGAAATGCTACTTGTTACAACTACCTTGTTTAATGAGGAATTGCCAACAACAATGAATATCCATGTACTTATGGACGCACCTGTTCATCTCTGAGCTTAAAAAGTCAGTTCATTTCTCTGACTATTTAAACAAATTTTTTTTGATGACCTTAAATGCATAAATATTTGTAGAATATCATCAAAATCTGCTACTTTTTTTTGTAGTGTTTGTTTCAGTGGCTTCTTTTAAGAAGTCAAAAGCTTTAATTGAAATATACTTAAAGTGCTGGTGACTGTGTTGACTTTAGCTGTGTGTACAGAAGACTTTCCACTATAAGTTATGTGACCTTTGCTTTGACCTTTTCACGATGATTTGTAGCGACTCAACCGACAATTTCTGATCCTCTTCAGATTCATCTGCAGAAATGTTGCAAACGTCTCACTGTATTAATTCCTAATTTATTCTCTCTACTTACTGATTTTTCCCAGTCGTACATTTCGAACAAGCCGTGCACCTGTGCATGTCAAATGAAGTCAGAGACATGCTGGGACTTCCTGGTTCTGTGGCGATACATGCCTCCCTGTTTTACATGTACATGATACATGTTGTAATTACATTCCAGTGTCACAGTTGCAAGAGTTCCAAATTATATTCAAAGACATAACAGATATTTGAAATGATAAATTCATATGTTTTTAACCTGATTAGTTTGAGAAGAGTTGTGCTTTTAATGGCCTGTGAGTTCCGGCAGCTGTTAACAGTCGTCTTCTGATTTGATCAGGAAATCAGACACTTTGTGTGAATCAAAGCGCGTGCAGTGTGAGAGGAGGGGGACACGCATAAAGATTTAATCTGTGGAGGCGGCTTATCCTCCCACATCATAGTGTGAAGATTGTTTTTATTACCAGCTGTTTTAATAGTAATTACAAATATATATATAACTTAATTGATAAAAATTTGCTTCAGATTTCACAGTTGAAGTATTTGTATTTAATTCATTTTGGATTGGGTTATATGAGCTGTTGAGTTTATTGGAGAGATGATGAAAACAGGCCTCCATAGATATTTATTTGACTGTTCAGTCTTCGTGCCGGCCGTGATTGAAGCCCCCCCCCCCGTAGACCTTTCCGTCGGCTTAAGCCCTCACCCGGCTCTTGGTCATTAGAGTACTGTCTGTCAAACATCCTCCAAATTAGTCACGGCAGTATTTCGTTTTGAAGGGATCAGTGTAAGTGTGTGTGTATGTGAGTGTGTGTGCATGAGAGAGAGAGAGAGAGAGACAGATTGGGTGGGGTGGATTTTCTCCTCTTATTTTACTGTTGCCTGGAGATGAAGCTCTTAATCGAGTAGTCATTGAAAATGTTAATCATTCTTCCCCCCCCTAGTTATCACGATAATTTGACACAAGGGAACTCTTCACGGTGTTTATGTGTGTCTATTAATGCTCATCCGTGTGTTTGTGGGTGGGGCTGTTGGAGATTGAGTAGCCGTATAATAAAGATCTCTCTTTTGTGTTTTCGGTGTCACTTTGCTCCAATAAAAGTTGTTTTTTAAGCAAGAGGCACATGAGATGTTTTGGTGAGGAGGGAACGCGTGCACATGGCGAGGAGATGAGTGCTGATTTAAGGCCGTAATAACAAGGACCGGACCTTGTTATTGAAGCATGACTAGTCAGTTTTTTTTTTTTTTTTTTTGCACCTGGCTTTGTCTCCTGCCGGCTTGTCCTCCCACTTTTGCTGTGACAACCAAGTGGCCCTGCTTCTCCAGTCCGCCCAGATCGAGGCTGAATACGTAAAAGCTTTCAAATTAGATTCTTGCTTGTTTTGTTTTTCGTTTTTCACCTTGTCTCGCAAGTTCCGAGAGTCTCATGAGCCTCGGTCAAGATAAACCTGCATCTGCTTGTAATTACAAGGCTGCTGGACACATGCATTCAAAAGAACAACATCTACATAATGGCCACGATTGAAATTCATACCAGGGAGTGTATGCATGAGTCCTTGTGTGCTTTGCAGAAAATCCACTGCTCCTCCTTTTGCAGTGAGTGCAAAGCGCATTAGCTTCTGTGGGAGATAACAGCTCTATTTATGCCACCCCGGCTGCCTCGCTATTCCAGGGTGATAAGACGTGGGAGCTCCTCACAAGTGTGTGGACACCTCACCTTGTCAGTTAAATAGCCAGCACTGCGAGCAACCAGCGGATATCTGCTCGTATCCACCGCAATCGCACAAACCGAGCTGAACCCAGGCTCTAAAGATAAGTGGGATACAGGTGTCATGCGGTGAAAAGGTGGAGGGCAACACATGATATTCTGCAGGCAAGCCGACGCGTTTGATCTTCGGTCCGGCTCCTGCCCGCCCGGTTCACGTCTCTGACCCCCGCATCCCGGGGTGATGATGATGAGTTCCTCCGCTCACCCCGATAAATGCCGCGGCTCGTGCAGCCGGCGTCGCTCAGCAGAGCAGGAGCGCTCAGGAGCGCGCCGCTGCTGTGTCATAAATGGAGGCGCATGCACGTGTTTTATCCAGATTTGACACGAGACCAGAGAACGCACAGCGTGAACCACAGATTTAATAGCACAGTGAACGGAGACATGTGCAAACATTGGTTGTCTCTGGCCTGAACAGTAAGCCTCTGTATCAGTAAAATCCTTCTATTGTTTTCGGATAACTTTCGCTGTTAGAGGCCCATTGTCACCATTACCTGGCTGTGACGCTCTCCCATCCTGTCACAGCAAGGCTCCTCCAGACATCAACACGGGCGGATGGCTTCGATTGAGGGACAATCAACATGCCAATGTGTGTTTGCCGTGCTGGAGACCGTGCTCACATTGAGCTTCCAAAGCGTGCCGGTTTAAACCGGAGGGATGCAATCGATATGTGGTGTTCGGAGCAGGCGGGTGTTCTCTCGGTTGTGTGCATGAATATACGTGTCTGTGTCGGTTATTGTTTTCTCTTCTCTGTGGCGGCTGAAATCTGGAGGATTCATCCACTTTTTATGGTCCAAACCGCTATTTTTACATGTTGGTTTGAGGTTATAGTCAGGGTCAGGCTGTTAAAGTTCAGCTCGGACCATCAGGAGGGAACTACTTAAGGATTTGTTTGGAGGAATGACCGCCGTGAACAGAGCTTGAACTGTAGTGTGGTGCACACATGGTTCGTCTCACAACAAACTCAAACTCTCTGAGCTTAACATACAGTAGCAGAGGCTTACGCTGTTACTTAAACACTTATTACTTATATAGTAAGTAATTTAAATGTATTTAAATATAAATGTCATAATTTTTTTAAACTATTTTGAGGACTTTTCAAATACATTTTATTTCAAAGAGTATATACATTTATGACTGGCCCCAGCGTACCGCTGGAGGAAGCTGGCATACCACAGTTTGAGAATCACAGAGATAATAAGCTGTTAATTCATCACCATTACACTAAAACATTTGCTTTAATAAAATGGTTCATTTATTCATTAGTTTTTTTTTTATTTAGACAGATGACAAACTTGCTAAAAAACAAAACAAAACACCCACTTCCCAGAGTTGTTCCTACAGGGTTTTTCATGAAAAACTGGAGAACGAAAATAAGAAAGATGAAGTTTACAAGAACTGGAGATCCCGTTACGGATTCAAAGTTTTCATCAAATACAAGCTCAGCCTTCAGCTACCTGATCTGTGAATGAAAACAATGGCTATGTTTTATTTATTTATCTATTTCTTCCATGTTTCTGCCTTTTGAGCAAGCAAGTTGTCAGTTGTGGCCAAACAACGAGTCACACCCGAATGAACAGAGGTCCCCCTTTGACCCCGATTCTCTGCGTGTGTGTGTGCATGTGTGTGTGAGAGAGAGAGGAGCATTAAATGAAGGAGAGTGATTCAGATTGTTATCAAAGCTTTGTTCCCAAGAAGGGTCAAATGTCACTGTAGGCCTGTGTGTGTGTGTGTGTGTATATGTGTGTGTGAGTGACTGCTTGCACAGAGGCAGCTGTAACCAAGGAAAAGCTCTCACCACATTAGCGCTCCTCTTCCTCGTGCCTCGCCGGTCTTCTTGATTACCTCTCCGGTCATCCTTGTTACCCAAGCCTTCATTTACAGATCTGAAAGCATGTGATCGATCGGAGGCGAGACAGATGCCATTTATCTCCGTCGAGAGGCTGAAGGTAGATCCGTGATTGGCTCCTCAGATTAAAGAAAAAGATGTGGGTGATTAAAGAGCAGGATGAGTCTCAACGCCTTGAGCCAAGAAACTTCAGAAGTCCATAGAGGTGGAGCGGAGCAGCGCCGAGGGGAACTGCTGCTGTCCCTTATTAATCCATTAGCATGGACAGCACTTAAACTGATGTCATTAGGAGGTGAGTGTGTGTGTGCGTGCGCGCGTGTGTGTGTGTGCTCGCTTCACAGTCACAGTTGGCAGAGTGAGGAAGTGAAACACTCATTAAAGATGTAAGAGATGCAAGAGCATTAAGTTGAAAAAAGCATAAGAGCGACTGGGAGCAGCCGCTGAAATGATCCCTGTGATGAGTGTACACAAGCCGGGATTCACTGATGTAGACAAATGTGAAAAAAATGCAAGGAAACAAAAAATAATGTTACTTATAACAGGCTTAGATTCACATTTCATTTAAATATATTTGAGTAATGCAAACGAAAAACTCATTAAATATTGGAATTGCTTCAGTTGCAGAGATTCAGTTTGAAATCAATGTTACACTTCGCACAAAAGCTCCCATTTCCCATTATATTTATTACAAATCCAGAAAAAAATGCATACCTTACCAAAAGAATTATTAATTTTATTCACCACTCGTTTCCTTTACCAATGATTTCTTCCAAAAAAATAGGGAAATGAGGGAATCCTTCAATAAGATGAAAAATTCTAATACATATATTTTTAATTTTAACTCTTTGTGTTAGATATGTACCATCCACCTATGGATGAATGGAAGGTGTGGAATCGTACAATTCTACTCTAGATGGTAAATAATTCATACACACATTTCCTGTTTACAAATGGGCTCCAGAAAATTCGTTGCCACCAGACCGTGTTACTTACGTAGAGCATTAATGACATTTGAAGGGAAAAAAATGTTGTAAAGTAAAATCTCTGTTTAAATGTAAATTTTTTGCATTGTGGCAAAAATACACATTACCTGCCCTGGGTCAACACACATTTCTGCAGCTGTTCTTTCAGCTGTCACAACATTTAGGTGAAATCTATGCAGCCTCCAGACATGCACACAAATAGGCTTAGCATACAGGATGTGTTGTGGATGTGGTCGGATTTTTACTTGCAGCTGAACAGATTCTAGGAAAAATGGCAGAACGGTGAAGTTTCACCCAGTGAGCTTCACATTCTGTAATTCATTTAAGTGGAAAGCAGCAAAAAAGAAAAAAAAAAAGGATTTTGAATTAGTCACACAAAGATCTTTGGTTTAAGTGGATATGCAGAAAAAATTAATTATTATATGTGAAGGGTGAAACTACTAATTACTTCAATACAACTCACATTTTTAAGGCGGAACTTTTACCTGATGAATTGCAGAGCCTTGCAAATACCTTGAAGGATTCGTGAACCTGTTCTTAAGATCTACCAAACAATCCCAAATTCATGATGTCGCATATCAGACTTCTTCACAATTAGTGGGATGAATGGGAATTTAACCTTAAGCGGTCAATCAGCTGGATTCTTCATAATAACACAATTACTGGAGATTCATCTGGTCAAAACATGGTTAATTGTGTCAAATAACTTGTAGACGATTCTTGCAAATGTGGTGCTAATGTGAAACAAGAGTCGTGCTATGTGTGCGCAAACTCTAGATCAGTTGTATACAAACCACACAGACAATTTGTGCAACATTCTTGCAAAATTAAGGCTTGCTTTTATTGAAAATTGCATTTTCAAATGATATTTGAAAAAAACTGAAAAGACAACTTTTTGAAAAAGTTGAAAGTGGTTCTCAGTGTGCAACTTTTTGAAAATGCTCCTGTGGAAAACAGGGTGAAAACAATTTTTCAAAAGTACTCCATCTGCATGTGGACGGCGGAAACGCTGTTACCGCACACACACACACACACACACCACAGCCAATGTGAAGAGTTCTTCTTCACGTTCAGGAGTAGATAGACAATAGCGACAGCGACGACCTTCATGACTCCGAGTCTTTGTCCTCCTCAGACTTGGTAGTTGTATAGTTCAGATACTTAGATGTCACTGCTTTTGTTTATCCTTCCATGCATGTGATGCACTGCGTTGAGTGTTTGGCAACGAGTCCAGCAGAAGCAGCTGCTTGTCAAACAACATTCTCACCAAATACCAAGACGAAGAGCAGAAGGAGGGCAGCACAAGCATTGATGTTGAAATAGAATCACAATCTGAAGCAAAGTTGTAGGCGGAAGAGTTCACTGAGGCCATGAAACAGCCCCTCCTTATTTCCCTTCATTATTTGCTTCCAGTCTCAACCGATACTAATGGTACTACTCTTTTGATCCATAGCTGTAATTTTCCTGGAAATGGACAGAAATGCAGACAAAATGAATGCAGAGTAGGAACGGAAGGCTCTGTGCATATCCCATGTAGAGCACAAAATGCCTTTAGTGTTAGACACTCCATGTGATTCCAAGTGACCATTAGGGTATTTTTTGGGTTCCCTACTTGTTCTGACTTGTTGCAGCCTTTGCCAGGCACTTTCCTGGTCTCCAAATGTCAGTCCACTCCAGCAGTCAGACATGTTGTTATGAGCCATTCTGCCGCTGACATGTGAGGACAACTTCAGGTTGAGTGGGAACATTTGTGGAGGATGGATGTCATTTTATTTTTGTCAAGAACCCATTCTGTGTTTCCAGGATGTTTGCTAAGAAGAGGAAAACTTACCACTTTATGAAAATCCAGAACTCTGTTGCTCCCTTTCTCCAAAAAAAAACTGCTTTTCACCCTGATTTCCTGTCTATTGTGCTATGTGGAAAAATGTTGGATTTAGAACAGTTTTGATAAAGAATAAATTGTTTCCACAAGTGAAGAGAACTGTTTTAGTCCCGAGTAAAAATACTGAGTCATTTGTTACTGAATTCTTTCAGTTTGTGAAGAAGAAAGCAGGGGCTTGGAGGCTAATGACAAGCTAGCAAAACAAAAGCAAAGTCAAAGGAAAAGGGCCGTCTAATCTGAGGGGTTCATCTCCGGCAGCCTGCTGTGGCGCTCCGTCTCCGGTAATGAACTTGATCCCAGAGATCCACTGATCAAATGATCCTGAGACTCTGGCACTCCAATTTGAGAGAGCAGCCAACAGTGGAGGACGCCGCGTCCACGGCTGACACTTCCCCCCGTTTGTAAAACGCTGCCCACAAGTTCTAATTTGTGGGGAATTAAAACCCTCCTTTCTGTTCCCGTTCCCCCGGGGTGCGGTGGATTTTTTTCCACTGCCGAACAAAGACTTCTGGAAACGTGATAAAGTGGACACACAGGCGAGGCCGAGGAGCAAAGTGTGTTAACTGGGAAATTCACAACAAACAAAGGCGCGCGCCGCTTCTAATGGGATGCATTCAACCAAGGATGAGCTGGGCAGGGGAACGCTGGCACACACACACACACACACACACACACACACACACACACACACACACACACACACACACACACACAGACACACACGAAAAGCACAGTGGCGCTTTAATGGCATTAAAGGGCATTAAAGAACCATTTCATACAGCCGTAGTGAAAGACTACATGACGGTGGAATTAGAGCATTTCCAAAAGGTTCCACTAGGGGAGCCGTTTTCAAAAAGTTGTGTTTTCAGTGAAACCGAGCACTGTTATCATGTAAACACACTCCCAAAACACAACAGAGGTTTTTTTTTTGTTTTTCACTTGATAACATTGCCAAACAGGGTTTTAGATTTAAGTGATCAGAAAAATCCCATTGAAGTCAAATGATGCCAGATATGCCTGCTTTAACAGACATAAAAACAAGAAAAGCCCAGGAGCTTTCTAAATTAAGGGTCTTTTGTAAAATTAAAGCAGATTTCCTGCGCTCATTATCAGTTTCTCTGACCTTCTTCTCACTCTGCGGTTAGTACAAACGCATTTTCCAAGTTCAAACATGTCCCCACCCTCAATCTGAATGCTTTATGCTATTAAAACTGTTTTATCTCTCTCTGTAAACAGACTCAGGTCTGTAATACTTCATTAATACCTTGAGCTCACACTCATAAAAAGTAACCCTTTATAGGACTACCATTAAAGTGCCCCACCCTGGAGAGTTATTTCAGGATTGTCAGTGCTTCGAAAACACCCTTTGTGTCTCAGACATCATAATGTATCAGCGTTTCTTGCTTAGAACGTCTATAAATTAGATATATGTATACCAATAGAAATTTATTATTTACACTTACTCAATGTAGTTTATTTTTACATTTCAAAAAATTGCACAAACTCATTTTTTCTTTTCATGATGTGTTCCTGTCAAATGCATCATTCAGGGAAACTAACTGGGAGAAAAGATGCTCGTCATCAGCCTCTCAGTTTATTTTCAAAATGTGTTTTGCAGACAATTGATTGTTTTCAAATCGAAGAATAGGAATAACCTTAACGTGAGCTGAGCTACATGTTGAGCACTGAGGCAAATCCAAAGACTTGAATTGCTTCAGTGATATGCTAATTAGTTGCTTGATATTTTGCACGCAGCCGTGCACGTCTCCATCCCACAACGGTCCATTTACCCGGCCAAGCACAGCAGTCTCGTCGGTTTCATGCATCACATTCGTTAGCATGCTACTGCTCTTAACCGCTTTCCACACACGGGGTTTTATTGTCTGACGCCTCTGGTGCATCAGTGTGATCAATATGAAGCCAAACTTTGTCTGGTAGGCTGAGAAATGTTCCCAGTTGGAATGTAAAAGTTGATTAAATCAGTTATTTTTTAATGCGCCGTGTTATGGTGTAATTAGTTAAAATTAATGCATTAAAGTTCCACATCTAATTTAAAGGTGAAAGTTTCACAAATAAATGGATCAGATGCAGACTTTACTAGGTTACACCTGGCTTTACCTTCCGCTACACACACACGCACACGCGCACACACACACACACACACACACACACACACACACACACACACACACACACACACACACACACTCACTCTCACAGGTTCTGTATACCCTGTCAATGTTGCGTCAGACCTTTTCATCATGTACAATCGCAATTCTGTCTGGTCTGGATCCCCTGCTGCGCTCGCTCTCTCTCTCGCTCTCTCTCTCTCTCTCTCTCTCTCTCTCTCTCTCCTTCAGCCTCTTCCCATTCCCGCCCAGCACACACACACTCATCCTCATGTCCCGGCATCCCACCTCCCTGCCCCCAGCCTCGCTGTGGTGAAGGCTGAAGGTAATGGTTTCCATTTTTCCTTAATGCCAGTGGGTCAGGGAGCGATCTGAGGGCAGAGCTTCATTACAGCAGCCCAGCAGGACCCCGTGTCTCCGGTAGAGATTCATTATGTTTGCCGCCCCACCCCGTCCCGCCGTCACGCCAGCGCCGTGCTGCATCCTCCACCCTTCATAACCCTTCCTATATGCGGCTGGATAATGATCGTGCAGGTTGGTGCGGCGGCTCCTGGATGCTTTGAGGCAGCTGCGTCCGCTCTTCTCAGGTTTTTCAGCTTTGTTCTCCTTCCGTTTGCCTCCGCCACGAGTGAAATCGGCCTCAACTCTTCCATAAGGAAACACAACTAAGCACATTACATTTTGGAGCATTTTTCCTAACAGCAGTGGACGGCGTCCAAAAATTTCACTCAGCAATTCTTCGCGCGCTGCTGAGTCTGGAGCCAGTATTGGATTGTACTTTTCACTGTACACCCACAATTCATTCCCACAGCCGGCGCACCACCTGCTAAACAGACCGAGCAAAGAGAATAGAAAGGTTTTCTCTTGCTGGGTTTAGACCATCCTACACAACCGAGAGCATTTTTAGCTCACTAAAACCCACCGAGAATTGTATAAAATGACCAAAGTGGGATCAAAATCATACATAAAGGAATTCTTATGAAGTTTTTTTATTCTAAAAACCACACATTATATCTATTTTTCATGAGTGTGCCGTCAACCGTTTTCGCTCTGAATAACCAACAACAGAGAATTACATACTGTAACACACACAGATAGAGATCAAGATTCATGCACAGGTACATTCATTTATCTTCACATGCCCTGCGTAGAGACTCCACAAGCAACAAAGAGGCACAATTTCAACACACACACACACACACACGCACATGCGTGCGAGCTGATTAATGGCAGCTCATATATAGTGACTGCGCCCAGGTGCAGCGCTCCTGATTTCCTTTTGTCTCCAGCCTCCTTGTGCACATCGCATTCATACTGAACCACTCTCCTCCTTCCACCATTCGCAATCAACACAACACCGAGGCGACGCTTCTCACAAGCCGTCGGTAGATGCAAAAATTAATTGACACAACAAAGGTGAATTCCTGTAGCAGGGCTTTTTTTTTTTTTTCCACCACATTTTTTCGCAATCAAGAGTCAGGGTCATCTGTGCTCTGAGTGAGCCGTGTAACCCCGGGATGTTGAAAGCCATTTAAAATACATTCTGCAATTTGAAAAATGTGTGGCAGTCAATTGGAAAATAAGTACCCTGTTCTTAGCCCCTCTCATGAATTCATGCATTTTGCACTTTTCATTATACCTGTGGTGTTCGGTGGGGGGTTGTGGGTTCCACACTGTAGCCCATCAAGGAGCCGGAGCAGCTACCTGGTTTATGTGGAAGTATGTGATGTGTTTATTCAACACGCTTCACTACATCGTGGTATCATGGTTTCAGCAAAGGGAAGAGCAGAAAGGTGTTGGAGTTTAGATTGAAGTGAATCTATTTCTGGAAACAACATACAGTAGTACCGGTAATCATTTCTTATTCATCCATCTTAATAGATGTGATACTGCTATACTATAGATATTCAAACAGCATGTATAGATCTCAAGTCGATCACAGGGAAAACACAGAGACACAACCACATGTTCATGATTTCGGATGGTTTTGGAAGAGTCGAAAACTGGTTATCACTGTGAGGTTCGCTCAGTTTATGGTAGTAGTTTCATTTTCAGTGAACATGTGTTTGGAAGCAGCTCACAGACGGTATTGATCGTGCAGCATTTTTGTGGTTTTGTGTCAAGTTAGTGGTTGATTAGTTGTTTTGTGTGTGTCTTCAGGTCGTTTGCAGTTGCTTTCCACTTATTAACGGTCATTTTATTAAATTCAAGCTGACTTTTTATGCTTTTTGTTGTCATCCCTTGAGATGTTGTTTCCTGTTTTTGTATCTATTTTGTGGAATTTTTT
Organism: Salarias fasciatus; assembly: GCF_902148845.1. NCBI lineage: Eukaryota > Metazoa > Chordata > Actinopteri > Blenniiformes > Blenniidae > Salarias > Salarias fasciatus. Next base: position 6,887,827 of record NC_043754.1, read on the forward strand.
TTGCTTAAAAAACTCATTGTTCATTCAGCTTTCAATGATTATAGCTTGTACTTAGATTTTTTTTCTTTTTTCCTTTTAAAAAAACGTTTCTTCATGGTAACTTTTTCCCACATATTTTCATCTTATTACATTTCTTTATACCAGTTATGTGTCTCAGTTGTCAGTGGTTTGTCGTCTCTGTGTGGAGTCCAATGAAGCCGAACCAGTAGAAAACATCAAATCAAATCTCGTGGCGTGTTCTGCTACACCTGCCTTCCTAAAACTGAAGCAAACAGATGTGCACTGCGGCGCCGCAGCACAGCTGGATCGGTGACGCCTCTCCAGGCTCCGCCGGGTTCTTCTGGCTTTCGCAGCTGACATTTGTTGTTGGACCCGAGGCGGCTGCTGAACCCAGGAGACGTCTAGCTTAAGGAGCTGGTCTCGGGGCCAAACGCTGTCAAAACAATCATGCGGTGTGTGTCAGACACACACACACACACACATGCACACATACTCACACACTCACACGTCCTCATGGAGTTTGGGTGCAGAGCTTCAGATAGGTCATTGTTTCCTTGTTGTGCTGAATGCAACATCGCCGAGCTGATTAATGCCTTCAGTCCAATCACGAGTTTATCTTTTGCATTATTGTTATTTATTTGTCGCACACGTGAGGGACTGTGTTAATTCAGTCAGCGGGGAGGTGCGGTGGATTGAGTGGCGGACTCGGTTGGGCTGCTCATTGACACAGGCCCGCCTGCACCGTGGGACGCCGCCGTAACAGATAAGGAAGTCAAGGACGAGCGATTTGTCTGAGGTGTAAATTAATTTGCAACATAAAAAAAAAAAAAAAAAAAAAAAAAATAGATGGCGATATGGAAATGGAAGTAATTAAGATGATAGATTGGATGCAGCGCGTGAGATTCATGTGGCGTCGCTACAGAGCTCCCAGGACGGAGATTCACAGTCGTAAGTGAGAGTTGAGATGGCTCAGCATGCAGTGGGACCACAGAGACACACTCTTTTGTTTGGAGGCTGTAAAAATGCCGTCCGGTTAACTGGACGCTCTGGTGTGTTTGTGTCGTGCAGTTCTGTCATTACCACTGCCAGCGAGGCACATCCACAACATTTCAGGCACTTTGTTCGCCGTTCGCCGCCTCTCGCCTTCAGAACTGCCCTTTTTCATTGCGGCATCAGAGTGAATTTGTTCCATTCTGACATGATTGCGTCGCACAGTTGCTGCAAATGTGTTGGCCGTGCATCCATAGTGCCCGATCTTTTGTTCCTCCACATCCCAAATGTGCTCTGTTGGATGGCGAACCGGTTAATGTCGAGTCTGGCGATTGAAACTTCTCCACACGGTGAGTCATCCTGCTGAAAGTCGCCATCAGAATATGGGAGGATTTTCACTTACGAGGATGGACACGGTCAGCAACGACACACTGCGGGGCTCTAACAGTGCTCAGCTAGAAATGAAGGGTCCAAATTACCCCCCCCCCCCCCCCCCCCCCCCACACCCCCTCCGTCACCCTAAGCCTGAACCATTAGGCAAGATGGATCCATGCGGCCATGTTGTTTACACCCATTTCTGAGCCGACTATCTGAACGTGGCATTAGATCAGACAGTGTTATCTCCAGTGTTGTGCTCTCAGAGATGATCTTCAGCACATTTTGGTTGTAATTGGTGGTTATTTGAGTGAAGTTCATCTTCACCCAGACAACCGTTGATCATTGGACATTTTTTATTGTTGGCGCCACATTTCAGTCACACGACTCATATTCTGTCCTACATTCAACTCAGACTTGAACCCTGACCCCTCATGTCTGCCTTTCTACTACTGGACTGCTGTCATAAATCTGTGTTTGCTGGCTTATTTCTTTATTGTCAATGATTCTTGACAGTAAATCTAATACTATTGGAAAGCCTGTTTATTTCACCTTTAATGGTGTCACATTTATACAGAACATTCGTGGGCTGAGGAGCAGAGCTGAGTGTGTGAGTTGCACCTATGAAAACCTTTTTGTTTTTGTTGTTTTGTTGGTGGACATGCAAGAGGAGAGGCAATCTGACTGTTGTTATCATGATTCCAATAACAAAGACAAATTGCAGCTCGGGAGGATTTATAAATCCTAACCAATCACGGCCAACTCTTAAGACTAGAAAGGATACGTTGACTTGGTTACGTTTAATTTTGTTTTTTAAATAAGTGACTTTATGGCTCAACATTTAAGTTAAACGCCGCTGTGAAAGTTCTTCTTTTGACCTTTTTGTCATTTGTTAGAGGTCTCAATATCCTCTCATACTCCTAATGCTTTTAAAATCAACCTATAAGGAAACTCATCCTGTTGACAGTCATTTGTCAACATGTTCCTCACTGCTACACAACCCAGCAGTTAGTTTGGACACTGTTGAGTAGACATGCACATGATTAATCCATCCCTCGGCCACTTTTAATCACAAATGTTTGTCGGTTTAAACCAATTAGTATTTCATTGGTGTGCAACAGGGACGTCTAACCTCAATCATTCTGAGGGCTGCAAGATTTCCGTCCTCGCTTCCAGAGGGCCAAAGTATGACCGAGCACCTCTCCTACAAGGACTTCTGAGAATTATGGCAGCTCTTTTAATGGAATGGATTAACTTTATGTCTCTAATGTTAATCAGCATGCATGCATTTGGTATTTTATACATTGCAGTAAACTCAGTAATAAAGTAACTCGGAGTCATTTCAAGTTCTGCCTGGTTCAGTCGTGCTTATAATAACCAAATTACACTGATTGAAAGGTTTGCTTGGTTGGAAAATAAGTGGAGAGAATTGAAGAGGTCGGATTTAGATGTTGGCTGATAAAGCCAGAGGTTACCCTTAGTAAGAAAGGGTAGTTCTGAAAATGCAAAATGGGTTCTTTAATGGATTGATAATTTAGGGTCTACAATCATGTTTGTTAGTTTGTTTTTTGTGATAAGTGTATCTAAATCATTTTCTAATCTTAGGTTGTGTGTATGTGCTTTATAGTTTCTATTGGCTTCTCTTGTTTCTGCAGCATCACAAACAAAAAAATCTAAATGTAAACTTAAAGATGTAAAATGTTTGTACAAGTTAAAACCATTAAATTGTCACCCAGGCCGACACTTGCATGGCCGGACGTGCCGTGGGTTCCATCCACCTGGCTGCGGAGCGAACTGAGCCACTCAGTGATAAAGAGACTTATTACCGAGCTGTGATTGACCAGTACACAGGCAGGCCTGCTCGCTCCAAAGATAGCAGAAGCTATTTTACTGCCCTGCTAATCTCATCCAACCTCCTTGTATTTTATTTCCTCATCGGCTTTCCAGTCCACTTTCTTTGCTCGGCCACTCTTTTATCTGGCTTGATACGGTGCTCAAGGTCAATGGGTTTTGGCCTTTATTGACAGTACTGGACCGTTTTCTCTGAAATGGTTTGATCTTCTTTTGAACAAGTTGCCTTTACATGGACTTGGACAAGTAATTCCCATGTGTTTTCAGACTGTTTTGCAGACAGTCCAATCCCTTGGTTTGACGGTTCAGCTTGAAAACCCCTTCTTAATTATCATTTCATTTAAAAAGTAGCAGATGCCATCCCTCTGAACTCTCACTTTTGCTGCCTCCCTGAGCCTCCTCTCCTTTTGTTCTTCTTTACTTTACAATCACCGCAGCTCTGAAGCAGTAAACATATTATCAATTAGCAGCTCATCCACAAAAGCACTCCTCTTTGCCTTTGAAAACTTATTTCCATTCTGTCCCCGCTGTCCTCTCTTTCACTCATCCTGAGTGTTTCTCGGAGACATTTATTGGCGAGTTGTATTTTTATTTGCCGCCCGGTGCCTGATCACCTCAAGCCAAACGTTGTGAGATATGCAGGTAGTCGGAGGAACATCATTAGCATAATTTCCCAGAGGCGCACTGAGCTTAATTATCAACATGGCTGTGTGCAGGCAGGAGCACAGCTCATCACATTAGGATGGAGTCCCTGCTGTTTGTGCCCACGCTCCGCCGGGTCCCGGCCGACTACCTGGAGATTCATTGCTGGCACAGTTCAGCTTCACAACAACTCGGAAACTTTCATCTTCCACGCTACGATTCCTTACCTGGAGCACACCGAGGGGTCAGAATAGTGGAGAAAATCCAATACGCCTACAGATGTGTATGTCTCAACAACGCAGTGGTCCATCTGCTGTAGGTTGTTTCAGCTCATCGGCTTTTTACTCTGCAGTGGTATCACTTTTCTGAGTCTCGGCTTTAGCTGTTTGCTGTTAGTTACTCGTCCGCTTTTGTTATTCTTCATTTTGAGGATCAGGTTCGATTGTTTAGTGTTGAAAGAGCAGACTGAGTTTTTCTCTGACAGACCTTGAGAAGGAAGCGCTTTAGTGCAACACTCATCATTCAGTGTGTCAATAAATTAAAGCTGCTAACATTGTGCAGTAAGCTACATCAGCATGAGCTGTTCTTTACGCCTCAGGTGGGAAAAACACAGGTTTGACACACGAGTCAGTGCTGTCATTTGGTTTTCTTAACGAAGCCACATACAAACACACAGAGAAAAATACACTGCAAGCATGAACAATGGTGAGAACACGGACATTCATATGGACAGGTGATGAAGTTGGACTGATTTGACGGGTGACTCTCAACTCTGGAACCACCAAGTCCCAGGAGAAAATGGACAGGGAGTGATGACGCAGGACAACATTGATATTGTCCATCTACTCACATGTGTGCAGGTTTTGCACATGCACAGCGGCAGTGACTTTCTGTTTTCTCTTGAAAATATTTCATTTGTTTCTTTAGTATATGAGCAGTTTTGCATAGCAGTGACTTAAGGTAAAAACTGGTTGGTCTTCGCATCCGTCTCCGCGCGTCCAAACAGGATGTTCAAAGAAAAACACATGTCTTCGCTGTGAGAGCGAGAGAACAAAAATGATCCATCTCCATCTCCATTTGGCCTGTAGATTTGGGGGGGGGGGGGGAATACAGCTCGTGTGCGGCTGGTGAAAAGGCAATTTCCTCGAGACAGACCCACCACTGTTGTGCCACTTTCTTGTCTTACGCTTTTATTGTCAAACAAACATCAATTTCCTGAAAGCACTGACTAAATATTACAATTTGAATTCATATATTTGTACATGAAAACACGTCGGCTTGACTGCATGTGCCTTCATGTACAGTCAGTGTCTGTTGATATGTGGGTCACAGTGTGTGTTTACGGCCCCAGGCTGTTGCTGGAAATCAGCCCTCATTTACATCGGGTGTATTATTACGTACATGGGACTCGACAGATCAGCTCACCTGTTCTATTCATGGAAAACGCTTGCCTATGTAAATAGTAATGAGGAGATGGGTAGATCGTGTAGAAAAACAACTGATCTAATGCATTGCTTTGGGCTTGAAACTGTAATTAAGCAATATTTCTTTTCTTTTTTTTTTCCCCCTTCGTTACAAATGCGTTCCATCATTGACAAATGTCTCCAACGACACAAACAAATAAGCAGCTTTCTGCCAAATCATGATTTATTAGCCACATTTTCTTGTTTTTTCTGCAACTTCACCTGGAAGCAGGCGGGCTGTGAGGAGGAAGAAAAATGTGTGTTTTTTTTCCCCTGATGTCTCCGCCACGCCACATAATGTGACATCAAACGGGACTGGGAGTTATGTAAGGCCGCAGTCTAATGTGTGCCGCTCTTTCATGTGTCTTTGAAGTGAATACCGGCAGCAGATAATGTCCCTGTTTGGACCGCAGTCGGATAAGAAGTTTCTTTTCTGGACCGAGAGTGTGGCAGCGGGTGCCGGTGACACCGAGGACACAAACCCGGCGCCCGGAGGGCCTCTGCGGCGCCGCGCCTCTTCTTCTAATGCGTTTGTATTTACACGTCTGACTGCTCTCGTCCCTGGTGGAGCTGGTGGTCTCCACCCGACCGCCTCGCTGGCGTGTAGGTCAGCAGAGATAAGGAGGGCATTAGTCTATTCTAATATATTCCGCTTCTCCCTTGCAAGGCTTGAATCTGTATTGTATAACCTGACTACTCTCATTTTTCAATGCCAGCTTCTTCCTCGTGCCCGCTTCTCACCATGAAACACTTTCAAGAGGGTCAAACAAAGGCAGCATGTTAGCGAACTGAGACATCGAGTGTAAATCTTCCCTCTGATCTTCACAAAACTCTCCAATATTTACTCGGTGAATCACTCTGCCTCAGCACAAGGCTCAAAAATCACCAGGTTTCACTGCCGGTTGTCGTCTTCAGCAGACAGGCGTCTCTGTGTCTGTGCCTCCGTGACAAAAGTCACTGCATTTAGTATATTGTCTTCCATGTAACAATTTGCCAAAGGGAGCAAACTCTGGGTACGGCACCGCAGCAGGAGAGCCTCTCGCTTTCTGCCGGCTGATCCGGCGCTTCCCCCCGGTAACAAAGTTATGACAGTCAGCACAGGTGGCAATTGAGTTTGAGCCAAAGCAGAGGCCTTGGTGTCGAAATGAAAAGGACTTTGAAGGCGACAGAACTGAATTTTTATTAGCAGCATCTTGAGGAGAATAAAGGAGAGAAGCACTACATTAGACACAGGGTGAATGGAGGTCTGGGACTGTCGCATATTGGATTTCTGACATTTTCTGACAATGGTAGTTTTCAGATTTTGACAGATGAAGTCAGGCATTCACTGGGTAATATGGCACATGAGTAATCCTGAGATTTTCTCGGTTTGTGTAATAAACTAAGCCAGTGATTTCTATGTTAGGGATCCATGATGAAACTGATTCAGTGTCACGCTTCAGTGCGAGGTTATAACACACCTTTCTGCCCCACAATCCCATTCAATCTCTCCCCCTCCCCTCCACTCCCACCCCGCGACTCTGCTCCACGATCTCTGGGAGCAGCCTTCCATTCCTCGCTGCACCGCTGAGAAAGAGATTCAAGGTTAATTTAGTTCATTTAGTTGGTAAAAAGCTGTGCCAAGTCTTTGTGCGGCGCTACAATGCATTCTGATCTGTTTTATTTAATTTTGCTGGCTTTTCTGTGCTACGTTTGCAGCAGATGCACGCAGGCACACACACACACACACGCGCGCGCGTGCACACACCCAGAAAAACTTGATACTGAAAGAAAAGAAGCGAGCACATCAAGGTATTTTCTATTCATTAGCCGACACAAAGGCCTCTGCAGCCTTGCGGCTACCTGTGAAAACAGGCCAAAGCTGATGAACAATGCAATCTTGTGCTCTTGGATGCTTCTGGCTGCTTATGCTTTCCAAATCGATATTTTACTCCCTCGGTCTGAAGTCTGCTCGCACTTCAAAGCTAATGAAGTGTGCATTCAAACCAGTTGGCAGTCATGGGAAATACAATACAGAAACTAATCCAAGGGCGCTTCTCTATATTAACACGCAGCACAAACAGGTGTTTTAAGGGAAGGTAAGAAACATTCGGAACGGAGAGGTAATCTGGGGTTCTTCTGTTGGTCATGACTTTCGGCCTCAAAAAACAAACTCAGATTTGTTTGTTCCGATGAATAATGGCAAGACAAACTGTAATGATAACAGCGAGTGCATGTGAGCGCCGTTGGCTCTGTGTGGACCGTTTGCAGTGAAACTGGGACGCATTAGTTATGTAGCTAAGTCGAGGACTCTCCATTATTCACTGTCTCATCATCGCCGGGCTACTAAAGCTCGGGCGCTCAGCGGCGCTGGTCTGATTGGGTCTGACACGCTCGCTCCTCACCTCTTCACTTTTATCCCTCTCTGCGGATTTAGATCTGGCCAAGCTAGACTTTCCCCCGCGTCTCCATGTTGGTAAACTGCGACTTGGGTCCATTAGGAGGTGAATGATGGAAGAGCTCACGCCTTTTTACTGCCTGTCAGATAACCGCGTTCAGCTCTTTAGCACGTGTGCATTTCTTCTCAGATTAGCCTTATCGGACGTGCGGTGATGTTAGCACGTCTGCGTTCCCAACACTAATAGCAAGGAGCCGTCTGAAGAGCCAGCTTTGATGTTTCGGCAGCTCTTTCAGATCGTCACCTGGTGACTAACTCCTGGTCGTTTCTTTGTCGTCGCAGCTCAAAGGGTATCCAGTTTGCTCTGTTCAGGTTTTGTTCTTGGTGAGAGAGAAGCGAACATGTTCGGGCGACGGTGTCCCGGCGTGATATCATGGTTTCAGCCTCTTTCATTTTGACTCTTGCACAAACAAGAACGCTGTTTTTAACTGATAATTGAAGGTTTCTCACACTGACGCACCGCTACATCAATCTGTCCATGCAGTCAATTGGTCTTGTCAAACTATTTTGGGGATTTTTTTCAGGGGAAATACCTCCTCTGAGGATTTTCCCAGGATGGGGGAAAAAAAAAAAAAAAAAAATCTGTGACCTTTTTGTCTGCATGTCACTTAAGTACTGTTTTCCCACCACAGCGTGCCTCAACCTGAAGACAAATGGAGGAACATGCTATCACAGCAAAGCGTTTTGTTTTCTGTCCCAGCTTCCTCCAGCTTTTCTGGGTTGATCTCAGGCCACCATCCCATCCCAGACCAAGCAAAAGACACAGGTTTCATCCCTGTTGGGTGGTAACATGAGCCCTAATCAGATACCTGAATGGATTTTGAATTTCAAATCTCTACCCATCTTTAATTGCCTCGATATGAGATGTATTCGCATTACAAGCAAAGCAAAGTAAGCAAATAGTAAAATGAACAACACAAAAAGGAGTTTAAAGAAATTAATCTAAAAATTTCTCCGTTGTAATGAAATGTTTTCCACATTAAAAATCGGAACTGAACATTAATATTTAAGTTTTTTGCAGAGTTGGACCAAAATGGAAACACAAACAAACATAAGTGAATTAAAAATGTTCCACATTCCCACTTTATGAAGGCATTGATCAACTCCATCCATTCTCTGAGCTCCTCGAAAGCCTGCGTGGTTTGAAAACCACTCGCTGTCAGACTGCCAAGGCATTCCTAATGTAAAGCATTGAACTGCTTTGCAGTGGGAAAAAAAGTGGCATTTTTATTCCACTCATTATTCTTGCTTGTCAAAACCGTGTCCTTACTTTGCCCCCAATGCAGCCCAGCTGCCAGCAGTGGGATCTGAGATTCTGGTGAGTGGTAAAGGCGAGTGTGTCGAAGCCCCAGGGCTTTTACAGACAGGTCGGCCTCGCAAGCTTGTTGTTTCCAAGTTCCAGACTTGCACCCTCAGCCAGCGCTGACTTCAGGGATGTCACTTAAACCTTCTTCAGTCCTAATACGATTTTGAATCTCAGTGAACAGACTTTAACAACTCTACTTTGGAACATTTGGAAGTGATTTCTCTCAGCTTGATCTCTGTCTAGCACTCCTCATTTATGTTGTAGCAACACATCTGATGCAGATTTTATTGTTTTGTCTGCCATTAAAGACTGAGAAATTCAATCAGCCTCAATGAGAGCTTGTCTAATCTAAGATAAAGTTCTTCATTGTGTTCTATTTCCTCATCTTCTGCTCTGTTCAGTCCTGTCTGGATGCCACTCCAGTATTGATTGGTTCAGTGCTGCGTCACACTGTTGTCTGTGTAGCCGTTCCAGGTTTGAGTCCAAGTCTGCCATAACTTCAGTGTAGTTTGAAAGCGGCCTTGGGCAGCAAAACATTGGCCTCAGCCTTTGTGTTTCTTCACCAAAAGCCAAGTATAGTTTGATAAAGAAGGTCATTAAAGTGTCATTAGGCTGTGAGCTCTGAGGCATCGGGTCTCTGTAGATAAAGCATGGGGCAACACAGAGCTGGGAGGGCAAAATATAGAGCTGCCATAATCAAAGCTGAGAGGAAATCCCTCAGTGAAGTCCACAGAGAAATTCTCACATAGGCTGGACAAAACAAATTCATAGTTTTCTTTGTCTTCATCCTCCATCTTTCCGTTGTTTTCATACCCAAAACCCTCAGCGAGGAGCTCGGCATCACTGAAAGCTTCCTACCTCCACATCCTTCACTGCCCACGCAAGCCATCGATTCAATACTCAGCTTTTATATTGTACTTCTGGCATGCTTCTCTCTGGCCATGAAGCCGCTGGCCTTGAAGGTAGAAAACCCTGACATCTTGAAATCAATAGGGCGTAATAAAAGATATGTTTGCGGTGTTTTCTGGAGAGCTGCTCACTATGGTAGGTATCGGATCTTCCAGTCACCCCAGCTCTCCAAAGCTAAAACAAGTATGACACCGAGAATTGTAATGGAAATGCGGCCTGCACTCAGAATGACTAAGAGCAGCAATGATAGCCGGTAGCACAGTCGATAACTGCTTGGCAGCGCCGACTCGGAGGCTTGACTCAATTTGTAAAAGTGAGCTGCTCTCTGGCTGCATGGGTGGAGTACAGAGGCTGAGGAAGCTGATCACAGGAGAAGCGGTTGTGTTTTTCTTTTTAAAGCACTGCGGTTGAGAAAAATAACTGGACCTAATGTAGCATGAACCTTTGTGTCTTAGAAGTTTGTCATTAACAGGTCATATGAGCTTTTGTTGTTCTATACATCAAAGTCTTTGTTCCAACACTGCAGCTCTTATAACGCTATCTGGATCCTGATTTATTCTTATACATGTAACAAAGGGTAGAGAGTCAAAGCCACGGTGCAAATGGAGGCACTTCAACTCTGACGAAGTGTCTAAATTACACACTTGACTGTGAGGCAGCTGCTTCTGCAAAACCTCTACTGCCACCAAGTGACTCGCAGCTGGCACAACACTCAGGTGAAGACATGGTAAAGGGTCGATTCACTCAAATGACGAGTTCCTGTACACAGCTTTCCCAAGACATAGGAACCCTTAGAAATATCTCAGCTGAACATTTCCATATAAAGCCCTTCAGAAACCTAAACAACAAACCAATATCTCAGCCTTACACTGTCTTACCGACCGTGTCCTCTGTGTTCCCTGCAGTGTTCATCATGGCCGCCGGACTGCTGGTCTACCCTTTCGGCCTGAACTCGTCACTGGTCAGATCCTTCTGTGGGGACTCGGACATCTACTACGCTGGCGAGTGTCAGATCGGCTGGGGCTACATGCTGGCCATCGTTGGAGTCATGCTCACCGTCTTCTTGCCCTTTTTTGCCAAATATGCACCGAAGGAGCAGCTGTCCCCGACCCCTCTGCCCACACTCTTATAGTTAATCCTCCTCCTCCTCCTCCTCCTCCTCCTCCTCCTCCTCCTCTCCCTTCTCTCTCTTTTCCTGCCCACTCCCACTAACCAGGGCTTGACGCCATGAAAAGACACCTGCATCTTGTTTTTTAAAAAGTTGATGCTACTTTGGAAGCTGAAGCAGACGCTACAACAACCGAACCCGTCTTCCTGCATCCATCATGTGATTCATTCATCTGAATACGGTTGATTTAAAAAAAGGGAAGAAAAAAATATCTTTGGCTATCATTTCACTTTGAAATGTTCCATGGCTTTTCCACAGGTCTGTTTTCTTTATGTCCGTTTTGGAAATGATTTTGGAAAATTACCATAAACAAGGCCAATACTCACTCAAAGTCTTTTTTGTGGAAGTCATTTTAAGATACATTCCAAAACAGACTGGAATCTGTCTGCAAATACAGAGGAAGCACGACAGTGCGTCACTTTGTGACTCGTGCAATCAGTAATGTTGCAGTAAAAGGTTTTGAGGAGCGTTTGGCTCAACAGGAGAGCCAGCATGAACACTCACAGATCGGAAAATGTCACAGATCAAGACCTGTGTGTCTGAACTCTGAAGGAAGTGTTTGGACTGTAAATAATATGAGTCTGGATGTACCGGAGATGTGAAAGTGACAAACTGATGAAGAGATCTTCTCTTCAGACTTTTGGGCCTTCTGAGTCCTGTGACCAGGCAGCGAACCAGCAGGAGTGAAGAAGACGTCCTGGCTTTAGGAGGAAAGTGCGTTCAGTCAACTGTCACAAAGGAAAAAAGAGCAACGGACCTGCCAAGAGAAGGAACAGAAATCTTCTTGGACGAGGACAAGTTTAAAAAGAAATGATTGGGAATCTGCATCCTGTTGTCAACCGCCCCCCGCCCCCTCCTCAGATTTGTTAGTGTAATGTAACTCGCTTGTTTTGTTTTCCTGTCTAACAACACACAATACTAAACACTCTGATTCAGGATAAAACGATTGGGAAAGGCAGGGAGACGTTAGGGATTTAGTCCGAACTGCATGACGCGACCAGGCTTTGTTAACAGTGGAACAATTGATCTAGATTTTAAACGTGATCTGACCAACTTGTGCCTTTGAACATAACCAAGACAAGTGTTTAATACAACGATCAGGTAATCATCTTTTTCTGCTGAAAAACTGTGGATCCTGTAGTGTGATGCTTTTTTTTTCCTTTTATTTTTTTTCCAGTTTTTCCTTTCAGCAGTAAAGTGTTTCTCCTGTACTCGATGCAGTATGTGATCTCATTAACTTGAAGAAATGTTCTGGAGGAAAAAAAATCCTTGGGATAATGGAAGAGAAAAGGGGGATTAAAAAAAAGAGAGGAACGTAATGTACTTGTGTTCAATTATGCCCCGAGACATTTTTGCCAATTATAGAGAAGAGGTAAATCACATGAATTGCTGTATTAAAAGGTTGTGACACGCAGCTAACAGATTAATTCCTGGCATCCTCGTCTTGCGTGATTTATGAATCTGAGTGGCAGAGGAGCGAGCTGTACAAACCGAACCTCGCCTTTGGTTATCGTCGCTGAGCTGACACATTATCCACATTAGGTGTAAAACGTGGCTTCAAAGAAATCGCTCCCGGAGTAAGCTAATGTGCTGGTGTGTTTTCCATCAAGCCATTTCTCCTTTCAAGCGCCGGCTGGCACCATTCCTGTCATGTTCCAAGGACGAAATGTCTCCACTTACTGTCCCTGTACACTGCCAATTCCATCCAGCCCGACTCCTGTTTTCTAGTGGCTGTTTATGTGCGTATTCGTGTTCGATAATGAGTTGGAGTTTGCTGATGGTTTGAAATTTCAAGAATCCCCATATTTGGGTTCCCATGATGACTTTAAAGAAAATGATTGTGATTATGTTGCCATATTTGGAAGAGGAAGAGAAGTGTTGGTATTGTATTGGACCTTATACTGTGCTTGACTGTGTGGGAATGAGTGGCGTGGCTGACTGCACTGGACTCCTTCCCTCAATCCGTTCGACCATCGTGTGTGAAGTCTCGGCACTGGTGAAACTGTTTTGGTAGAGTTAGAGTTCTTGCTTTATTTTTTTCCCCCCCCATTGTGGTGTTTGACTGTAAATAAACTAACTGTCCTTGATATCACATGTAATTCCTAACTGATCCCTTTTTTCAAAGATATATTTTCAGATATTACCTCATCGTGTTTGCTTTACCTGAAATAACCTTCAAATGATGTTTGCTGTTCTGTGAATTTTCCTTTGTAATAAAAATATTTCATGACTGACCAATGTGTTTATTTTTGTTTTGTATTTCATACACAAGAAAAGGAAAATATAGAACTGAATACAAATGGACGTGGCACTCTACAGGCCAAAATCTGTCCTTACACTCAAACAGCTTGACTTTCCAACTGTGAATAAGTTTAACAGCACTGAACGTTGCATTTAAATCTTCCTTATTCTACCTGCTGAAGTTCAGACCTCACTGAAGGACTTGACCAGCACCCTCATTTCAGCATCACAGGCTTTGACAGCTTCCAGAGCGTTCCTCAGCTCCGACGGCAGGCCGGGCCGGACAGACACACACACCAGGACGTCTCTGCTGCGGTCGTAGTTCCCCACGCAGCGATGGACCTGACCGCGGATGAGGCGGGGCAACACCCACTCCTGATGGGCAAAATGCTGAGAGTAAGTCGAACTGCTGCACTTTTTCATTGCATCCAGCTATAGGTTTGAGTCCTGTATGGGTAGCATGCCAGTGAACGAGGCCTTTCCTAAATGAAGATCAGAGTCACAATCCAGTAAAATAAATGCTTACAAGAAAACTGAAGTTGGATTCTGTAAAAACACACGGTGATGCTGCTGTGACACATTCGATGAACACTAGAAAGTTCTCTAAACAGCTTCGACCCTGCCTTTCTATGGCCATTGTGGCGAAGTTGTGAGAGAGGATTGTCTTCCAATGGAAAGTTTAGCAGCTTAATACCCTAAAGTGTCTGTGAGTGAGACACTGAATCCCAAGTGGCTGCCACCTGTCGCGGCAATCGAAACCTTTCTTGTGTGAAAGATTTTGTGCCGCAATGGATGAATGTCACTGGTTGTGTAAACAGTGCTGAGAATATTCATGCAGTTCGATGTGCTATGCATCTAAAGTCAATTCATTTTCACTTCTGAATATTCTAATGCTGATACTTTCCTCCCTGACTCACATTTTCATAGAAGACACACTGCACGACGTCCTTCCCATCCCTCATGAGGAAGCTCTTGGCTCCATAACGACCCAGTGTGACTGCAGAGTCCAGAGTGGCTGAGGGAGAAGCAAAGGCCAGCAGATTAATGAGATGAAACACTGATGAATTAATTAATAAACCAAACTCGCTCACCAAATATTTCAAACAAGTACGGCACTCTGTCTTTAAACTTGCTCCAGTGTCTCATGCCCTCGATCACTGCAGTCAGGATCCTCAGTGAGTTCTCCACTGCTGGCTTCATGGGAAGTTTCCCCTGCTGAAAGAAGTAAAAAGAGGTAGAACAGATCACTCATTAAACATGAAACTTTTTGTGATACATTCATGTGTTGTTGGACATTGTCCACAAATCTACCTGAGACGGAGTTTGCTTCACAGTCTGGGATTGTTTTGTACTCATTTTCCCCTCAAAGGAAGAGCCCAGTGCCTCAAAGCTGTTGGTGAACTTCCAGGAGTTTTTCTGAGGCTGTGCAGTGGGAGCAGAGGGTTTCCTGGGTGGCAGGACAGCAACAGGAGCAGCAGCGGGAGGAGGAGGAGGCCTCGGCTGGCAGTACTGTTGTACAGAATTTGGTGGTCTGTAAGGCTGCTGACCCTTCTGAGAGAGGCCTGCATGCGGGGCCGGCTTGCTTGGGGCACTTTGTGGATATTTGTTCTGTTTGAAATTAAAGTTGGAGTCCTGCTGTCTGACCGGGTTGCTGGACAGTCCCATCGCAGAGCTGAAAGATAAACAAATCATTCTTTTTAATATGTGGAGCTCCAAAACAATAAAACTAGTAAATGACCAAGAAGCTTTGACCTTTTGTTGCCAGCTTTGTACGGATGTGGCATCAGGCCACATGCTCTGGCTGCAGGAGTCGGTCCCGGAGCAGGTCTGTTGCTGCCATACTGCTGGGATGGAGAGGACTGAGGGGGTATCTTCTTGTTCCACTGGAGGGTTTGAAAACCACCAGGAGAGGGACCGGAGGCCTGGGGGTACCCGCCTGAACAGAAGAGTACTTTAACAAGGGAAAATTCTCACAAATACCTGCAACTCATTTTTAATCTGTCGCACAAGAATTGATTTTAAAATGTGCTTCACATGTCAAACACATTGTGATACTGTGGGGTGTACTGCCATCTAGTGACAGAAAACCGTACAGGCTTGAGGACTCTCACCTGGTTGAGATGTGGCTGAGCTGGAGCTTGCCATGAATTCACTGTGAGAGAAGAATTCATTCTCAGAGGGAGTGGAGGTCAGTGGAATCCTGTTTCTTTTCTTCTGGTTGAAGAGTGGCACAGAGCGCCAGTCTGAAGGAGACAAAAGAAGAAACAAAAAATAACACAATAACACCCACAGTTTACTGAGTAAACTTTTCTATGTACATGATCTCAAAGTTAAACTTAGTGGTAAAGCTTAGGAAGCTTAGTGAAAAAAAATTAAAAGTACTGGATATCATCAGTGTATGGCCTTAAATTCATATTTTGTGGCCACAAAATACAAATTTGTCAACATGTAACTCAAATTTAAAGCAATAAAATATTAATTTGTGACCACAACTTAATGTCTTACTTCATATGTGGTGTCTGGGGCCCTGCCATACATGTTGTTGGTGATAAGCAACTAACAAAACAATGAACTTTGAGTGTTATTCTGACAGATATAGTTATTCCATAAGCCACTAATGTGCAAATCAAACACAACTATAATAAGATAAGAATATAAATAGTTGAATAAATGACTTTTACCCACCTGTTGTTGGTATGGGAGCCTGGTTTTCTTGCCTCCTCATCTCTGTGATTAACAGGCCGATTAGACCATCAAAGAAGAAAAAATACCTTTTTTATTCCTCTTCAGTGGTTGAGCTTAAGAAGGGAAATGAAGTTGTAAATGTACTCAATTTGACAAAAAAGCAAGTTTAGTCTTACTGTCGTAGTTTCTTGCGTTAACTGCAAGTACTAAAACTAGCTTAGCGCTAGCTTTGAAGCTAACACTAACAATGTGAAATATAGACCACTCTAACATTACCGAATCTTCGGGCGTTTCCTTTGAATACTTAACATAAATTACTGGCTACTTCTGTTTTCAAAAGTTATCTTAAACAATGATAAAATAAAGAATTCAGCACCTTGAATAGCGGCTCCAGTATGATTGTGAAAATGTGGCCTTCAGGGGTCCTCATCTCAGCTCGGAAATTCTGTTATTTTCAGATAAACTGTTTTTTTTAGACAAGACAAAGCAAATGTGTTTCTCTGGCAGCATTCAGAGACTTAACAATGTTTTAAAGAAATAAAAGACTTGCATTAAAGAAAGGATAATAAGTAAAGCGCAAACTGTATTAATACAAAGGTATTACATTAAGTAAAATCTGTTGGTTAGTGCAAAGGCTGAATAAATAATAGTATTTTAAAAGAAGTGAATGTGTTAGCATGGTGTTTGCTCCACAGACGAGGAGCATAGGCATGAAAAGCTGTTTCACTTTGTTTCAAATAACTCTGGGAACTTAGTAAACCTCTTCCTGAAAGACAGCAGGTGTACCTGCAGAAAGATGAAGCTCCAGGTCACACAGGACAACACGAACTGGACCGCAGAAGGGCTGAGAAGTCTGCACCCAGAACTGGAGCACTGGAGAGTCTCCATTTCTGCCACATTCAAAATTTGGTGCAAACACCATGAAAGCTGGATCCATCCTTGTCTCATCTAGCCTTTCGATTGGTCAGATCCTTTTTTATTTGCCCATGTAGTTTATGAAACTATCATTGAGGATTGAAGCCACATCCTGCCAGAAGCTGGACCTCTTCCTGCTGAGCCCCTGTGAGATTTATATCCCAAGATTCATAGACTCGCAGAGTAAACTGGGTGGCGAACCAGAATGAACCACTGGTAGTGAAAGTGGGCTTGGTTTACCAAGTCTCAATCCTCATGAACACTGATGCAACAATGGAAGAGCCCAAATGAAACAAAGACAGACTTTTTTTATTTTTTTATTTATTTATTTACTTTTAGTCAAAAAAGTCAAATATGACTTGTTCTACCCAGCGAGACTCCTGGTAACCTCACACGGCTTCCAGAGATCCCTCACTGACCATTCAGATATAATCATCTTGCAAGGGACACGTTTAAAAAGTAATTGTCATAACAGACATAAGAAATGGGTAAAAGATGTATATCACTCGGCAGCAAGTGACGTAGCCCTTCTAATAAAGAGAGGAGTTGTGATGCTGACAAAGAAAAGTTGTGTTAATGTTTGGGGAGATATAGAAATCATCATTAATTATAGTCAATCTATACGTACCTAATATAGACAATACAGCATTCCTCAAGAAGGTCTTAAGTTTAATCCCTAATCTGTCACATTCTAAGTTAATCACAAGTGGAAATTTTAGTACACCTTCAGACTTATCTCATCATTGATCATCAGCTCATAAAGTCCCCAAAAGTAATTAAATTATTTTTTATTAAATTACATCTTCAAAACATTAATTTAATAGATTTATGGCAATTGACCGATCTATCAGGTCTGATTTTCTTTTTTTTTTCACCATTTCCTAACTCCCACAGTAGAATGGATTATTCACTACAGATGCAAAATATCTCAGAATACAGCTCACTAACATTTTGTTTACATTTGGACCTACCAAACAGATCTTGGCTCAGTTTTCAACAGAAAAAGAATTATGTGAATTCATAGAGGGTCAAATAAAGTTATGCTTTGAAACTGATGATACCATAGAAATGATCTCATGCACCCTATAGGAGGGTTTAAAGCCTATTTGAGAGGCGGTATTATCTCACACGAAGTCACTAGGAGGAAAAAAGAAACAATATGTAAACAACTTAAAGAACAAATACAACAATACAGCAATAGGACCAAGGAAATGTGTTAAATACTCTGATTTGCAAACAAGTAACTGATGCAAAGAACTAACTCAATCAACTTCTCTCAAAGAAAATTACATCTACCTTTGTATTAACTAAACAAAGACTCTTCGACTCCGAAGAAAAGGGACACAAATTTTTTCACCAACTCAGCAAAATTGAAGCACTTGGGCAGCAAGTACAGTTCTGCGTAAGAAAGGGAAAGATGAATTAAATGTAAGCTTACATCGCCAAATTCTTTAATTAAATATCAACTATAAATATGCAAAGATCCTTGGTCAGCTAATATATCAAACCCTTTAATGAATACATTAATCCACTGTAATCTACCTGGTCTTATAACAAATAGAAGCTCCACATTCATTATACAATGGCAATTTAATACAATATTTTATACATTGACATAAAATTGCGTAAGTATCTCACCATTCTGTCTCTTGAAGCTGACAATGCATTTAATCAGACAGTGGGAATATTTGTTTGAAGTTCTGAAATGATTCCGTTTATAGGTTTATAAACTGGGTGAAGACCCAATATACAAACCCAAAAGCACAAATTCACACAAATCAAAACCTCTCTACTTCATTTCTGTTTAGAGGAACGTGCCAAGGCTGCCCTCTGTCAACACTCGTTTTGCTCTCACTATTGAATCACACGCACAAAGTATTTGTTTAGATCATCCCCAAATACATTGTTGTCAGACTAAGACTACAATTAATCAAATTTCCTTATGTGCAGATGATATTTTAGTTTGTGTAATTAAATGTCGACCGATCACCACCTGGTGGTGAGTTGGATTCGTGGGCGGAGGAGGAAACCGGACAGACTTGGCAGACCCAAACGTGTTGTGAGGGTCTGCTGGGAACGTCTGGTGGAACCCTCTGTCAGCATGGTTTTCAACTCCCACCTCCGGGAGAGCTTCTCTCATGTCCCGAACGAGGCTGGGGACATTGAGTCCGAGTGGACCATGTTCTCCACCTCCATTGTCGAAGCAGATGCTCGGAGCTGTGGTCGTAAGGTCTCCGGTGCCTGTCGTGGCGGCAACCCCCGAACCCGGTGGTGGACACCGGAAGTAAGGGCTGCCGTCAAGCTGAAGAAGGAGTCCTATCGAGCCTTGCTGGCTCATGGGACTCCCGAAGCAGCTGATGGGTACCGGCAGGCCACGCGAACTGCAGCCCGAGTGGTTGTGGAGGCAAAAACTCGGGTCTGGGAGGAGTTCGGGGAGGCCATGGAGGAGGACTATCGGTCGGCCTCGAAGAAATTCTGGCAAACCGTCCGGCGCCTCAGGAGGGGAAAGCAGGTCTCCGCTAACACTGTTTACAGTGGAGGTGGAGCTGCTGACCTCAACTAGGGATATTGTTGGACGGTGTAAGGAATACTTCGAGAACCTCCTCAATCCCGTCACCACGTCTTCCGTGGAGGAAGCAGAAGCTGAGGTCTCAGAGGTTGACACGTCCATCACCCAAGCCGAAGTTACCAAGGTGGTTGGCAAGCTCCTCGGAGGCAAGGCACCGGGGGTGGACGAGATTCGCCCTGAGTACCTTAAGTATCTGGATGTGCAAGGACTGTCTTGGTTGACACGTCTCTGCAACATCGCGTGGCAGTCGGGGACGGTGCCTCTGGATTGGCAGACCGGGGTGGTGGTCCCCCTGTTTAAAAAGGGGGACCGGAGGGTGTGCTCCAACTATAGGGGGATCACGCTCCTCAGCCTCCCTGGGAAAGTCTATTCCAGGGTACTGGAGAGGAGGATTCGACCGATAGCTGAACCTCGGATTCAGGAGGAACAATGCGGTTTTCGTCCTGGTCGTGGAACAGTGGACCAGCTCTATACCCTCCATAGTGTGCTTGAGAGTTCGTGGGAGTTCACCCAACCAGTCCACATGTGTTTTGTGGACTTGCAGAATGCCCTCATGGTGTCTTGTGGGGGGTGCTCTGAGAATGCGGAGTCCGGGGCCCCGTGTTAAGGGCCGTCCGGTCTCTGTATGACTGGAGTAGGAGTCTGGTCCGCATTGCCGGCAGTAAGTCGGACCTGTTGGACTCCAGCAGGGCTGCCCTTTGTCACCGGTGCTGTTTATAATCTTTATGGACAGAATTTCTAGGTGCAGCCAGGGGCCGGAGGGGGTCCAGCTTGGGGACCACAGGATTTAATCTCTGCTTTTTGCAGATGATGTTGTCCTGTTGGCTTCATCGAACCCAGACCTACAGCATGCTCTGGGGCGGTTCGCAGCCGAGTTTGAAGCGACAGGGATGAGGATCAGCACTTCCAAATCCGAGGCCATGGTCCTCAACCAGAGGAAGGTGGCTTGCCCTCTCCAGGTCGGTGGAGAGACTCTGGCCCAAGTGGAGGAGTTTAAGTATCTTGGGGTCTTGTTCACGAGTGAGAGACGGATGGAGCGTGAGATTGACAGGCGGATCGGTGCAGCGGCTGCAGTGATGCGGTCGTTGTATTGGTCCGTTGTGGTGAAGAGGGAGCTGAGCCGAAAGGCGAAGCTCTCGATTTAGCGGTCAATCTACGTTCCCACCCTCATCTATGCTCATGAGCTTTGGGTCATGACTGAAAGGACAAGATTCCGGATACAAGCGGCTGAAATGAGCTTCCTCCGTAGGGTGGCTGGGCGCTCCCTTAGAGATAGGGTGAGGAGCTCAGTCACCAGTGAGGAGCTCGGAGTGGAGCCACTACTCCTCCACATCGAGAGGAGCCAGCTGAGGTGGCTCGGGCATCTGGTTAGGATGCCTCCTGGACGCCTCCCTAGGGAGGTGTTCCGGGCATGTCCCACTGGGAGGAGACCCCGGGGAAGACCCAGGACACGCTGGAGAGACCATGTCTCTTGGCTGGCCTGGGAACGCCTTGGGATCCTCCCAGAGGAGCTGGAGGAAGTGTCTGGGGACAGGGAAGTTTGGACATCCCTGCTGAGACTGCTGCTCCCGTGACCCGGCCCTGGATAAGCGGTAGAAAATGGATAGATGGATGGATAAATGCTATCATTCAATGCCAACCATTCTTGAGAAAATTGAAATGTTTTGACATTTTTCAGGTTATCACTTAAATTGGTCAAAGATGCCAGGACAATACTTTCCCCAAACAACTGTAACAAGATTTCCCTTTGAAGTATCCACTGGCAAAATCAGTTATTTAGGCAATGAGGTTACAAAACAATTTTCCTCTCACACAGTCCAATTTCTCATAATTACTAGATCAATTTAGAAACAAAATTCAGTTTTGTAAAACTCTATCAATATCATCACTTGGGAGGAAAGGAGATCATTTCAAAACATCCCTGTATTTTTTATTTTTTTTAACAAAATTATAGTTTCAAAAATGTACTGATCCAACAGTTCCTCTGGAATTACAGGACCCTGACAATTGCCCTCAAAAAATATTTCACTAAATCTAAATTGAACAAATTTCATAATGTTTTACTGGGCGTTTGCTTTTAAAAGTATAAATTTCTCTATCGTCACTCCTCACTATGTAACTCAAAGATTGTGATCCATATATATTCCCCTGCCACCACAGCACTTTCTTGGGAGAAGGATATGGTTATGCAGATTTCACTCCTGTTCTAACAATGACATTGGCACTATTGTTGGAGGGCTGTATTGATCCAAGAGTTGTTGCCCAGTGCAACATGTCTCTGCAATGCCATTTGCTTGCTGTACATTTATTTTCTGGCAGTGTGGGTTCATATATGTTGTAGCAGGGTGGTTACTGTCCCAGACAAACAACAAATCATCAATGGTGGAAGTGAATCAGACCTTAATTGCCACCTAGAAAACAAAACTACAAAATAAAAACTCTATGAGTCACAACAGAGGAAAGTAAACACTGTAGGAAGAATGTGAGGTTTTTTATTTATTTATTTATTTTTTATCTGAAAATTCAAGGAAGGAAATGAAAAGATTGGGTTGTTCTCAAATCAGCAACACTTTATTTATTTTATTTATTGCCATACAGCACAGAGAGCCAAGCCAGGACCGGTCCTGCTGAAGCAAGAGGTTGAAAACATGGTGTTGAGAGCAAGAGGGATGTTTTAACAGAAGGATTTTAAATTTCATTCTAGATTTAATGGGAAACCAATGAAGAGTCCTCATCTAAAGTCACTCCCAGGTTCCTCACAGTGTCACTGGAGGTCAGAACAATGCCATCCAGTGTTCAAACAATTCAATTCAGCTTTATTTATATAGTGCCAATTACAAACACACTGATTGATTCATCAAGTCAAGAATGGACAAATTAATAAACAATAACAATAACTGTAATTCACAGCTGTAACTTTGCCGCTATAGCAGTAGAAGGGAAAAAAATAGTGTGGTTGATTGGTCTCTTGTGAAACCTGAAGAGCAAGATTCATAAGTCAATGCTCATGCAGGTTGAACAGAAAGCTGTCCACTGAATCATTCCTGTATCTGTATGTCTACAGTCATAACACGGCTCTAAAAAATGTTTCATGCAAAGTTGAAATTGAACAATGGAACTGAAAAGATGAAGTTTGGAAATCCCAGCTTCTGGATTCTCATAATTTTCCAGTTGATTAAACCAAATCTCCTAAAGTTAACACTAAAGTGCTGCAGTTTCATGAAAAAAAAAAAGTTTTGTAGACATTTAATCCAGGTGAGTCTTGATATTAATGCTTTGTTTTCCCCTTAGTTACTTTGAGAACACACGGGCTTGGTGTAGCAACCCTATTTTTCCAGTTAAGCCCTTCTTTTCCAGTTTAAGAGAATTCACAGTTCTTCCTGCACCCACAAGGGGGCGCCACTGAGCGCGGCAGAAATCCTCTTAATTTATGGCGCAGCAAGACTGAGGTTTGCCCACATCACCCACAGTTATAAAATCCTTTCCTGGAGGAGAGAGCGCTAAACACAACTCACCCATACAACCCCGCAGTTGCTCGATGATTAGATAGTTGTACCGATAACATTAATAACATATTTAAATAATAATATTCATTCACAAAAAAACCCATTATTATTCATAATCAATGATACACATTTCCTCCCAAAATGTTGTTATGGACTCACTTTTACTTAAAATTGAGGTCATGTGCAGATCCTTCTGGGGGAAAATATCTTTGAAATTATTATCTGCTGCTTCAGTAAAAAGTATATTTTGAGGAAAAAAAAGAAAAAGAAAATTGTAAACGCTTGTTAACATGTTTCTTCCTCTGCAGCTGAAGCAAAAGAATCTCTGGACTCACGAGCGCCTCCTTCCATGAAGCCGATTCATGACTCATTAAATGTGAACAGGATTTGTGCAACTTTCGAGATTTATACTGAAAACAACAATCCGAAGATTTGAAGTTAAATTGGAAGTGAATTCATAATCAAAACTACTTGATGAATATAACTGTTTGACATTTTTGTTTCTTACATACTTCATTCTTTGGGTGAGGCTCAACCCTTGCAAGGAGAAGTTAGTTTGTGACCTGTGTGAACGTCAAAATGTGGAATACGACCACCGTGCTTGTTATGTCACGCAAAACAGGAGTTTTCTACAAACTTCTGGATCTGGAAGTTTCCGTTGCCGTATTTAAACGCATATCCGACTATCAAACCTGGCAACCCTTGTGTAGTTCCGGGGGAGGCGCTTCTCTGCAGTAGTTTCTGGAAGAACCTCATGCTTCACCATGGAGAAAGTGAGTATCCCGCTCCTGTCAATATTCTTCTGATAGGAAAAACGGATACTATTTCAGGAATGTTTATGTGCTTATGAGTTGCTTTTGTTTAATTTATTTTTCGGTGTTTCAGTTTGAAGCCGCTGTCGCTTGTCTTTTTAAACGGAACCTTCACTGTTTGTTAAGCTAGCTAGCCAGTTAGCTTAGCTTAACTGTGGTGATTTGGTTAAAGGTTGTCTCATTTTAGTAAGCCTACATGATGTCCCGACAAACTGAACGCACCGCCGAGGACAAACTGGGCTTAAAATCAACGCTTGCAACTCCTTAAAGTGTTGACTTTGTCGTATCCATTCAATGCATGGTCGAGGCTAACTCATGGTTGCACACTTCAAGGTTAGCTAATTGTTTCGTTCACGTTTATAAATCGATTCGAGTCGGCACATCCGCCCGTGAGTGAGCACCGGGAGCTCGGATCGCTGTGGTCAGCGTGCAGCACATGCTGCAGGGTATTTTTGGATCGGCTTCAGCAGCCTGCTCACACCGGAGGATCTTTCTGGAAGCACACGGAGCCGCTGTCATGGCTACACCCGCAGTTTGTTCTCCACTACCGCTTCCTGTCTGCAGCATGGAACAGACTTGATCCGATCAAGGCAATTAAATAAAAAAAAAAAATTCTAAACGATAAGCGGATCATTAATTGCATTTAATGTGGCTCACCCACTAAGCAGTGCAGTAATGGGGGCTGTTTATTGGCCTAAAGAGGGCACTGCATCGCTACAATGGCACTTGTGCTTGTATCCGTCCATCTCTTTATATCGATTTATCTTATTGAGCTGATCCCAGCTGACATGCATGAAGGTAGTCCATTATCACACATAATCGGAAAGACAAACTGTTAACCTCAATCTGGAGGAGGAAACGCTGAAATAACATGCAACCTTAACAAAGAAATGTACCCAGCTTCAAACCATATTCTTACAACGGTACAACTCAATTATGCATCCCATGTTTTTACCAGTATTTTTTTTAATAATCTCAGAACTGGTGGCAGTCTTGTAGCTAATAATCACCCTGTCCTTGTGTTATGATTATAAAGGCACGAATACAACAAATTCCTATCAAGAACAGACTTTAATGTTCAGTGTTTTCACATTTGTGTCATGTTTCCCTCACGAAGTCTAAAGTTTGACAGACACACTTTCATCTTTGACCTGCAATTTGTTGAAGAGTGTTTATAGATTAGCTGTACTTTGTTTTGACTGTGTGCACAGTTGTGCTCTTGTGACTGAAATAAACCTGTTGGGATTGCATAACATGCTAATGAATGTTTTGTTAGCATGATAAAGGTCCATGTACATTCTGTGCATAAATTGGTGAGAAAACTTCTCTAAGTTATAATTTATAGATCCAAGGCCAAAAAAACACCTATTTTGTGGCTGGTAATGGTTCACATATTGCACACGGTGAACACTTTCAGAGTTTTAAATGATCATTTACTGTTATCGAGCATACACTTTCATCATATCTAGCTGGAAAGTAATTTTTTTTTTTTTTGGCCCAAAAACTTCATCTCTCTGGGTATTGTGATGTCTGCGATGCGATACTTAAAGGTGTTCAGACTGGGTAAAGTTTGGTGCCTCCAGAGGAATCGGTTTCAGTTAAGTGCAGTTCCAGTGTTATCACATTGATGTCAAATGAAATCAGCAGGGAAGAAGAGCTTGTTTATAGAGCAGCTGCTCCCTTTTCCTCGGTGTGTTATTGATTCTGTTGTGCATTTTGAAGACGAGCAGAATAACTTGTCTGCAGGAGTAACGGGGAGGATCGTTCTGTATATAGCACCATATTAAAAAAAAAAACAGCCATGTTTCTACTGTGCATGGTGGCATTTCACCAGCTGAGACTTCAATTGAACCTCATAAAATATGTGAACAACAAGGTAGAGTTGGACATTTCTCGTCTGACGCTCAGACAAGGTCTGCTAAAGGGATTTCTGGTTCCAATACCTGTCCCGTGACCTTTTATCACATTCATGCTTAAATTGACACTCGTGGTGCTTATTATGGAACTGGTAGCAGTGTAGACTGTCAATCTGCACAGCTGAGTTAGATAGGCTACATACACAAATGATGTTGTGTATTGCATTTATGATGAACACCTAAGTTAATATGTTAATGATTTGACTTCTGTGTTCTTTGTTCCGAATGCAGTGTTCTTTCTCTCCTTGAACCCAATTTTAACCAACTGCATAATGTTTGCTTTTCTTTTCGTGTGTACTTTCTACCAGCAGTTTTGAAGAAGCTGTATTTAGAGACCAGTTGTTGCATTTCTCACTTGTTTTTTCTTATGAACATATATCAAATAGTAATATTTTGAAACATCAAAGATGAATAAATTTAGGAATGACTTTGCATATTGGGGCAAAAAGAAGTAAACTGCATAAATAATCTCACTGACTCTTCGCTTGCTGATCACAGTGCAACATCTGATCTATTGTTTACTTTCCTTATATAAGAACCCGTCATTTAAATTTCCATTATTGTTCTGAAGTTAATGAGATTCAAACTGTTTGTGCGGCTCTGCTCACTCTCAAGTGATCACACCCTGAGGTTTGTGAGCGGGCATTACCAAAAAAAGACATGTTGTCCGTGCGTCCCTGCAGGCACCTGCCTGACATGAACAGCTGAATCCTTCACACTTCTGCCAGTGGCAGCTGTAAAGGATGTATTTTCCACAGTCAGCGCTGTGTTGGAGGTTTTGTGCTTTTGTGTAGGAGTGAATTGACAGTTGTAGAGCTACCGTTCTTTAAATCCAGTTATTTGCGCTTCACAGGTTTCAGCGTTGAAAGACCAGGGCAACAAGGCTCTGAGTGCAGGAAACATCGACGAGGCCATACGTTGCTACACCGAGGCCTTGGCTCTCGACCCATCGAATCACGTCCTGTTCAGTAACCGCTCAGCTGCCTACGCCAAGAAGGGAAACTATGAGAACGCTCTCCAGGATGCCTGTCAGACCATCAAGATTAAGCCTGACTGGGGAAAGGTTGGAAGTCTTTTGTTTTTCTGTTTATCTGTGAAAAATACATGAGAAGAACTTGAGCTAGAATGTCATCTCGAATCTATCTTCACTTCTCACCCAGGGCTACTCCCGCAAAGCAGCGGCTTTGGAGTTCCTTGGCCGACTGGAGGATGCTCGAACAACTTACCACGAGGGAATCCGACAGGAGCCAAACAATCAGCAGCTCAAGGAGGGTTTACAGAACATTGAGGCCCGGCTCGCAGGTACAGACAATATTGTGTTACGGCTTTTTATCCCACTGGGAAAGTGTCATGAAGAGTTGAAACTTGAGTGAGTCACTGCTGGTTCCTATGTGGGCAGAGGATTTGGAGATGGCTGCTGACAGGATCACTAAAGTAGAACTGGATTGTGTGTGCTGTGGATTTGAAAAAGAGAGTAGGCAGCTCACATGGGCTTTAAGTGTTGTGATTCATTCAGAGAATAGAGGAGATGTACACAGGGGTTACAGAGGAGGGAAAGCTGACCAAGTGGAGGATGGCGTTGCATCCTGAAGCCTAACGTGAATGTGACCAGTTCCGAATTTGTCTTTTATCAACCCGAACAGAAAAAACCATGATGAACCCCTTCGCCATGCCCAACTTGTACCAGAAGCTGGAGGGGGATTCTCGGACTCGTGAGCTGTTGTCGGATCCCAGCTACAGAGAACTCCTGGAGCAGCTCAGAAGCAAACCATCTGAGCTTGGCACGTATGTACATCTTAAAAAAAAAAAAAAATTAAGAAGTCACTGTTTTAATATTTTCTGACGTGATCAGAAACAAGAGGATGATATTAATAGCTTTAATCGTAAGATAATCACAAGACTAATATGTTCTGACCAGATGGGTTTTTTTTTTTCTCCTCTTGATGGAAACATGAATTTCTATTGCAACAAGTAAGAATCAGTTATGAACATTATATTCTGCTAATGGGTGTTGGAGTTCAGTGCAACTTAATGGAACTTTTCAGTTATCCCCAGGTTACATACAGTCAAAAGTCTCTGCAGACTGTTCCTGGCACAGATCTGCCTCGGTGGTTTGAGCTATTGCTGCTGTGTAATGCGTCAGTTCGGCATTTGGCACTGAGTATATTAAAACTTTTGAACAGATTTTTAACAACGCCGTTCTTCGGCACCCGTGGCTCAACTCCTGTCCCTCTGGACACGATCACTGCGTGCAGCTTCAGTTTGAATGGCTCAGTCAGTCGTCCGCATCCAGCATGTTTCCCTTGTTTCTGAAGCTGTTTGCTGAACTCTGCACAACATTGGAAGCTGAATGTTTTCGCAGACTGGAAGGTTATGGGAATTGCTCCATTTATTGTTACGTAAACCCAGCGTGTCTGTTTGAAAAGATTCCTGGGGTTTCACAGGTGGAAGTCATTAATTGTACTATTATTTATAAAATATTCACTCGCTCAAAAGTCAGCTCATCAATTGCGAGGCGTTATGCACATTCTTGTCTGCCTGTCTTGTAGGAAGCTGCAGGATCCCAGAGTGATGACGACGCTCTCCGTGCTCCTGGGACTAAACCTCTCTGAGATGGAGGAGGAGGAAGAACCCACTCCCGCTCCTCCTCCCCCGAAGCCCAAAGAGACTCAGCCGCCTCCTCCGAAAGAGGAAGATCTCCCTGAAAACAAAAGAAAGGTAAACCGCGTCAGTTTTCCTCTCTCACTCCGTCTTCTGCTCAGTTTCCACCGTCGGTGTTGCTAACATCTGCTGTTTAATTGCTTTCGCAGGCCTTAAAGGAGAAGGAGCTTGGAAATGCTGCGTATAAGAATAAGGACTTCGACACGGCACTAAAACATTACGAAGAAGCAATTAAACATGATCCTACCAACATGACCTACATATCAAACCAAGCAGGTACACATCGTCACTCCTCAGATAGCTGAGAGCTGCATGAAAAACTATTGAATCCATTGTGCAGATTTTATACGCATGGCAGTTTGAAAATGATTATGTACCAGTTTCCTCCAGTCACAAACATTCATCAAGGTTGGGGGAGTAAATTTCATCTGACAGATGACTTTAAAGGGCTTGGAAATACTGACACGACATAAAACTGAATGTGTTGAATGTAATACATCCTCCCTGTGTCTGCCGTTTCAGCCGTGTTCTTCGAGAAAGGAGAGTTTGAAAAATGCCGGGAGCTGTGTGAGAAGGCCATTGATGTTGGCAGAGAGAACCGAGAAGACTACAGACAAATTGCGAAGTGAGTTCTTTAATATCCCTCTGAGTATTTCCCAGTAAGTCAATATTTTCTCTGTAACTTTGTAGCTCGCAAGCGTAAAGATCTGTGGGGGGGGAATAATATACGTTCTGCGAAATTATTTACGCTACCTGGATAGAAGCGTTTCCTGGAAGGCAAATGGCTGCAGTGGTGTTTTGTGTTTCGTACCTTTTTATTCAAAGGATTTTTTGCAATTTGTCTCATTTATTCACACACGCTGCAGGTTTCTCCACCATGCAGAGAAACAGAAATAATTTGACTTTCGGAGTCTTGCTGAGAGGGCAAACGCCAACTTCTGAGCCACATCTGCCACCCACAGTGACAGAAATAGTTACAGATAAACAAAGAAAGAGAAAGCACAGCTCAAAATCCCGCTTCGACTTCCTGGGTGACAGCGAAGAGCTGGATGTTGGTGTCTGTAAACAAAAACCATTTGGCATCTCATCTAAGAACTGCTTAATGCTGTATTAGTCAAAATATAAGACATCTTTTTTTCTTTTTTTTCAAGGCATGTCAAGTCAAATGGCTTGTAACAGTTTAAAAACACATTGAGCACTTCTCAGATGTTTCCTGATTACATACATTTTTATATCTAGCCTCTTGCTGTCGGTAGCCTTATGTTCCAGTTCCACCAGTCATCCTGTCATTTGAGATCCAGCATTTAAAGCCTTTGTGTGGCTCGTTAAGAAAAACATCCAGAACCTGAAGTGGCTTGTCACCAATTAATTGACTCGCATAAAGCATGCTCCTTGTTTGTTATGCAGGATTTGGAATCACACTTACCAACACAGCAAATCCTTTTTCAGAAAACATAGTGGCACTGACTGCAAGATTTAGGTGTTTGATCACTTCTCGTCGATGCAGCAACGGCTGATCATTTTTTTTCCTCCCTCTCCGTTTTCAGGGCCCTGGCTCGAATTGGCAACTCGTACTTCAAACAGGAAAAATACAAAGAAGCGATTCAGTATTTCAACAAGAGCTTGACAGAGCACCGCACTCCTGATGTTTTGAAGAAATGTCAACAGGTAAACACTCTGGAATTTCGTGCTTAACTCTCTCTGCAGTGCGATAGTAAAACGCCTTATTGTGAACTTGCTTTAGAGCGAATAGCTTCAGTGACCTGCATAAATATTCATACCCCTTGAATTTTTCGACATTTGATCACATTGCAGCCACAAATGTAATTGTCGAAGGGGTATGAATACTTCTGGAAGCCACCCTATCTGCAGTTAGACTGAAGTCTGTTTTAAACTGCGTTATGCTCCCAAGTTTGTCAAACCACTCAACCGACTTTCAAGTAATAAAGTACATGAACTAAATCATTAAGCACCTGAAAAACACTGCTTCGTTCTGACTTCATAGGTATTTGGGGCAAATATGCCAAAGACTAAGCTTAAAACTGACAGAAAATACTGTGTTGTAGATGTCAACAACTCTCTGAAGAAAATAAAACTGTGTTCAACTGTGATTGTAACACAGCAATATTTTTTTATTAAATGGAGATCAGCTGCTGTTAGAGGCTACGTACAGCAGTTTACAACAGAGGATCAATGAATTCAATGAAATTCTCCAGTGTAAAGGAATCCCTGCAGATAAAGCTAAAGATGAGCCTCTACATCACCACTTCGTTCTGTTGCGTTTACAGGAAGTCGTTCACTGAGCCACTCTGTATGAGCAGAGAAAATGAAACCATAAAAATCTAGCCGGAGGTCTATAACCTTCAAGATTTAATTTACTAATATGTCTAATGAATTTATGAGAAGATGTGCACTTTCTTGAAGACTTTTGAGATTATTAAGCATGAACTTATTAAAGCTGACTTTGATTCCTGCTGCTGTAGGCAGAGAAGATCTTAAAGGAACAGGAGAAACTAGCATACATCAACCCCGACTTAGCCCTGGAGGAGAAGAACAAGGGCAATGATGCCTTCCAGAAAGGTGAGTGGAACCGCTGCGGCTCTTCATTGTCTCGTCTTTTTACTTTTTGAAGCTGCATGACGACGAGCCCCTCTTCTCCCTCCCGCAGGCGATTACCCCTTAGCCATGAAACATTACAGCGAGGCCATCAAGAGAAACCCCAGCGACGCCAAACTCTTCAGCAACAGAGCAGCCTGCTACACGAAGCTGCTGGAGTTTCAGCTGGCTCTGAAGGTAACGCGCTCCTTTCCTCTCAAGTCACGTGATCCTCGCATGATTGGCGTGTAACTCAGATTTTAAAGTGTCTTTTTTTTTTAATTATTTGTCAGGATTGTGAAGAGTGCATCAAACTGGAGCCCGGCTTCAGTGAGTACAACATCTCCTCAGTTTGCCTGTAACAATCTTTTTATCTTTGTGCGTGCGGATTTCACAATTCTTGTCCCTCATCTGTCTACAGTCAAAGGCTACACACGTAAAGGAGCTGCTTTGGAGGCCATGAAAGATTTCTCTAAAGCCATGGATGCTTACCAGAAGGCCCTAGAGCTGGACTCTTCATCAAAGGTGATTTATAGAGGACGGGAACGCTCAGAAACATTTAGGAAATGGCTTAAATATTCATCTAACATGCATGTTTTCTCTAAAAGCGACATAAACTGGAATTATTAGAACAGAAACATCCCCAGGCAAACTGTTTCTTTATTTTTCTGTTTTGTTTGTCTGCCTGCAGGAAGCCACAGAAGGCATCCAGCGCTGCATGGTGAGCCAGACCATGAGGAACGACAGCCCCGAGGAGGTGAAGAAGAGAGCCATGGCTGACCCCGAAGTCCAGCAGATCATGTCGGACCCCGCCATGCGCATGATCCTGGAGCAGATGCAGAAAGACCCTCAGGCACTCAGCGAGTGAGTCTTTCCTGCTGTTGTGCAGACGAGCTGCGCTCCTCTCAAACGAATGAAGAATACACTGATTTTTTCTTCTTTGCTTTGTGTTCCTCAGCCACTTAAAGAATCCAGTAATTGCGCAGAAGATTCAGAAGCTCATTGATGTCGGACTGATAGCCATTCGCTGACGGACGACCGACGACACGTGTGAATAAAGAAAACATGCCGTTCCCTCCAGAATATTAGATCCTCTTTTCTTGCCTTCGAATTTAAAAATGTTCCTAGTCTCACTGAGACTTTGTATCTATGTATTTTTTTTCTTTCTTTTTTTTTTTTTTAAATCAGTTTCACAAATTTTACATTGTTGTTGAAGAAAACATCTTGTATTTCATCTGGAAACCTCCAGGATTCTTCTGAACGGAACTTGGATTCATGTGTACAGATGCTGAAATACGTTAAAATAAACATCACAATACAGTGCACATGTGCGCCCAGTGTTTGAAGCTTGAATTCCACCCAGGAGCTTTCGTCACACTCCAAAACTTAGGATTTGACCCATAACGTAGTTCAAATTGTAACTGAAATACTTCCTTTGACTTCTTTTCATTGGAACTTCCTCCTTTGATCTTTTTTGGCTCAGTTTATTCTAAATGTTAATATAACCCAGTGAGAAGTGCGTGTGATATCATGCATCAGCAATGTCACCTCTGAGAGAGCATGGCTGATGTTCGTCACGAAACGGTGAAAGCTAGTTCGTGCAGCACCTGAAGCTTCTTTTCCAGAGACATTTGGACCAGCAGAGTTAGCCTGACGTCACTGATTACTTTTCCTAATCGGTAGATTTCAGGATTTCACTCTGAGCCGTGCTATACATGCTGAAGTGTTTCAGGGCTCACACACCAGTGATGTTGCATATGATGAACGTATGACTGATACACCCCCGAACAGCGAGCCGGCCTTCAGTGCAGTCCGTAGACTTAAGTGTAGTGTTGATGTGGAGGTTGTTCAGACGTTGAGTTTACTTGGGCTTTATTAATAAGTACTTGGTATTGACAAGTAGTTAAAGGTTAGTACTCACACTGAGTGCTGTCTGTGTGCCTCTTGTGTCATGCATGGATCTGGTACAATATCTCGGTTGTGTAATCAAAACGAGTCTGAGCTGATGACGGGCAACAAAAGTTTGCCATTTTTTCCCCTGTATATCCTTATCTTTATTGTCAAATGAATAATTTACGGGTTTTGGTTCAAGCGTATCAACATGGGGAAAATACACTTTTGAGGGCAAATAAAGCAGTAACAACACAGGTCCAACATTAGAAGTAGGTTTGGACTTTTCAGTATCGCAAAGTAATTGTTTATGAATGTGTAACGTACATGAAAATGCCTGTAACGTTTAAACATCTTGATTGGAGATCACTGTGCTGGAGCATCGGAACCCTTTCACACATGCATTAGACGGACCAAAGATCAGGACTGGGAAACCCTGATGCTGCCTGTTAGGACTTCACATGCTGGTAACTTGACTCCTCCAGTAGCAGCTTCACTGACCACGCTGGATACCTCAAACCCACCGCATTGTCAAAATGTGTTAAATGTGGCGCCACCAAATCTTGGTTTCTGTTTTGGAGCACAGCAGATAGATGAGCTACATGGACTTTTGTGTTGAAACTTTCAGTTCCCCCTGCGATCATGAAGGCCAAAGCCTCACATGATGTGAAGGAAACGGTCAACAAGCATTAATGTATGGAAGCCAGTTGTACTGTGAAATATAGAGCATCTGAATGTAAACGAAGTCGGTGTTGACTTCATTATGGAGGTAATGGGTTGATTCACAGCAGGACTTTGACGCCATTTCACCACCTTCAGCACACACAGAACAATACAGTGAAAACTCCTCTGTGGAAATGAGTAACCGGTTCAGTTAAACTGGTCGCAATTTCCTGATTAATTGATTATGTAAGTCAACTTTTGCCTCCTTTTTAGGTGTCCTGTGGTAATTACTGATACTTTTCCCACAGTAAAAGAGATTTTTTTTTCAATATGTCATGTAACCTGAAGCTGTAGTTCGTGCTGCACACACTGAGGTCAGAGGAAACCATCCTAGAAAGAAGGAAAGAGAAAGAAAGAAGTCACATTTGTCAAATCAGCTGAAGTTGTTCTGCATAAATCAGAGCGCTTTCAGTGCTTGAAAAGAAACAAGTGAAGTCTTTCCACATATAGGATGTCGGTGCATTGACTTGAACACCGGTGTGAGTTCTCTCTGCAGGTTTCTGGAGAAGCTGCAGATATGAGCAGGATGTAAAAACACAACACACAGCACAGCACTGAACACATGGCAGGAGGACAGCTTGAGAGTCCTGCAGCATCTCGATCAGACCTGAGCCTCGTTCAGCCCCGTTCTCATTATTCATCACCTGTGAGCAGATTTCTGAGAGGCAGTGAAGTGTTGCTTTGGCAGGTGGTGGGAGGAGGAAGTTCATTTCCACCACATCTGATTCATATCTGGAGAGTAATCACTCTGTAATTACTGTACCTACAACTCAGTTCAAGAGGGAATCTGTCACATGCAGGCATGTCGATGTAATAAACATAAATTAGAAACATTTAAATGAATGAGCAGCCATGATTCTCATATATTCTGAACAAAGCTCATAATTTTCCCAATACCTGTCCAAGCATATAAGGACTTTCCCAACTGGGCCATTAGGGCCTCGGACCTCATATTTAGAAACCTGTGACTGAGTGACTACAAGACACTTCTTGAGGCTGTTATTAAAAAGTGTGATCTGTATCCAGGTTGTGTTTTACATCTGTCATAGTTACATGGTCAGTTACGATGGATGTTTCATTTGAATTCTTTGAAGGTGATAATAATAATTATAACATCAATATTTGTCTGCAATCCTGGCAAGCCTTATTCAAAGTATAGGTGAGACTGAGCTTCTATAAATGCTTACTGATCACAAATTACATTTAAAACAGGCCAAATGACAAGTAAAATATCACTTCAGGAGACGTGGATTGATGAGCCTCTCTCAGCTGCAGACATTTGTTCATTTTGTCATGATACTTTTTATTTTATACAGTATAATAAAAGACTGCGTGTCGATGATCTGCTTCCCTTGCTGACTAACAGAGCATCTTTCAAACACTATATACCAAATTAAATGTATCTGGCACTGCAGCAATTATTTAACTGTTTACCATTTTACTTTTTCATTTTTAAAGCTTATTTTACTAATTTATCAGTTTGAAACATTTGATGCATTTTTGCTATTTTGCTCAATTTCACCTGCTTTGCAATCATCAGCTGATCTAGCTTTTTTAAATATCTCACATTGTGAGCAGCTTAGTTGTTTTCCTCTTTTAACCACTTTTAGCTATTTTCATACTTTCATATTTGCAGCAATTTCGAGCTGTTTCACGAGTTAAGCAATTTTTAGCTTATTTCCTTTTTTATTTCGACTGTTTCATTTATTTTCTTCACCATGGTTTATCCTAGTAGTTTCAGCTTTTAAATATTTTTGAAATAAATTTTAGACATTTTGAATTATTCATATTTTCTTTACATTTTATCCTTTGCAGTCCTCTTATTAGACTGCACAGGCCGCACTGTCGCCCCACCACGAGAAGAAGGTCATGGGTTCAAATCCAGGCCAGACCTTTCTGTGGAGTTTTCATGTTCTTGATGTACATCATGCCAGGGTTTCCAGTTTCCTCCCACAGCCTAAAAGCATGCACGTGAGGTTAAGCCATTCTTCATTTCACGAGACATCAGACTCTCTTTTAGAGGCTGTCTGCTGTGCAACACAATTGAAATGGAATGTTTGCACACAGTTTTGATAGAAATGCACTGATCTCACAGATTGCAGCCCCCCTGGGCTGCACGCGGTGACTGCAGCAGCGGGTTAAATAAACTGGGTCTTCTGAGGTCTCCTCGAGCGTGGCTCCGCCCACACCGGGAGCTCACGTGACCGACCGTCGCCCAGGTTGTGTCGAAAGCATCCTGGCGTTAGCAGTTCCCTCTCCGCCGACTAAAGCACTCAAAAAAAGTAAAATGTAGACATTTCCGCGGCGAATAATCGCGTCTTTGCTTCTGCCGGAGGTAGAGGAGACAGAGGAGCAGCCGCGGCGGCCCGTTCCGACCCGTTCCGGACCGTGTTATCCGAAGAGGCCAGTCAACACCAGCGACTAGCTAACATTCAAACTTTGACAATTCGCTAGCTCGCTGCTGACGCTACTTTCTCAATTCACTACGATCCACACTAGCTAGAGAGGTAACACCGCCTGCTGTTGTGGCTGCTGGTGTTGTGACGGTTCACACACCGCCTTATTCCGATCAGCCATTTACCAAGCGGCAGGGTTAACGTGAGTAACCTGTAACTACCGCTAACTTGGCCATAATAGACCTCTGTTTTTTTTGCAGCTAACGCTAGCATTAGCCACTTCAGCTGTGTTGTTTTTACTCTGACTGCATATCTGTGATTCACGCACTCTCACACAGCTCTTGTGAGTGATCGAGAGCAGTTGGAGGCGATCGAAAATCAAACAGCAGCGGAAATCTGAACAGCGGTACGTCTTGGACAGTTTTCTGATTGATTTGAGTCAGTGACAGGAGACAAACAGCAGGATGTCAGATTCGAGCGGATTAACGTCGGAACAGCAGCATTGTCTCAAAAACAGTCGCCCTCTCATTCCGATCACGCTCCTGTGAGTCTCCACGATGCTTTTGCAGTAGAATATCTCGAATACTTGTGCGCGTGTCTCTTTAAAATCTGACAAACCGTACAAATCGAATCGTAAACAGTGTGTGTAGGCTTCAGCCTCCTTCTCTTTAAGTTATGTCTGGGGACGCCTCTGACAGCAGCGATGACTCTGATGGGAAAACAAATGAAAAGGCCTGCACTGTCAAACATCAGATCACCAGTGGTAAGTAGGTTAGGGATTACTCAATTCTGCTCTCCACGTTTTTGAGATGTTTACATCTGTACACATGTGAAGTGGGCCAGCAACAAATGGCATTTCTTCTGTGTGAGTCCCTCCAGTCTGTTTCTGTCTTTGGGTGATCAGTAAACACAAGTCTGGATGCTCATCATCATCGTCACTGAACAAAATATAAATGCAAGACTTTTTTTATTTACTCCCATTTTTCATGAGTTGAACTGAAATTTCTGACTTTTTCTATGTACACAGAAGGATTATTTCTCTCAAATGTTGTTCATAAATGTATCTAATCTGTGTGAGTGACCAGTTTTCCCACTGTCGAGATAATCCATTCACCTCACTGGTGTGGCAGGTCAAGATGCTGATTACACAGTAGGATTATTGCATAGGTGTGTCTTTTGGTGGCCACAATAAAAGAACAATTGGAAATGTGCAGTTTTACTGTACTATTTGCGTCACGCAGTGCAGCACATCCCCTTCACATAGAGTTGGTCAGGTTGTTGATTGTGGCCTGTGGAATGTTGGTCCACTCCTCGTCAATGGCCGTGCCAAGTTGCTGGATATTGGCAGGAACAGAAACACACTGTTGTATACGCCGATCCAGAGCATCCCAAATATGCTCAATGGCTGAAATGTCTGGTGAGCATGCTGGCCATGCAAGAATTGGGATGCTTTCAGCTTCCAGGAATTCTGCACAGATCCTGCAACATGGAATCATGTAATAATCATGCTGCAATGTGAGGTGATATTCATAGATGAATGGTACGACAGAGAGCCTCAGGATCTCATCACGGTATCTCTGTGTATTCAAAATACCATCAATAAAATGCAGTGCGTTTTTTGTCCAAAACATTCACCTGGCATCACAACCCTACCACCACCATGGACTGCTGGACTCTCAGCATTCACATCAGCAAACTGCTCACCCATAGATTCTGTCTGCCATCTGCCCTGAACAGTGAAAACTGGGATTCATCAAGAGAACACCTCTCTGAAGGGCCAGATGCCATCGACCGAGAGCATTTGCCCATTTAAGTTTGTTACTACGACAAACTGCAGTCAAGTCGAGGCCCCGATGAGGATGACAGGCATACAAATTCCCTGTGACAGTTGGTGCAGAAATTATTTGGTTATGCAAAGCGATTGTTGTAGCATCAATCTGGGTAGCTGGTCTGAGACCATATAGGATACTGGATATGGAGATGCTGGACTGGTGGGGTTACTCATGGTCTGTGGTGGAAAGGCTGGTTGGATGTACAGCCAAATTGTCTGAAATGCCTTTGGAGACGGCTCATGGTGGAGAAATTAACATTCGAATCATTGACAGTGGCTTTAGTGGACATTCCTGCAATCAGAATGCCAATTACAAGCTCCCTCAAAACTTGCGACATCTATGGTATGGTGCTGTCACAGCTGTGTGATGAAAGGGCACATTTTAGAGTGTCCTTTTATGGAGACCAGCCGAAGACACACCCGTGCAATAATCCTCCTGTCTAATCAGCATATGATGTGCCACACCTGTGAGGTGGATGGAGTATCCGGGAAAAGTGCCCACTAACAGATTTAGACACATTTGTGAACAATATTTAAAAAATGGCCTTTTGTGTACGGAGAAAAGGAGTTAGATCTGTAGACGGTATGAATGGAAGATAATCAAAATATATAATTTTTTTTTTTTTTGTCTTGGATCATTCGGAGCTATCATACATTAACAATAATTCACCATAACTACATTAAGGTGCTTATTTCTTGTTCCTTTTAGGATATTATCAGTATGATTGTGCTTGATGTTTATACTGAAATAATTTGAATCACAGACTTTACACAGACTGTAAATTTATTTGTTAAGTGTGTGTGTGAGCACGAACTGAAGTTACGCATGAAGTTAAACAATTCATATTTCACACAAGGCAGAGAATTGCTGATGTATTTGCGCTCTGTGAGCTGCGGCTTTGAGGCTAGCTGCAGGTCAGGCTGCTCTATAATCACTGCTGTGACTGCATGTTTGTCTTCAGCAGGAATGAATGACTTTAGTCGGTGTGATGTTGACTCGAGGGCGACGTCCTCTTAAGTGCAGCAGGTAGCCAGAGTGCAGCAGGTAGCATTATGAAACATTTAGGAGGATGGAAAGAGACTTTTTGCAGTGATCGTATGTCTTGTAGTTGTACTATTTTGATTTGCCCTGGCAGTGTGACAACTTTATGAAATTCCCGTTATATCAATATGAAAATGAGGCAAATATAAAAACTGAACTTTGTTTTCCTTTGTCTCCCCAGCTAACCTCACAGGTCACACTGAAAGAGTTGGCATGGAGAACTTTGAGCTGCTCAAAGTCTTGGGCACTGGAGGTGAGCGTTGAATATACATACCCAACCTGATTAGATTCAATGTTGGGTAAACCCAGAGGACGAAGTGGAAATAGTTAATATGTGCAGCGTGCAAATTAAAATTCGCCAGACGCTCCACGATAAAGCATTTGTTGGTATTCATATTCTGGCTCGTTGTCCGCTGTCTCCATGTTTATCAGTGAAACCATATGCCGCTCATATCCCTCTTATGAAGCATCGTTCACAGTGATCCAGGAGGCAGTTTCTGTCATCAAAACATCGCCTGATTGAATTCATTGTGAAGAAATGTGTTGAGTTCTGAGTTCACCCCGTGTGTTTGTTTTGAAGTGGCTTCCACACCATTTCACCAGCACTCTGATGGTGTTGCCTGATTTAATTCAGATTGTATTTATTGGTCTTTTTATAGCTTACGGAAAAGTCTTCCTGGTCAGGAAGAACAGCGGCCATGATGCGGGCCAGCTGTACGCCATGAAGGTAAGATTTTCAGTCACCGCACTCTCGGCACGCATAGCTTTCTTTACATGTGAAGTTTGCATGTTCTTCACGTGCAGCTTTCATCAGGTCCTCTGGTTTCCTCCCAGCGTTTATTTTCGATCTCTCTTTCTCACAGGTGTTGAAGAAAGCAGCTATCGTTCAGAAGGCGAAGACAACCGAACACACTCGCACGGAGAGGCAGGTGCTGGAGCACATCCGTCAGTCTCCCTTCCTGGTCACGCTGCACTATGCCTTCCAGACTCAGAGCAAGCTGCATCTCATCCTGGGTGAGTCGTGGAGCAATAAATATAGACGCTTTCCCCTTCTGTTTCTTTATGCTTAGACCTCACTTTTCAATTTGTTTATTGTGACCTCTGTGTGTGTGTGTGTGTGTGTGTGTGTGTGTGTGTGTGTGCACAGATTATGTGAGCGGCGGGGAGATGTTCACTCATTTGTACCAGAGGGATCACTTTTCTGAGGAGGCAGTGAGGATTTATATTGGGGAAATCATTCTGGCTCTGGAGCACCTGCACAAGGTGAGTGTGTCTCTGAAAAAAGTGTTGAGTTCTCTCCATAGTGGGGAAAAAGCCACACAACACATTGTGATTTCTGAGTGACATGTTGCTGAACCTCATCTGGTGACTGAACCCACTAAGACCTGAAGGGAGACGTGCTCTTTATTTCTTTTCAAAAGCCAGAGCCATTTAGTTAATGGGTTTTCAGTTGTTGGTATCTTTGAAAAGATTCTTGTCCAGGGAAATCAGGTCAGAATTAGATTGATTTATTTGTGGCTCCCATAGTACACCTCAGTTTCCATGGAAGCAAGATATCTTTCTCCACATCTCCACATTCATTTCATACGTGAAAGTCCTCAAATGAAACCACAGACCAAACGGGAGCAGACAACAAGAACCAAAAAGCATCAGACAAAACACCATTGTAGCCATAGAAATGAAAAGAAAACACTGGAGCTGCAGCAGACTCCCCCACAGCGGAGGTGCAACTGCAGCACATCTGTACTCTGTCCCAGCTGTGCTCTGAGGTGAGGAGTCCTCGTCCACTGAGAAGACACTGCCTGGACTGTCTGAGGTCTCTCAGCATGTCCTCCATAATCCTAAATATCCCAGCCTGGTTTGTGAGCACATTTAGCAGACTTTAGCCTCATGACCTTTCAAAATAAACATGGAACGGGGTCAAATCACATGCCGTCTGATTCAATTGGGAGGGAGACGAGAAGCATTGCCTCTGGTCGTAATGGATTTGCAGTGGATTTCAAAGTTCAGCAGACCTCACAGCACCTCCAGCTCTCGCCGCTCATGTGAGTTGTGGTGTGACTGAAACAATTTGCAGAGCCGTTTTTGCTTCAATACTGGACTTTATAATGTTTATAAGTTGTTGCTGTTGACAGATAGTGGAATTAATAGACAGTAAAAGTCACAACTCCTCTTAATTTGAAATATGTGAAAAGTCTTTGTACATAGTGCGCCACAGTGCATGAATTAATTTTATGTTCAGTACATTAATGTTCAAACATTTTCGTTAGTGGGTGGAAGTTCAAACTTAACTAATGGAGAATGGTTGACTTTATTATTGGAAAATAATTAGCTTTGTGTGCATTTAATACAAAAAAAAATCTGCATGTATATTGTTTCATTAGTATTCCAGAGACCCTGTATAATGTGATTTAAATCACCGATGTGTTAAAGCTCACACCGATATTCTCATTTGTCTCTGTGGCAGTTACAGGAACAGTTATCCATGTTTTGATAAATTGGTTATTGCTCTCTCGTTTTCTGAGCATAAGTCAAGATAAAAAGCAGAAATCTTTTGGGAAGGCGTCCATCCTCCCCCGATCCCCACATCTTTCCTCCTGCTGTGTCCCTGGAGACCCGTCGTCCTGATTTGCCTCCTTTTATAAATGAATCACCGATTTGATAATTTCGTCTTTGAATGGAAAGCAGGTAGTCTTTTCTCATCGTGTGAAGGCCTAAAAAAACAAACGGTTACATAAGAATGCCTCACCAACACTGTAGCTTTGCATTTGTGTGCTAAACATAGGTATGCACCAGCGTCCTTAAATGATCCACAAGTCTTGCTCCAGCGTGTGAACCAACCACAGAGAGGAAGGCAGATGGATGTTGTGTGTTTTCAAGGGTCTTTAATCAACAGTATGCAGGCTCTCCTGAGACTTTTATTAATATGAGCAGTCGGCAGTATTGAGTTATGACCTTTAGTGTGAGTGGGAAAATTCACTCTAAAGCGTTTCAAAAAATGATTTAGTTACTGTACACGCGTGTAGGTTGTGAAAAGTAGCTCTCGTATTGGCATCATCTGCAGGCAGATGACCAGTGTTTCTCGCCCTGAGCTGTTGCCACTATTAAGAGTGGTGTTTGTGTCGTCGCTCCAGCAGCTGTTTATGTTGGTGTGATAACGGAGGAACTCTGCAGCCAGACCCGGGTTCTCCTCAGGACACCGACACACAGCCTCCTGCTTCTGTCTGTCCTCCCTCCAAACATTCTACTGCCTGACATAAACAATACCCTCGACAGCCTGACATGCTCTCTGTACCTGCGTGTGTGTGTGTGTGTGTGAGCGACTCGCCAACACAACACACCTCTGTCAGCTAGGCGCCCTTTGTCCTTGGCGCCAGTCCCAGAGCCACTCCCACCCTCTCTGACTGCCACAGCCGTGCCACGGTTCACAGTTTACACCGTGGGATGACTACAATACCTGAGTGGGCTTGAAAATACTGTGATTACTGTCGCTTTTGTCTTGATCGCTGGTAAAACGTTTCTTTATGTTTCTTCTATTATATTCGTCCCCCTCTTGTCTCACAGCTCGGGATCGTGTACCGAGACATCAAATTGGAAAACATTCTCCTGGACAGCGAAGGACACATCGTGTTGACAGACTTCGGCCTGAGCAAAGAGTTTCTGGAAGAGGAGGTACATGGTCATTACTGCAAGGAAACATCAGGATGTTTTTGCACAAGGATTCATAGAACAATGTTTGTCCTAGTAACATTATTATTATCTTTTTTTGGCTTTAATTCTTTGGGTTCATTTGTGGCGATTGCAGAAGGAGAGGACTTATTCTTTCTGTGGCACTATTGAGTACATGGCTCCTGAGATCATCAGAGGGAA
The DNA here is from genome assembly GCF_902148845.1 of Salarias fasciatus. Classification (NCBI taxonomy): domain Eukaryota; kingdom Metazoa; phylum Chordata; class Actinopteri; order Blenniiformes; family Blenniidae; genus Salarias; species Salarias fasciatus. The sequence continues at coordinate 6,930,620 of NC_043754.1, forward strand.
GGCAGGGCATGGCAAGGTAAAGAACTCTTTTATTTATTTTTTAATCTGCTTTATCTTGATTTATTTCATGATGACCGACTGAAATCCAAACGGTCAAATGAACATTTTTTTTCACCCTTGCGGCAGATCGTCTTCCTCTTTGCTTCTCTTCTTAAGCCAGATTTGGTTTGATGTTGCTGTAACTTCCCGTTAACTTCCTCCACAAACACACCCAACTCCGCGTTATCTTCCTCCGTCTTGCGCTTGGCACTCAGCTCTCCGTCCAATCTCTCCTCCGTGAACAAAAGCTGTCACACACACACAAAAAAACCCGTCATTTTAACACTCCTGTCAATCATGCTGCTTATTCATGTATGATCACCCACAAATCCCATAGAAACCCAGAGCACAGTCTGTTTGCATGAACACACAACTGAATGCTCTTCATTTGGCATTTGCATTTGAAGATATATGGGCTGCAGATTCTTCAGTGTAGCAGTTTTGATCATGGAAGTATTTAAATGTAGCAGATAACCAGGGAGTGTGTGCCTCATCTTTTTCAGATTCGACTGTTATTCCCTCTCTTTAATGCTTTTAACCTGCGCTCTCTTTCAGTCGGTTGATTGGTGGAGCCTTGGGATCTTGATGTTTGAGCTGCTGACGGGAGCGTCTCCTTTTACCTTGGAGGGAGAGAGGAACTCCCAGAGCGAGGTGTCAAAGTGAGTGCTGCTGACCCCATTCCCATCAATCACAGATCAATCCGTCACACAGCCGAGACGTATATGTGCATTAATTTCATGTTACAGGGTGAAAAAATTGTTCCTTACTGAATATTGTTCACTACTTGTGTGCGTTGCTTTTCTGCAGCCAGGCACTCTGAGGTCCTCTCACAGTTAAAAACGTTCCATAATTTGACTTGATTACTTGTTCAGGGTGTAACCTGGGGTGATCTAGGATCAACTCCTGCCTCATGCAACCCTGAGGTCTTTAAAGCTGTGCAGAATATGGATGATAGAACATAACTTAATCGTCTATTCTGATTTGAACCAAAATGGTCACCTCATCACTCCTCCTCCCAGACGGATATTACGCTGTGATCCACCGTTCCCCTCCATGATCGGCTCCACAGCGCAGGACCTGCTGAAGAAGCTGCTGGTGAAAGACCCCCACAGGAGGCTGGGCTCTGGGCCCCGAGGGGCCGAAGACATCAAAGCACATCCTTTCTTCAAGGTCCCGCCTCTGCTTCCAGAAACTGGAGGATCTTTATTCCCCTCTAAGTGTTTCCACTGCGGTGCGACTCGTCCCGTCTTCTCTCCGTTTCCTCACAGGGCCTGAACTGGGCCGACCTCTCAGAGAAGAAGGTGGAGAGCCCCTTCAAGCCCGAGCTGAAGAGTGAACTGGACGTCGGGAACTTCGCGGAGGAATTCACGGGGATGGATCCGGTGTATTCCCCGGCGAGCACGCCCCCGAGCACAGACCGTCTGTTTCAGGTCAGGAGTCGTGATTGCGACCTTCCCGCTCGCTCCTCCGTGACGCCGGCAGCCCGCCTCTCTCTGACCTCTCTCCTCTCTCAGGGCTACTCGTTCATCGCTCCCTCCATCCTTTTCAATAAGAACGCCGTCATGGGAGACTTTGTCGAATCTCAGATCGGAGCTGACCGACCTGCTTCTGCGTCTGTCCAGCGCAGCGCCATGTTACAGGTGCGGACAGAGAAACTTGATTATCTAACATTTTAACATATTAGGAATCATAAATAGTAAAATCAGTTACAAAACCTAAATTGCAGCTGATTCACTGATGTTGACATAAAGTGGAAAATTGTTCATGTTTCATAGTTTAGTCTGTAGGGAAGCGTCGTGTTCTATAGAGTGACAGCCGGGTCTCCTCGGCGGCTTTTGGTGCTAATTAGTTCTCTACCGGCCAGACTGACATTTCCATCAGCTCTCAGTAGGTTTTCTTGCACCTGTCAGTCTGCCTGGTGTTACTCACACTCCAGAGAGCTTGGTGACATCCTGCAAGCTGTAGTTATACCTGACTGGAGTTCATTTATCACCCTCGCTGTTTAAGTACAAGTAACAGTCGTAGAAGTAGAAGTCTCAAGTTAAGAACACCAAAACAATGCTGACTTTTCTGTTTTATTACTGCTTTGCTCAGGAATCCCAGTTTTTCCAGCATTACGAGCTGTGTCTTCACGGCCCGCCACTGGGTGAGGGGAGCTTCTCTGTGTGCAGAAAATGCAAACACAAGCAGACTGGACACGAATACGCCGTCAAGATCGTCAGCCGCAGGTGAGCGCTGATCCGAAGCTGCTTTAATTCACCGATGTGTGTTTGTTTGAGGTTTGAATCAATAGCACACATTCTGCTTTATTTGTCTTAGAATGGAGGCGTACACTCAGAGGGAGATTGCTGCCTTGAGGCAATGCGAGACTCACCCCAACATTGTCAAGCTGCACGACGTCTACACCGATCAGGTAGCATTTATCATATCCACTTTAAAGAATGACAATCAGTAAAAGTTCTGGATATGAAGCTACACGCCCCACCAAGACCAGGAAGTAACTAAGTCTTCTTCTTGTGTCTCTTAGTATCACACATACTTAGTGATGGAGCTTCTGCAGGGCGGAGAGCTGCTGGAAAGGATCAAGAGGAAGAAACTGTTTGGCGAGGCAGAGGCCAGTCAGCTTTTACAGTGTCTGGTCTCAGCGGTCAGCTTCATGCACGACGCTGGAGTCGTGCACAGAGATCTCAAACCGGAGGTGGGCTGAGTCTGATTTCATGACTCTTGTGTTTATGAAGGTCAAAATATGAAGTGCAACTTCACACAGGGAAAAAAACAAAGATCCAGTATGAAGATTAAACACCATCACATCCCTAAGATCCACATATCAACCACAAAATTACACATATATATATATATATACATGCGTGCCAGCTTGTTGTGGTTCCTCAGTGTTAAAGAAAGTGAGTACAGAAAGTGTAGTGGAGAAAAAAGATTCACGCGTCTTGTTGTTGTGTCCGCCCTGCAGAACGTGCTGTTTACGGATGAGAGCGAGGACTCTGTGCTGAAAGTCATAGATTTTGGATTTGCCCGCCTGTGCCCGGCGGGCAGCGCCCCCCTGCAGACGCCCTGCTTCACCCTGCAGTACGCCGCGCCGGAGCTTTTCGAGAGCGCGGGATACGACAAAGCCTGCGACCTCTGGAGTCTGGGGGTCATCCTGGTAATTAAACCTCCTTAATAGGCCGATTCCGCAGCATCTGGCAGAGCGGACCCGCTAACGGCTGTGTGTGTGTGTGTGTCTTCAACAGTACACCATGCTGTCAGGCCAGGTGCCGTTCCAGAGTGAGCAGGGTGGGATGACCTCTTCCTACGCGGCAGACATCATGCAGAAGATAAAAGAGGGCGATTTCTCGTTAGACGGAGAGGCCTGGAAGGGCGTTTCAGACGACGCCAAAGAACTTGTTAAAGGTGTGAGATCTGGCATTTTGCTTTTAAATTCAGCCACGAGGGAAACACACAGGTTACTGCAGCTTTCAGTGTTCCCATGTCTCATTTGTTTTCCTGCTTCAACACGTCACCCTGAAGGCCTGCTGACGGTGGATCCAGAACGGCGTCTGAAGCTCTCCGACCTGAAGGAGAACAGCTGGCTGCAGGGCGGAGCGTCCATGTCTACTACTCCTTTGTGCACTCCAGATGTGTTGGAGTCCAGCGGGCCGACGGTCCGCACCTACGTTAATGCTACGTACAAGGTTTGTGTGTGCGTGCTTAAAATAAAAAAAAAACCTCTTGGAATCGGGGAAGCTTGTGGATTTTCAAACGCTCCCATTTCTCTCTGATCTTTTCTTCCATCAGGCTTTCAACCGCGGCAAGAGAGAGGGCTTCTTTCTGAAGAGCGTCGACAACGCTCCCCTCGCGAAACGGCGGAAGCTGAAGATGACGAGCACCGGCGTGGAGACCCGATGGAGCTCGTCCTCCTCCTCCTCCTCCTCCTCGTCCACCTCCTCCTCTGCCTCCGCAACACCATCCAAAGCACAGCCAAAGCAATCTGTGAGCCCAAAGCAGAGCTAGCTAGAATGACAGGGAGGGAGAGCAGCCTGGAAGTGAAGAGGTATGTGCTCGGTTCCAAACGACACACTGGAGCATCAGAACACTACTGGGTTGAAGCTGGGGGGCAGGTGGTCTTCTGGGGGAAGACGGAGTCGTCCATTCAGACACACATTCAGCATCTGTTTTGCATGGATTCTCATTTAAACCAGCATCTTATCGAACAGCAGCTCAGCGGAACTGAACATATCTGTAGTTTTAGTCACGTTTTCAGACTGCTGCGATCTTTGATAGTGTGTATCAATAAAGCAGAGACGGGAAGACTTTTTCTGCAAATAAACCTGGAATTAGCGAGAAATCTTAATGTCTAATCCTTAATGCATTCAAGATAAAGTGCAGAAGTCTTTGGACGTTTATTTGCTCCGTGACATTAAAAACTGCCTCCCCCAGCTTCGCTCTGAAGCTCCAAATGCAGACCTGATTTGCACATCTTCATCCTTCACGCTGTGATCCCCACAAACCAAACCTGCGCTTTCCTCGGTGCGCCCGGGAGAGACGATGCAGCTTGGAAAAGATTTTATTACTTCTTCAGTATTTACTCGCCATGATCTGGTGACGCCACACACTAAGCGTTCAGCATGAGACATTTCCCCCATGTTCACAGTGCCTGGCTATAAATAGGGAAAAAGGGAAAAAAGGAGCCATAAATGAGCAGAAGCCATATATCTACAGCGGAGGAGGTGAATCCTTTAATTCAGTCGTGGTCAAGACACAAGTTTGCACACAGCAAATGAACAGTCCTTCCAGTGATTTGCTGGCTAAAACCTTTGATCACAGGATCTGTTTTTTTTTTTTTTTCTCTCTCCAGTTTACCACAAATACAGTATTCAGCAAAACAGCAGACCGCAGAAGTGCAGCGCCGCATGTCGCCGCTCTGCTCTGGGTCTCCGGGAACGGTTTCTGGAATTTTTCTGAGCGTAGTTTGAGTTCCAAGTTCAGTGGTTTTGCAGTATTTGCAGAGAATGTAAAGGATCAAATGGTCACAAAAGACCAAATCGCTGTAAGAAATGAGCGCTGAGGGGAAAACGGGAAAGATGACAAACATCTTCCCTGTGGGATGAACTTTGAACTGCGATGACCTTCAGTCCAAAGCAGCTGGATCTCCTTCACACTACAACGCCACAGTTCTCAGCGGACACAGTGGAGCTCGGATCTCGGATTAAACGTCTCGTTGGAATCAGTCGCAGTCCTACAGCGGGCGCTGTTTCTCATCTTACTCGCTGTACATTACTCGCGTTATTGTGCCGGTCTGAAAATTGCTCGCATGCTTATCTCTTGTGACGTGGATCTTTTTCTATATTTTGGTATCTCGGACTGATGAATGATAATGTTATCTTTTAATTTTTCTTTCTTTTTTTTTTTTCTAAATGCTACGAAACGCAACAGGAGTGTTTGCACGTGGAGGAGAGACGTGTGTTTGGGTGACTCTGAGCACACGCTGCCTGGAATGAGTGAATTTTTAACTTTTTAAAGGTATTATTGTTGGGGTCGGCACATATGAGGCTCTTACAAACACAAACCCATTTCATAGAGTCGGATGTCACTGCCCGATGATCAGCTTGTCGTCATTTTCACCTTCAACCTGACGGCGTCACAGGAAACGACATGAAGCCAGGAGTTTTTGGGAGGTCATCTTGTTGCTGTGTATATATTCATTCTGATTTACAGCCACAATCATGTCGGAAACAATTTGACAGTTGTTTTATTGGTATTTAGTCTCCTGATGTAATGTTCTTATCAGACTTTTTCTTTTTTTTTTTTACTTGTTGCACAGTCAGTTGATCAATTAGACACATTTCGGCTTTGAAGGTGCTTTCACTGATATTTATTACATGTATTTGATTTTAATGCTGTGGTAATGGGATGATCGTACTTTGGCTTTTGTTGTGCGTGTGCGTGTGTGTGCGTGTGGTGCTGGGAGATTGATTGTATTGAGATTTCTGTGCCAGATGAAGCATTATTACAAGTTACTGTATTGTTTTCTAGTCATCGTTTGCAGCCATTGTCTGTAACTGATTGTTTTGTGTTTGGTATTTTTCCTTATGAAATGGCTCTTGTTGGTTCATCGCTGTTGATATTTTGTCGTCGTAAATGGTATTTCTCTCCTTTTTTTCCCCCCTATTTTATTTGTGACGTTCCTTCACTGAAATGCACTGTCACTGTTGTTGTAACTGGGATTTGATCTTTTGCACCATGATTTTTCTGACTGGTGCAAGTAAACATAACTTTGAAATAGATGGTCGTGTGTTTTCTCTTCTCTTCTAATTGTTCTGGTGTTAAGAATGATGTGGATATTAATTCATTAGCCCTTAAAATAATTGAGTACCGCATTGATTGTTTTTTTTTTTCCCTTGTCTTCTTATTCTTGATAGATTTCTTTTTATTCTTGAATTATCAACCATTCATATCCAGACTCATTGTAAAAATGTAACACTGAAACGAGTGGTAAAAATGTCACAGGGAGTGGATACTAGACTTTGGGGGATGGAAACTTTAAAACCTCCAAAGTGAGAAGACACTGCCTGGAGTCTGATACAGACATGAATCTCATCAAGCTCATGGAGCAGCGGCAGTGGGCTCCTCTGCAGCTTCGTGAAATCCGCCCAGTTGCTCCGCAGGTTTATATTTTTGGCCCTGATGATGTCTGCATGTTTAACAACGATCAGTTGAGTCTTCGTCCCTCACAGCATCGCAAGCCGGACCTCTCACGATCTGTCTGTGCATCTTCTAAACATAAACGTTGTTCCACAGTTATCCTGCTGATTTCACAGATTTTACTCTTTTTCTCTCAGCCTTTCACAAAGTGTCGAAGTCATCCGAATCTACTCAAAAATGCTCAAATTCACCCAGTCACTGCTCTGAACTGTTCATGAAAGTTTTAAGTTCTCAGTGTTTCTTTTCTATTACATGACATTACATTTAAATAATGAGACTTCTGTAAAGAGACGCGAATCTGCTGTAAATACACCCAACATGCAGAGGGCATTTAATGAGACTATTTTCACGTGATCTTTACTGTTGATCCACTGATATGACTGTTTCCAACTAGACCACATAAAAATTCTGCAGAACTGTCAGAAGGCGGGCCTTGGTGGACCTCCTTAAAAGGATGTTTCATCTGGAAGGGAAGCTCAGAGTCTCTGCAGCAACCCCTCAACGCCATGTCCCACCTGAGTCAGAGTAGTCAGTGGCTGTTTGCGTGCTGCTCACATAATAAAGGCTGCTGTGTTGTTTCTGATGGGGTTTGCAGTCCCCGAGCTCTCAGCCTCTGAGCTTTCCGACGTATCGAGCAGCTCGGTCAGGGGAGCCTCCAGTGCTACTTTCACCAAAGTGCTGAAGAGGATCCAAAAAAGTTTTCAGGAGGATCAAGACCACTTTCTGTCGCTGCCTCCGTTCCCCAGCTGAGGACTAATGCTGTCATGTTTTTGACTTTGTCATTCTGTACTTTTACATTGATGCAGTAAGAAGAATGTTCGCTCCACAAATACTGATTTGAATTGTAATTACATGGACGATATTTTGATGATATCCTAAAATGACAATTTAACACGGGGGTTCAGAAAAAAATGAAAACTTTAAAGTAATAAAAGACCTTGTGTAAGTAAAATAAGTTTAAAAGAGTAAAAATACACAAGGAAATACAGGAATAATGATAAGAATGCAAGAAGAATTTCAAAGGTCAGTTAAAACTCTGATTGAAAGGCTGTGTCTTTAACCTTTTGAAAGTATCGACAGTCTGGAGGCTCTCCAGCAGGCTGTTCCACAGGCGAGGGCCAGAGTGGCTGAAATCTGCCTCACAGTTCTGGTTCTGGCTTCTGGCATGGAATCAGTGCTGGTGAGCTCGCTCCATCCAGCCTTCCATCCATCCAGCCTTCCATCCATCCGTCCATCCATCCATCCATCAAGTTCATGTTTAAATTTAGTTTTTTTTTTCTATAATTATTCATGATCTTGATGTAATTCTATTTCCATTTAAATTTACACGAAACCTATTTTGACTTCTTTATCATCTTTATTGCAAATTCATTGATTTAAATGTAGGAATCTTATTTTTTTTCTTCATAACTTTAAGAGATGGAGTGACATTTCAACTGGTATAGCCCTGCTTTTTAAACATAAAATACATTTTCAGGTCTCAGTCTGTTTAGTCCGTCTTCAGTGACAGGCAACAAAAGCATAGTAGTAACATACTGCTGAGCTTCATTTTCTACATTTTTATGTCTGCAGTTCCACTTCATCTCCATAAAACTCTTGAGTTTTATCATGGTTCAGGTTGTGAAGTGGAAAAACAATGTGTGCGCTGTTTGTAGTTTGAGAGTGTTTGGGAGGCAGAGAACAGAAAGCCAGAGGAGGGATTTCAGCCTGGTTAAATTCTGCCTGTTCCCTTTGAGTCAAACTATCTCTGTAAGTCTTTATTTCTGTTCCTACTGAGCCTCCAGCACAGCCGAGCTTCTTAACAGTGCTCATCCCGGCATTAATGGTGCTTCCAATTGTCACAAGCGGTTCTGTACTGCTGCTGTTGCTACACGCTTTGAAGACTTTTTTTTAATACTGTACATGGTGTTACACCAAATATGATTTTCTTCACTGTGCCGTCCTTCAGGCTCAATAACACACTTCTTTTCTATGTATCTTTCTGAGGACACACACACTAGATTAAGCATGTGCAAACATTTTCACATGATCTTTCAGGTGTGTTTGTCACTTTGTCAGGATTGTGTGTAATGAGTTGGTTGTGCCATTAGGTGGCTGCTGTGTCCTTCTGTCTTGTTTTCTGCCTCTGATTCTATCTGATCTCATGTCAGGCTTCTGCTCTGGCACAGTGCTGTGAAAGATATTAATATGCCACGTGTTGTTGAACAGTTTCTAAAGGCCAAAACATTGATGAGTGGATTTTTCTAAATTATGTGATTGTTGATGACTTTGGACTCAAAATGCATTTTCCTATATTAAAATGGTCTACCATCAAGTGTCTGAAATCCTGCTCAAGACAAATGGGTAATTATGAAGACAGGATGCCTGGATGAGGAAACAGCTGACACATGGCAGGACATGAAAGGACACAGTTCATTATGCAAGACAAGCCACTAAATTAGACCTTCCCACTTAATGACAGCTTCAGCCAAACAGATCAGAGTCCTCAAAAACATGTTTAGTAGTTTGTGTTCAGCAGGTGTTTCCACACATTCAGCTCTAAATATAATATTCAGCAAAAAGGAGAAAGTTCTGTCTTATTATTCAGTTATTGATCAAAATGTTTCCTGTGGTTGACTTTTTTTTTGCGTGTGTGTGCGCCCCCCCTCCCCCGACAAACTTCCGGTTCTAACCGGAAGTCTGTTTTTCAATCAGCAAGCCAGAGGACGAACAGGTGAGAAGTAAGACAAGCCACGCGCTGGATAGTTTTAGCGAACTTTCAGGAATTGATTTGCAGTAACAGGCACAAGCTAACTGAAGGGAAATCAAGTTCTCTCAAGTTTATTGTATTCTTCGTTACAGTGTTTGCGTTCCATAAATAGTTTAATGAGGGATTTTCAAAAAAAAAAAATCTGTGGGACCTCGGTCCTTATTTAATTTGACCAAATGCGACAAAACTGTGAAATATACAAGAAAAATGATGCTATTTATTAAGTACAATTGTTGGAGCAGTTTCTACTCTTTGTGGGCAGCTTGTTTAGTTTATTTAAATATGTTTTGCTGTTGCATGGTTTGAACATTTGGGCAGAGGTTCTGTACTTATAGTTCAGTTAAATTAAAATTAAAATATTTACAACTTTAAAGAGGAAAACCTGGTATGTCCATCCTTCGCTTTTTCAACAAAGAAATCATCAACTCAACTATAAGAATTTTTTTTTTTTTTTTACTGATTTACCCCATATTCCACCTGCACAGTTATGACATTAACCGGACAATGGAGCATTGAATAATTGTCATTGCAGTGATGTTTTATTCATGGTCTGCTTGTTCAGAGGCTGTGATCAACTGGATCACATTTATCTTTTTGATGTTATTTGGTTTGGTGTTTCCTGAAAAAAACTAAATCCAGATATATACAGTGACACTATCATTCTCTTGCAGTGTTTGCAGGACATACTTCCATTAGAGTTTACTCCTGTGCTTTTTTTTGTATTGGATTGACCTGATAGATTTGACCGGTCCCTATCCCTAATCCTGACTAGTATAATGTATCAAGGATAAGTTATGCAGCAGCGACATTCCAAAGCTATACTTCTAGTCACTGTTCCATGTTTTACTACAACTAAAAATCTAACTTTTTCATCCGTCACAGTGTCAGCAGACGTTGGCAGAGTGACCGCTCCCCTTGTGACGATCTGTCTTCAATTGATGCTTTATCGAGCTGGCATGCGCTGGAGCAGATCCCAGCTGACACTGTGTCAAAGGTGAGGTCTGCCCTGGACATGTGGCCACTCAATCACCGGCCTGAGACAGACACACAATCACTCGCACCACATACAGTTACTAATTACATTAACCTGACTTACACGTCTTTGGAGGGCACTAAAGGAAACCCACGCACAGTGAGAATCTGCAAACTTCACACAGAAAAGACCAATCAAACCCTCTAAAGTAACCCCTACATTTTTGGGGTCTCTACCCAAGCATTGGACCCTCAGACTGAATATAGATCCACAAAAGAGAAAATTATATGAGTGGTAGTGATGCATGTGGTAACACCAAAGCAAGGAGAAACCAATAAAACTGATTGGCATGCTTTGCAGCCCGTGTATTGATTGCTGGCAGCAGATGAATCCCCCGCCGAGCCTCCAGGCTAATCAAACTCTCCGCTTCGCATGCTCCACAGACTGTGTGCTGCAGCAAAGGCCGCCGTTATTGGCACCACACCTCCCACAAACGGCTGCACATTGTGAAGGGCAGGACTATTGTCTCTGCAGGAAGCAAGCAAACATTTACTCATGAGAACTCACAAGTCTGGACGAGAAAACTGTGAATTAAAGACCGGTTGCTCGGCCGATTTTAAATGTCAACGTAAGCATATTCTCGGCTCCGCGGACACGTTTGGAAAGTGCCATCAAAGCTGTTGTTGCTTTTCCGTAACAGCCTGCAGTGCACCAAAAATTAGGAGTCCTTCAAGGATACTTTTATTGTGTTGCAATGCATTTTCTGGTTCCTGCATAATTGAAGGGAATAAAGTCCCTTCTGCACCGAGGCGGCTCGTGTCCAGTTTAAGCTCTAAGTCAAAACCAGAAGGCCGAGGGTTTTAAGTGATGGGTGTGCTTAATGACATATTTAATAGCCTATTAAAATATGTAGTTCATGATGCCATATATATATATAAGTCAGAAAATATTGCCTATCAAGGAACCACAATGCTCTATTAGCTCTCTGATAAGTTTCATAAACTCTGTCGCTGTCCGTGGTGCTGAGCGCTGCACCATAAATCCCCCACCACCGGGGGTCAGTAGGGCGCTTGGCACCGACAGCCCAGCAGGCGCAGTGAGCAATGGAGAAGGGATGGATAACATGAATATAATGTGTCACTGAGCCATTAATCAAATCAATCCCTGCGTGGATGATTTGCGCTGCATAAATGTAATATATTGAGCACGACAGAGACGGATCTGCTCCCTCAAAATCATCAATTACAACCTGTCCGTCTTGGAAGTGACCCAAGAAAGCGTGTCTGTGGCAGGCCTGCACAGAAAGATGGGGGAAGCATTTGGCAGTGACACCGTCGTGCTGCAGGAATTCACCACTTGACGAGAGTGTTGTGGTCGGGGAGTCTCCTCTCGAACACTTCGCTGCTTCCTAAATCTGAGCGGAGGACTCGAAGACACAAATATTGACTCGCTGCGAAAGGATCAGCCCGGAGAAAAAATTGATTGGAATACATGATTTATGCATGAAGCAAATTGACAAGTAGATCTGAACAGAACACTTCAGTAATTTAACACATAAAGGTCAGTTTACTCATCATGACGAGCGCGACTCAGCCTGTCACACGGTTGCGTAACGTCGTCTGGGACTCTGAAGCACTGAAAAAAATATCGTAAGAGACACATTAGGCTTTAAAGGTTGACATTAAACAGGACAGAGGATAAAAGCTTTCGAAGTAAAAGCTGGCAAGGTATCTACATAATGTCTATAATAACAACATGAACCAAGTCAGACAGGCTTGGACAGTGATCTTTTGTGGACTCCCTTAACTTGTGGTATGCCAGAGCATTTCTCTGTGGAGGTTGCCTGTTTATGTCAGTTACTACAGGTTCCTCTCACAGTCCAAAAACAAGCTTTTGAGGTTATTCCTTGTCTCTAAATTGCTTGTAGGAGTGAATGTGAGTGTGTGTGTGCGGTTGTCTGTCTCTGCGTTTGCCCTGCGATGAACTGCTGACGTGTCCAGTGTGTCGCCTGCCTTCGCTGCCCCGGCTTCCATAAGTCATCCTGGTTTCTCCGCTCTCGCCCTCTCTCAAGCCCATCTCACTGCTCCGCCTAAATACCTTTTGAAGTGTTGCTTTTAGGGGGTAAATAAGGAGTCAAAGAAAAGTGAAACGAGACGAAGAGGCTTGTCCGTTATTACTGCTGTCAGCCCAGTCCCAAAATGTCACACCGGGGTTTGAACTGAGTGACCGCGCTGCGTCTCTTTGAGCTTCTTCCTGTGCTACTGAAGAGGCTTCATTAACCTGAGGGTCAGCATATTTTCATAGCTTTAAGCTTCTTGTAATTGAAGTTACAAATTAAAAGTAGCCAGTCAAGAGGTTTCCACCCGGCACTGACACTTTGTAAATTAGTGACAGTATGTAAATGAGTGCTGCCTCTCTCTGTATTGCAGGTGAGGCCAGTTTGCTGCATTGTTTCGTGAAATCTGCCCAAAGTGCATGGCAGAGCAGCGACCCGGTGCCGAGGACGAGTATGTAGGAGCCTTTGTTGCGCACGCCTGCGCTGCTTCCTCTCCGACTCGCTATCCTCCTATGACTCGGTGGCATTTACACAAGCAACCTAAATTTTGCAGAAGCTTCCGTCTGTGAATAAATCTGAGAACAGACTGAGGTGGTTCCTCCCCTCCGCAGGTCAGAAGACACCAGGCAAATGAAAACTGATATTATTTTAGTGTTTGTTTGGTAAATTGACCGAAAAATGACAATGAGCTAGAAACATTAGCCGATTCAAATAAGCAGGGACTGGATTTGAAGAACCAAACTTGAAATATGAATAATCCCAAACAGTTGGGGGATAAAAGCCTTGCTCAGAGACCCACAGGAGGATTTGAACCAGTGAACTGAAAAGATTTTGTTTAATCCAAATATTTTCAATCAGGAAACCGACAAAATATTGGAATTCATTTCATGGATTGAAAAGTAGGAAAAAAAGTCTCACTTGTGCTTCTTTTTCTCTGTTTACATGACCTGAGTTAACCCAGTAATGTTGGTCTGATTGCATTAGAAAGAGGCGAGCTGAGAACTGTCTGAAGGACACGCTATTAAAAAACACAATCAGAGATTCAAAATGAGGAATTCATAAGACTAATACAATCACCTCAGACGGACGTGTTGCTTCTAAATACAGCAAATGTTCTGCATTTGATCTGTTTTGCAGCTCTTTATAGAGCCAAGAAAGAAAAGTCCAGTCTGTGAGGGGACATGGGGGAAGGTATAATCCTGCTGTACTGCCTATTGAGACATCCCACTTATCAAAGAATGAGAAACTCTTGGAATTGCCAAGATATATAAGGGATATATGTTACCCATTATCATAAAACTGTTTCCCGTGATGCTCTTGAGGCTTTCGGGAGCGCAGAGAGCCGAAACACACATTGATCAGTGCAAAGAAAGCAATGAAACGAAAGAGGGAAAAACTCCAGCAGGCTGACGGTTTAGTCAAACTCATTTCAGTTCATGGAGCCACATTGAGTGTTCTGTTTAATGCAAGAGTGAGGAGGAAGCACTGCATGCACTGTTATGGGTGAATTCTTGTGCATGGGCAGAGCAGTTTACTACGACTGTGGCATTTCAGAAAAGTTGCGTTTTTGACCTGAGAAACTGTCTTTCACTTTAAAATGTTGCATAAACAGGCCTTAAATATGTCCCCTCTCCCTCCTGACTGAGCGTCCTGTAGGACGGGTGCAGCTGACTGTTTCGGTTGCTCTGAGACTCACTCATGTCTCATGCTTAACAAAGAACAATCGGACAAAAACAGAAAAATCAGATGGTTTTATGGTTCCAAAAACTGAAAAAGAAAATTATTAAACACCTGACTGACTGTCGCAGGATGATTGAAACCACGTCTTCAAGAGATGACGCAAATACATTTGAGCTTTTAGGGAATATTTGATCATACAGAAGGACAAAGTTACTGTGGAAATGTGATATTTATGGTGCTTCTGAACCACTAAAGAAAATCACAACTCCAGAGTGTCATGAATGAATTTTTTTGTCATTCATTTGTGTATATCAAATTAAAAATTCTTATTTGATCAGGTTGATAAGTTTCCATGGTATTTCTGATTTGATACTTTCCCCCTGCCCTTCACCCTCTCACCTCTGCTCGCTGACAAGTTCTCCGAACAGGAGGAACTCCGCATCGATTCAGCAGCTAAAAAGGCCCTTCTCAATTCACATACCATTCCAGCAGCCTTCCCTCCACTTCTTACTCCACCAATTCCATTAACCTCACCCTCCCCTCTGGCTGCGCTTTGCCCCTCTTGCCTCTCTGTTAACCCCGCGCGCTTTATTCTCATCTCATCATTTCTGGCTGAGCCCGGCTCCTGTCATTACCTTTCCGCACACGTCCCTCTTCAGGCGTGATCGTGTGCAGCGGCACAAACAGCACTGTAATATAAGTGTGTTGTAAAGTGTAAAATCACAGGATGGTCTCCCCTGCCAGTGTTACACTTTAACAAGCCTGTTAGAGATTCAGCTGGCAGCAAGGATGCCGCGTAGAAACAAACAGTCCAAGTCTGTTAAAAAAAAAAAAAAAAAGAAAAAGGTAAACATTATTGCAGCATATTAAAAGAAATCACACCAGAGCTCCAGTCGGTAGGGGGGGGGGGGGGGGGGGGGGGGGGGTGAACTTGAGAAGATGATGAAGCGGCTTTAAGCATGTCGCAAAGCTCTAACAGAAGGAGCAGAACAAAAAGGATCATGGGTAAGGACTGAAGCATGGGTGTGATTTCTCCAGCTTTTTTGTCGTATAAATTATGAGGCGTATCTATATCTCCGGCGTTGTTAAGTGCACCCCCTCGGTATTTGATCCGCAGGACTGCGAGCAGTTTATTAAAAATGGAAGTCATTCTAAATGAGGCCGTAATGCTCAACCCTTTCAGGAAATCTTAATGGATCCCAGCCTATCTCTGACAAGGTTAAACGCTCCAGGAGACAGCCAGAAACGTTAACAGAGCAGATTATGGAGAGAGATGAATGCTAACCAGCACGCACCGAGGAACCGCCGGGAACCGCCATTCGCGCCGTGTGTTTACATGCACCAGATATGATCAGAGAAGGAATCCATTAACTGCACACTATCTCCCGTGTTATTGATTCTTCATAATGCTTTTATCCATTGAACTGTTAATTATTAGACACACTCTTTGACACTTTAGATGTCCCCCGAATGTGGTCACAACTGTTATTTTCGCATTTAGTTACATTTCTTAAAAAAAAAAAAAAAAAAAAAAAACCAGTAATTTCAGAATAAAATACAGAAAAGGAGAAAAAATGGATGTAGTGAATAACTAATTATGTTCAGTGTCTGTCAGTGGAAAAAGATATAATTGATCTGATTGTGGAGATACAGGGGTGTAACTACAGAGAGTGCAGGCGGTGAAAATGCACGGGCGGCCCGTGGGATCGGTGGGCCTTGAAAAGAGAGAGCAAACTCTTCAATGATACATAGGGCTCGATACAGAGCCTTATGAATTATCCAAATAAGCATCATGGAATTGTAGCTGAGTCCAACGGACATAAAGTGCAACATACACTGCGGTGCCGTGTGCAAAATCTGAAAGGCAAACCTTTCTTCTGAAGAGTTTTTTTTTTTTTATGTTTTCAAACTGTCAGCAGCAGTTCACACCAACATTCATATAATTTCCAGAATAAACTATAAGTAACTCACACTTGATTCAGTTAAATATATGCAATTCTTCTTTTTCGTTGCTCATAAATCAACTATTGGGAATTATTTGTACGGCCGAAAGGAAGAAAACTGCGGGAAACTACTGACAGATTTGGAGCATGAAACTCTTCATCTCCTTTGAAGCAGTGATGAAGCTGATACTATGGAATGCATCATATTGACCTTTTGTTTTTCTTGTGTTGGCTGCATAACCCAGACACTTGAGCTCACAGGAAGAAGATCAGGGTTCGAGCCCATGCCAGGTTGCACAATGCTACCGAGAGCAGTTGCGTTTTCACAAAGCTAAAGTTTTGATTTGCGAAGTTGGCTGAAGATGGCAGGATGGAAAAGAACTGGCGGATCGGCTTGCAGAGCTTTTCAAATTTAAATTGGCTTAAATAACGTCCAGCCCACAGACAAACACTCCTCCAAAAATCGGTGCAGGTGCGACAAGATGCTGGCATCGGGAAGGTGGCGACAACCACGCAGAAGCGAAACACCTAACGGATATTGTCCGTCGATCCATCCTCTGCTCCTGTTTCATCTCGGTGAGGATCGAGGGGAGTTGGAGGCTCTCCCAGCTGACTATGAGCATGAAGCTAGCACAATCACAATCACACTCACGACTAGATTCAACTCCAAAATAAATGTACTTCAGTTTTGAGAGGAAGTGAAGAATATATGGAAACTCGTCTGCACACAGGATGAACATGGAAACTCCCCAGAGGTTAATTGTTTCACGGCATCATTTCAGTTTTTCCACTGTTAAAACAGTTTGTAAAAACACAACTTTTCTGAGATAAAGCAAAAAATAAAATACTTTCACTTGAAACGTTAACGGGGCCTAATTTTGCAAAACAATATTTTGTCAACTCCTGAGCATCTTTCTTGAAAACGGATCAATTCAATGTTTCTCTTTAATGAATCATGAGTTAAAGCATTTTTTTTTAATAACAAAATGACTAATGAAAGCCATTGAGTGTGGCTTTTCTTCATTTCTAAAGCTGAACTGGTTCTGCAGCTTCAGGAAGAGCAGTATTTGATAGGTAGAAGGTAAAGACGTCGATCTTCATCAAATGGAAGACGCCTGCACTGTCCTGGACTGCCTGACGCTGCTGTGCAGATATTGTGAGCTTCATGTTTGTTACTAACGCACCAGTTCAATTTTGGCTCGTATTACCTCAATTATTTGACTCATTTCCGTGTTCTGAACGGCTTCCTGTCGTTCTCCTCTCAGAAATACGGCTAATTTCTTTTCTGAACTTGGCATTTCCTTGCAGTATCTGTGTGCACTTTGTCAAACTGAAGAAGACGTTTTCTCCACTGTGGGTTTGAACATGTATTTTTGAGCTCGGCCGTCACGCAGCCACGTGTTAAACGTCACCTCAGCCGACCCGTCTCCTCCGCTCGCCGTTCCTCCGGAGGAAGCGGCGAGCGGCCGCCCCGCGGCCCGCCTCCCGACGCTTCACCCTCACAAACGGCCGGCTGAGCCGCTCGAAATGAAAACACATACATTCCCGTTGACTCAAGATCATCGGAGCAGCCAATTTGTTGGATTACCGCACACAAGGTCGCACGTGGTTACGTAAACTGCGAAATGTAAATCTTGCGGTGGGATGATCGGCCTCTCCGCACGTGGAGTGCGTGTCCTTCAGTTGACACTGCTCAGGATAAATTCAGCCTCATTAACTCTGAATAACTCAAAGCAGAGGAATTTGTGCTACAGTTTCCCCGACATAAGATTGTCTGAATAATACATTATCTTTATTTGTTTGGCGACGAGCGCCTTTAAAGTCTTTGGGATAAGCTGTTCGTATGCATCTTTAATGTGGCGCTCACACGTCCCCATGTATAATGAATAAATATAATCTGAATATGCTCACAGATGCCATGGAAACTGTGCTTAAGTTGACATCCTGGTGTGTGTCCGTGTGTGTGTGTGTGTGTGTGTGAGGGAGCACATCCTGGGAGTATTTTTAGAGCTTCTGGTAACTGGAATGAGATCTTGGCTGGAGTTTGAGAGAATATTATGTTTACATGTCCAGGGTTGGGGCCACAAGTGATCGTTCAGCGTGAGGTCGTTTTTCCAGAGGAACTATTAAACTCCGCCATGGAAAGCAGATGGCGTGCGGCCAAGCCTGGCTCAAAGCTTTCACATATAGGAAGAGGTTAAAGTTCCCTCGGATATCAAATGCATGCAGAATTGGATATGTGTATCAAACAACAGGGCCGTGCATGTGATACTCTTGCACAGATGGCTTTGGGTTTCTGGGAGTAGATGGCAGAAAAACGCAAACGCCAGACTGTTCTTTTCGTCGGCAGGGTCTCAGACGTGGAGGCTGGGAATGGCCGGTCCGCCTTTTAGGACGCACGGCTTTCAAAAGGACAACCTGTCATGCATTATTATGTCTATCTGTGATCTGGGTCAAGCCCCTGTAATGCATGAGTGCTTTTATGGGCGCACACAAGGACCCACACGCAGCGCAGAGGACCGCCGTTTTCAGACGAGACACAATCGGGGCTATTGTGGAGTCAGCGGCGCTCCTATTAACAGTCGGCGATTCGCCCTGGGCCGATGCGTGTGCGAGCGGCGGCGGCCGGCCGGAGCGCCTGCAGCCATCGCTCACACATCCAGGAGCTGCAGATCTGCTGAAAGTGGCACAAGCTGCTGAAGGATACGGGAAGCGCATCCTTGCCCTTGTGCACAAACAGCAAAGCATAATAATTACCAGAGAGCCGCTTTCTCCGCTGGATGCAGGATGAGTTGTGACGGCAGTGTGTGTTTATGTGGCGAGGCAGTGAAGGGTGTGTGTGTGTGTGTGTGTGTGTATAGGGGGGCTAGAAGGGACTGATAATGCACAACCCAGGAAGGAATTTATGTTGCGGTGGTTTCATTATTAATTTACTCTCTCCTCATGCTTTGCATCCTAAAGTATCGTTTGAAATGTAATATTTCCTGGCATATTTGCATAGAAAGTAGACTCTGTTCATACGTGGGAGACATTCTTTAATTAGAGGTGTACATATACATGCATGTTCAGTCTATTTACACACAGCGATGATATAAATGGCTTCTGAGTAGTGAGGGAATCCTCATAGATTTGCTGCATAGAAGCAGTAAATTTAGTCGGATGTGAGAAAGATCGACTGAATGTTCTCTTTACATGTCCTGTCTGGGGCGTTCGGGTTTTATCAATTCATAAAAATGTCCTGTTTTCATTATTTTTGGAGAGACCATTATGTGGCCGCCTTGTATTTGCCCACAAAATGCCACGGCGCTGCGTGAGTCGGCAGTTTTATCGTTTGATTTATCACATTGAAAAATAATGTCGGCGATATTTTGTTAAAGTAGAATTATTCAAAAGATTATTTCTTTTTCTATTTATTTATTTATTTGTCCACTAAGACTTGAGAAAGGAACTATTTTGTTGGTTGTGTTTTCATTTCCTGCACAGAAAACACATTGCTGCCATTAATTCATTTCAGAGATTCAAAGGGTTGTTTTGCACAGTTTTCGGCATGATAAAGCCTCACGCTGAGAAGCCTGTCTGAATTAGTGTCTTTGATTATAAAGGGAGCATTTGGTTATATAACTGAATTTTATATCCATACAGACGAGGCATACCTTAAATATGTTATTATTATTGTAGAATCTTTGACTAATCAAGTATCAAAATGAGCAAAAATAATGAAAATACAGCCTTTTGTGAGGATTTTGTCTTAATAAAAAAGGAAAAGTGTTTCAAGATGAATCTAAACTTAACTTTTTTTCTGTTTTTGGAACTATAGACAGTGTCCCGAGGACCCGAGACGAGAGGGACGATCCCGCTTGTTATCAGCAGACATTCCAAAAGCTCTGATCTGTGATGGGACGGGGTCACATTAGTGCCGGCTCCATGGCCGGCTTACACGTCTGGAAAGGCACCGACAATACTGGAAGGTACTGAACCACACACTGCGTCCATCATCACAGCATGTCCTCAGGAGTCTGACAGACCTTTCAGCTGCAGAGAGGATTTGGCACATCGGGAAACCAAAAGTCTGATGGAGAAGGCCGAAATGTGTGTCTGTCGCTCTCCAGTATCTCAGGCCGTTCACACGCAGACAGGTATTTATATAAAACGGATCATTCCCGTGTGTGTGTGTGTGTGTAGATATCCATCGGTCTGTGTTTACCCTGTAATAGACTGGAGATCCGGAGCTGGATAAATGATTTGTAGAATGGATGGACGGTTAGATTTTAGAAGGGTTCTTCACGTTGAGCCAGTCCTCAGACCTCGTCAGGACCATTGTTCGGACTGAGAGGCCTCGCTTCTTCTTCTCTTCTTATCTTTGCACTGCCTGCAGTTGATCTTTTCAGCCGTCCCACGTTTATCGCCAGTTTTTCTTGTGCCTGACCTTTTGCCTTCCTCCGAGTTTTTGCCTTTTTACCTGCTCCTTGAGTTTTTGTAGAGCTGCAACCTGCTGACCGAAAGTAAATTTTGCCTTTTCCTTTAACCCGCTGCGTCCTGTGCACTTCTCTTCTGGTGAACCTGTTACATAAAATCTGACATCTCTGTGCCGTCGACCTGCACAGAACTATTAAAAATACATCAGCGAGCCACACTGTTGCACTAACATGTTCCCTCATTGCGATGAATAAGGACACCGCAGTTTATCTGAGGTGAACCTACACACAAATACACTACAAATCCTTATTGGTACAAATAGTGTATTAATGTGCATCTCAACATAATCCCCAAGAGATTCTCAATTTAATCACAAACCCACAATTCCTAACTGTTTGAAAAGCCCGAGAGCACGGACCAACATGTGACCTGACTCCAGATGCAGGACAGGAACATCAAAGAAAGCTGAGAGAGAAAGAATCACAGCCGAGTTGATTTTAGCTGCGGTCTGACTCTGTGCAGCATCAGATGGAGCAGGCTGACAGTTCAGACTGTCCTGGTGAGTTCGTCTTGTATCATCAGGACACGTCATCCTCAGAGAGCGACAGCAGGTCACACTGCGCTTCATCTACAGCACATTCAGGCTATGCCTTTAATTCTTCTGGAGGTTTCATGATGCTGAAACTGGCACCTCAGTGAGCTGAGGTACCTGAGCATTAGCATGTTGACGCTGGCTGCTTCATGCTACCAGTAATTAAGTGAAACATCTGTTGACAAGTGGATTGTCGTCTCATTTCGTCCTGCCACCGAGGACCGTGAAGCCACTGTGGATCTATATGAGGAAGTGAATTATATCTCATCTGGTTTCACAGACTTCATGTTAGACTTCATGATGAAGAAGAAAGTGAGCAGCAAGGTTCAGCTGCACTTACTTTAGTTCTGTTCCTCAACAAATTTAGACAGTATTTTTCTTTATTACACTAGAGACATGAGTCACAGTCATGAAATTCAATAACAATTTGATTCTGTTTGATTTTATCATATTCGAATCCACTTAAAAAAGATACTAACTTCCTCAAAGGATCCTTCCCAGAATGTATTTTATGTGAAACACGTTTTAGTCCAGGGGCCACGTGCAGCACTGTTTCATCATGAGTTAGCAGGACTGGTGAAATATCGCCTTAATAAACTAATCATAGTTTATTAATCCTCTTCGGGAAATTACAGTCTGTTTCTAGGATGCATAGGTGTTTTGGTGGGTCAGATTTGAGCGTCTTACGGTTCGATTTTGGCCCAGGGGCCTTATGTTTGACACCCTTGCTGTAAAAACAACATGAGTTGTATTTGTTTTGGATTTGCTGACCTTTAACAAAAAAATAAACCATCTCTGTCCTTTCATCCCGTGGGAGCAATGACCTCCTTCTCCACCTAAAATAAAACCAATTGAATTTGAGAAGTCCAGTTAGCAAAGTCAACGCCGAGCTCAGATTCAGCATAAAGGTGATTCACTGTAAACACGCAGCCATAAAGAGGCGGGACAGCTTTCCCACATGACCTTTTTTGATCCTGTTAAAGTTCTGGCAGATGTTGCATTGGGCAGGACAGATGAGAAAGGTGTGACAGAAAATCAACAGCAGCAGCAGCAGCAGCAGCCGCCGCCGCAGCGGCAGCATCCTGCGCCGCTCTGGCTGCCTGGCACCGAGCCATTTACTGCACCAGGGAGCTGGACGCCGCGCTGACCTCCTCGCAAACTCCCAGGCTTTTCTGTCTCCTCCTGCCATAAAGCCGTTTCATGTAGGTTAGTGCAAATAAAAGACTGCGGCTCACTCGTGACTTCCTTACCCGCATGCAGAGGAGATCGCCCGATCAATAGCTGCCCTCAGTTTGGCTCCCCGATGGCTCATGCCGGGGGAGCGAGGGTTGTCAGAAGCACTGAGACGGTTCCCTCAAATAATAGTTTTAAAGGGGCGCAGCGTTTCTATTTCCTGTAACCTGAGATCCATTTTCTCTGTAAAGTCGGAGCTTGGCATCTCGCTGCACCTGCAGCAGCCCCGCTCCTCTTAGGTTCACTCATTAAATCCTCATCTATTCGTTACCGAGCAGTTTCTGCCAACCGCTTCGCTTAAGGCCAGGGCTGTTTCCCCGATTCCTCAGCCCGGTCTTCACCTCCTAATTCATGTAGAGAACGCCTGAATCCTTCTTGACGGACTCGTGGGGAATCGGCCACCCTGAGACAGAAACAGACCGGAAGTAATGTGGAAGTTATCTAACAAACTAGTTTTCTCATAAAAAAACTAAATCTACCAATGAGTTTCTTACCCTGGTGTTTTCAGTTCATGCTGGTTGTTGTTATTCTCCTTTTTGACAGAATATTCAGCGGCGATACATACTGTGGATGTTTCATCTCGCAGCCATTAATGAGATATTTTCTATTCTTTTAATCAGGTTGTAAACTGGATCCTTTGTTCCCCAAACATATGTTGTTCAAAGAAGCTTGTTGTAGTCAGGCAGGAAAGCAAATGTTTCGTCGGACCATTGACAACCAGATTTTAATGAGCACTAGCAGCTTAAATAAAAGTCAAAGTTTACTTCTGGGAAATTGTTCCCATGAAATTAAGGAGTCATCAAAAAATGATAATAAACAAAAGGAAACTTTTAGATCATAGGGAATAAAATGATCACCAGAGTGTTATGTTTAATCTTTTTAGTAAACTTGTATCCCACACATGAAAATATATACTGGGTTTTATACTTAATTTTGTAATATTTGACTGATTTTTATATCAAATTCACCTCATTCCTAAATGACAGGAAGAAGGAAGAAGAATCTGAAAGAAGAATCAAATGATCACACAACTGTTGTTTAATCGACCACAGATTTCATATGTGTTTTTGTGACGTATGATTTAATAGATTACATTTTCATAAAGTGATACCTCGTCACAGACTGGTAGATGCCAGGGTTTTTGGGTCAGGGTATTATTTTAAAACTCCAGCAGCACTGTGTTGTCAGATGTACTTGTTTTCGCTCTGTTTAAATGAAACACACACTCCAAAGCTCACGATGCAGCTGCAATTTGGCGCAAGCCCAGCTTTCATATGTCGCCAGCTGAAAAACAATGCCTGGAGTGAGTCTGCAGAGCAGTGGATAGTTCTGCCCTCTCACGACAGAAGTGTCCCGGTTTGAACCTGACTGGCCGACTGTGACCTTTGTATGGAGTTTACATCTTATCTGTGTCGGTTCTCCTCGCTTCCTTAATCTGATAAAAACAGTTCCTGTTAAGGTAATTTGTGCACTCTGTGAGAATCAAGTCGGTCCTTTGAGTTTTGAGTTTGTGCAGAGTAAATATGAAAAGGTTTCGACTTTTGACAGTTTTTGAAGTTTAAGAAAACCATTAAGAATGCAACCAACCCGCCCATTTGCACCGGTGCACAACATGCAACGCAGCATTGACTTTAAGCCTATTTTGGTGGGTTCATCACATCTGCTGCATCAAATTAGCAGCAACATGTCTGCCCGTGCCTCATTTTAAGGAAAGTTGAGAGTACGCCTACCATTCAGTCGAATAAAGACGCTGGAGCTGGCAGCGCTTCTCCGAGTGTTTAGATAATGTCACAACTCCAGAGTTAAGTTTGGTGTGCGCAGTTCCATTGTCTCTTATGTTTTCCCACTATTTGTCTTCCCACGTTGTCCGTCATGTTCTCTGTACTTTCATAGCTTTTAGCAAGCGTTTGTATTGTGAGTCATACTCACCCATTCACACACATTCAAATACGACCCACCTCACGAAGGAGGGATCTGCGCTGCCATTTCAACTTCTATATATATTCTTTTTAGGCTGCCGGTGAGCGCTTAGAATTCTTTCAGCAACAGTCCAGCTGGCACTGTGTTGCATTTAGATCAGCGTACAGCGTGGCTGTAGAAGTTATGGTGTAAGATGAATGTCATAGCAGCTGTTTTCTATGTTGGCCTGATGTTAAATGCGTCTGTTTGAGAGTGAGGAGAGAAGGCAAAGTGTGAGCTACTTTTTGTTTTTAACGTCCAGTATCTACTTTAACTTTGTTTCACTCTAGATTTTGAGACTGATTTATGGGATCCCTCTCTAGATTGGACTTCCTGCTAGCGTGCGTTGTGTCAGTGATCAACTCAGGCCCCGTTCTTTTGTCGCGTTTTTGATGTCCGTTTACACAACGGTGCTCGGTGTCACGGAAAACGACACTCAAAGTGGAACTTTTCGAGAATGTTCCGACTCCTGTGAATGGAGGAAAAAGCAACTTCCCTGAAATGCTCCTATTGTGCATGAGCACCACGGCTGTTGTAAATAGTTTATTCCGCTCAGGCTCAGTGGATGAACAATAGAATGAACAATAACATTATTAATGTTGACAGTGTGTTCTCTGCCATATTTGTGTGGTTTCTTTACAAAAACAACCAACAGCACCCACTACTGGCCCTACATGCAAACTGCATCTCTGACTGCATTTCTGCTGCTTCCATGTAAACAAACATCCTTTTCAAATGCCGTTATTTAAATGAGAACCTTTCCTGAAATGAAAATACAAGAACAATGGCTTTCCGCTTGAAACGTCAAACAAACCAAGCCTCAGAGATCCTCTTTTATTTTGACATGTGGCTCTGATCAGTGAAATGCTAAGATGTAAACCGTAAAATCCCTTTTTTTATTTTATAAACACATGTAGTTACAATTGAGTCTTTCCCCTGTATTTACTGTTTATCTGCGGTCTGCTCTTTGAGGATTTCGTCTCTGATTGCACAGCTGCACTCTCCCCTCACGGCCGAGGTTCGGTTGAAAGTGAAGAGAGCATCTCGTCTTAACTTCCTCTCACTCCCCAGCAATATACATGTGTGGTAAATCTTGTCTCCCCTTCCTGCCTCCAATATTTCTGTCCCGTATGCTGTAGGACAGAGTAAGTCAGCTCAGCGGTGTGGAAAATGAGATCATTAATTGGGAATCATCAACAAGGAATATTTGATAAGTAATTTGGCCTCAGCGTTTGTGGGGGGGGATGAGCTTCCATCAGAGAGTAACTCCCCCTCTATTGTCTCTGACAAGATAAGGCTCTGGCTTTTTTTTGCTGTCCACAAATCATATTTAAGAACCAAAACCACGTTTCTTTGTGTGGTTGGGGCACGATGTTCGTCTGTCACTCTCACTCAGTCCCATAATGTACCAGTGAGCTTAATCGCTTTTATTTATTTTCGGAAGAACAGTGCTCATGTTGGTTGTAATAAACACATTTGCAAGTCTGCTTAACTGTTTTTTAATCCAAAAAAGATGTTTGCTGTGTGTGACTAAAGCCTGGATGTTTCCGTCTTCATGGTTCATATTGTTGTGGCGAGGAACACCTGATAGTCTTGGTTGCCACAATACAGACACTATGTGTTTCTGCAAAGCACGACTAAACTGAATGTCATGTTTTCAAGCAGTTACAACCCACCGGAGTTATTGATCATTCTGTGAGTGGGCCAGAAGGCGAGCGCCAACATCCATGAGCAGGAATGGAGGAGGCCGGGGTATAAAACATGGATCCTCACCTGATCAGTACAGAGTTCCCCCGAAACTTCGACCTGACTACCAGGAGGCAGAATTAGGATTAGGAGCAAACAACAAAGATTTTTGAGAATGATGGAAACTAATTCAAAGAAATTATTATCAAAATGTTTTTTTAGTTGATATCTTCTACTTTTAGATAAAAATCAGCGAAACAGTAATTTAGAGTGATTTCAATTGAAATCTGGTTAAAAACAGCTTAAAATGATGATGCTCAAGGGCTGACGTGTGCTGTAGATATCTGAATTTTAAAGGCGAACCTGCTTTTTCAGTGAAGATTTGGATGCATTTTGATGTATTTTGTAATATTTGGTCAAACACCATCAGCGTATGTATGCACTGTTTCAACACGGAGCTAAAAATCATGTTTAAAAAGCCCAATGTGACTTATCCCTAATGCTACAAGCTCAAATTGTGGTTGTTTAAACTCATCCATTGCACTGATCCGAGTTAATTTGAAAGCATCCGCTGCTGCTTTTGACTTTTTCTGCGGCGGTGCCGACAGTAAAAATTCCCGAACATCAACAGACTTCTCTCCACTGCCGACCTTTGGACACTTTTTGATGCCGTGCCCAAACCACCTGTTTAACCCCGAGTTCCCGTCGCCCATCCTTTCACCTCCTCTCCGGCTCGCTCGCCCCGCCGTGCCAAACCCGCTCGGTGCCAAGAATGTTTCACATCTGCCTCCGCGGGGCACAAATGATGGCTGCGCTGTGGGTTTAGGAACATGTGCGCCTCTGTAAATATTTGGTTGTGCCGAGGTGAGTCCCAAGAGGAAAGGGAAAAAAAAAAATACACACACAGCTCCATAAAAGGAGGGCTGAGTCCCCCTCCTCCTCCTCTTCCACCACCACCCTCATTTCCCCTTCTTCTGCATCATGAAGGAGTCCAGCCTGAGTGCAGTTCCTCCGTTTCGGCTCCACCGGCAACAGAAAGATCCCCCGAGTATTTAGCGAGGGAGGGAGGAAACAAGGACAGACGTAATAGATGAGACCAACAGCGCTTTTATAAATATAATTAAATTGCCCACAAGGACAAACAAAATCTACAGAGCAGTTAGGATTTATTAGTTGGCAGCTCATGTCCTTTAAGTTGAATCTGACAGCTGCTCCGTGTTTAGTCGAGTGGTCTGACTCAGTTCATCTATTTGAAATGACTGTTATGCTGTAATGGATCACTACCCTTTGCCGCACGCTCAGATGGCTCCATGATTGCATGAAAAGGATAAAAGGGATAATAACGTTTGAAATGAACATTTTAACTCTTTCCTTCCTCCCTTTTTTTTTTTTTTTTTTCCGTGCCCGTTCGTCATGTTCCCCGCGTCCCATTAATCAGGCATTTTATTTTCCTCCTGTTTCGGTGCGGAGGAGACGCTTCACCCGCCCATTGCGTAATTTATGTGTCTCTTTGGAGAATCGCGAAAGCAGATGAAGAGTTTTAAAGGGAAAATGTATGAAATGTAAATACAGAGGAGGAAAGACCGATTGTTTTTATTGCGCGGGGCCCCACGGTGCAGTGATATGTTTTGAGAGCTGACATTGTTATGGTTCTCACAAAACCCATTTACTTCCACATGAATGAGAAATTCCCAGTGGTTATTAGGAGTCCTTTGAACGTTACATATTCCCTCAGTTTTATCTCGCTGTTTAAAATTGGATGATGTGACAGGTGGGAAAATTGCAACTTCACTTCTTTAATCTTCATACTGTAGCAGTCCTGAATATGTAAATTCGTTCAAGATGAGGGAGGCTGAGAGCCATTTATAGTCAAACCGGCGGTGAAACGGCCCGCCGTCGCAGGCTTCACAGGCTGTACACTAAATTTATTATCCACAAATTATCCCCTGATTGTGTTTTATGAGGTGCTTGTATTGGGTCTTGAGGGTTTTTGTGGAAATTTACAACAATGATTTATACCTTTTTTTTTTTTTTTTTTTTTTTCGGTTGGTGAGTTTATCCGTGGAAGGAAACAATGTTTTCAGAAACTTCTCGGACTCCATGCGTCTCACTTTTGAACACAACATGCGAGGTTTTTAGTTTTTAATTTCACTTGAATTTATTTATTTGCTCACCATTCAACAGAAAACTAAAATGAGAATAGACCGTGACTCTGGCCCTGTCGGTAGAGCGAGTCGTCTCTCAAAAATGGAAGGTCAAAGGTTACAGTTTTGTACGTACACAAACATTTCATTTCAGTCTGACTCGTTCCGTTGGGAAAAAAATAAGTCGAGCGATCTCCTCCGGCGTTGTCGGTCAGCAGCAACTCGGTGACATCCAGCCCACGTGATGTTGAGGGATTTGAGGTCGGCCTGAAACGTCCTTCGCCAGATCATCCTCGCTCGTCCCCCTTTCCCGGTCGCCCCCACGAGGACTCGGCGTCATCGCCTCTCTGGCTGGGCGGCGCTCCGGGAGGCGGAGGACGTGACCCGCCAGACGAAAGCCGCGCTCTGTGACAGTCTCCGGTGGCGAGCGAGACGTTGATCTTCATTACTGACCCCGCTCACGCCGGGTGACCTTCAGGATTTTTCACAGGCACCTCTGGTCGGGAGCGTCCATCCGTGTCGGCCGTGTGTTTCTCTGTCTCTCGCAGGCGCAGGTGGTTGTGAGGAGTTTGACCAGACTGAATGTAAACATACAGTAACAGACTGAGTAGAAGTTTCGGGGAGGAAACTCATGCACACGTGGAGAGAACATGCAAACTCAGCCTTGATCTAAGCTTAAATCATAAAACAGTACAACACCACTTCCATCACTTTCTTTCTACATGAAAACAGTTGTTTGTGTACAACTAAACTCCGAGGGCTGCGTCGATCAGTGGCCTCTTGACAGCAAAGTGAAACGTGTTCGGCTGTAAACAACATCAGCATCAGCCTGTATCCACAGTACCTGTGAGCATTAACAGTCTTTTTTAAATACCGGCTCACTTTGTTCCGAGCTGTCTGCGCGTCGGTCGTTTATCTCGGCTGTTTCGTTCATCGTGAGCATCTTCCTCCCACTCGCTGATGTAACTTCCACTGAACTTGGTGAGTGACTCAGTCATTCATCTGACAGCTCAGCTAATGTGTCACAGCAATGGTGCAACTTTAATGAGACGTTTGTGTCGAGAAAAACAACTGAAACTAATGCAAATGCTAATTTTCTCCATGACTAGATAAGCGAAGTAGCTTCGCTTCTTTCTCACACTGCTCCCCACATACATTTAACTTTCATCCTCTCTGAAATCATGGATTTAATTCATGCGTAAATATTCATGTGTGATAACTTTTTAACGGGAACAGTTTAACACATTTTGAAGGGTTTTCTTGTGGAATATGGGACGGTTCTTGAGGGACGGAGAGGAGGGCTTCAGAAGAGGTCAGACGGTTTCTCCTGACGGGGGGGTTAGCCTACATTGTGAAGGAGGGCTGTGTATCTCCCTATACGTCCCCCTCGCCTACAGATATACTGTATGTTGTGTTTTCTGTTTTGCTCTGCTCTGATGTGTTTGCTACATGCTCCGGTTTCAACTTTTTATTTTTTTATTTTTTATTTTTTATTTTATCCGTTGTGCACATCAGTGGCCACAGTGTCGCTCTCTTAAAAGGGAGCCCCACTGATTTCACACATCAAAGTCTGTTTACAGGTGTTGAGGAGCGCCACTGTGAGATAAATCGTATGGAGCGCTGTGTGGCTCCACAGGGAGCAGAGCAGAATCTGATAAAGCACCTGAGTCGGAGGACGGCCGTTTTGAAAATGATAAAAATCTGGCGGCGCCGAATTAAAAAGCGATTTCTGCAGAGAGCTCCACGTCTTTGTTTTAGACTACAAGCTCGAGGCGACGTTAGCTGTAGGAAGAAAAACAAATTTGGGAAAGGTGCATTTGGGGTAATGTAGATGCTGTCAACGGCTTTGAAGCCCGTTAAGTCAAAATCCGAACAGCAACTTCTAAGAAGTATGTTCGAAACATCATGATCTTACTTTCTAAATCCGGCCTTCGTTGAGTCTTGAATTATGAGACTGCCTGTCTGATTTAACTAGATCTGGGGTGTCAAACATAAGGCTCATTGGCCAAAACTGGCCCATAAAAGGCTCCAATCCGGCTCCAACTTATTTTTAGTTTGATCCTGGACAATCCGCAGCTGTGATCACCACTGTCTCCACAATAATGACCACTTGGATAATAATAATAATACCATATTGGTCTGAATATAAAACAACACTCCATCTCACAAGACTTATTGTGAAGAAATGAATTCTGTTTTTAATGTGTAAATTAATAGCTGTTATACATAATTACATATTTTCTAAGACAAGTCTGGTTTCATACAGTTTTATATCCAGTCTCTGAATTCCTGATCCTGGTTTTGTTCTCATTGTCTGGCTCTGCCTCCTCCTCCTCCTCCTCCTGTGCTTCATCATCCTCACTGCCATCCAAAACATTTGAGCTGCAACAGTTTAAAGCTGTGGAATGATTTCGTAACAACAACATCCGGCTCCTGCGGCCGGTTTGTCATCCCCTCAGTGTGGTCACTACGTCCTCATTCACTGCACACACCTGTCATTTAACCGGCTCGTGTGATGTTTTCTAAACTCTGCAAAACGGCTGAATAAAAGACCCCAAATAAAAGATGGCCTGACTTTTTCCAGCTTATTCCCAGGAAGAACAAACATGTCTTATTATTTAGTCACGACATTGTTCTTTCAAAAAAAAAAAGGCTGAATGGTACTTTTTACACTAGGGCCTTTTCTTTCACAGGACTGACACCAGGAGACACACAATTACAACACGCCTGCACCTTTGGATAATCCGGAGTCACCAATTAACCTAACAAGCATGTCTCTGGATTATAGGAGAAAGTCGGAGCGTTACAGAAAAAAATCCCGCAAAGGAAAAGGGAGAAATGCAAACTCCAAACAGAGAGGCCGCTATATGCTGCATCTTCTGGGAGGCGGTTATACTTCACATTGTTTCATTGTGCCGCCCCTCAATAATTTTCAAGCGGTGGTTTTGTGCTTTGTACTTTTTGAAACTGGTGTTTCATGGTGACTTCCTGCTTCAGCTTATGGATAATTTTCAGTCCCCAACTACAGACTTCATCCTGTGTAAAGTATGCAAATTTACAATCTCGTGCAAAAAGATTATGCTTCAGTTTGAATGTGAAGAACTAAGAATGATGCCATGGGAGAAACCATATGCAAACAGAAATATCTAAATGAGCATTTTGAATGTATTACAGCCTGTGTCAACTAAGGAGTGATTAGAGGATGCACTGATCTCCTACAAACACAAAACTAAAGCCACAGAAGACAATCAGAAAGACTGAAAACACAGGAAACATCCCACACTAAAGTCTGCTGATAAAGGTTGTGGGAGCCAGCTGAGGAAATGCCTCACCGCCACTGCAGTGTTTCTAAAAGCTGATCCGACTGGCTCCATCTCTTCAAATGCAGTTAAAAACAGATCCAATCATGAATGGAAAATAATGTGTTGGTCCTCCCCGTATTTTGTGTTCTGTACACATCCCTGATCTTCCACACTCATGAACTGTGATCATTATTTTGTGAGAGGCTTCTTCCTGTTTGTAGATCAGCCTTTTTTTTTTTACAATCTGGCCTTATTTAGACCCATATGTTGATCCAAAGAAGATGGTATGAATGTTTTCTGATTTTCACTTTCTCACCTCTACCTCGTTTAGTAAAAGCAAATAGTTTATGCGTTTGCTTCAAAAGGTCTTTAACAAGTTGACACGAACCAGGTCACAGTGATATGCTGTGTGTTGGCTGCCGCCTCGTCACGACGACCCGGCGCTATCATTTAGTGCCGTAATTACTTGCCAGACCTGCCAGATGCGCCGCTTCCTTGCCAGTCTTGTGTGGTTTCACAGCTGACATGTGTGACCCTGAGCAAATGCAGCCTATTTGCTAAAGTGCACACGATCACATGATTTATTTTTGTCCTCTTTGTGTGTTTGTGGTTTTTTTTTTGGGGGGGGGATGAGGAATCCAGCTTGCTTGCGTTGCGTGTCTCTGCTCTGTGGTCAGCCGCCTTCTCCCCAGTGGCGACAGATCTGTGGCTCCGCCCAGCGCCACGTCATCCCGTCATCGGCAGAGAGTCTCCCTCACGTTTAAAGCCTGTTCCTGTCCTGGTCGTGACCCTCATCCTCACCATGCAACACACCTCATTTCTTCATCTTGCACCGAAATTCCTTGTTTCCCTAATTAGTGTTTCTCATTTTATAAATTATCATTCCAGCCACACAGGAAGATTTGTTACGTTCGGTGTCAGGCCCCTGTGGCTTTGATTCTTGTACTCCTGCTAATGGTCTTATTACTGCCTCGCTGTAATGTCGGCTATCCAGGAATTTGAGCTCATTCTAGCATTACATTAAAATGCAATTTGGCTTCCGTGTGTGAACTTAAGCTCAATGACTAAATGCAAATTGGGATCGTGCAATTAGGAGAGGCCTTTAGGTTTGTCGGTGTTTGTTTTCCGCATGACTATGGCGAATGTGAGAGCAGAGGGGAGCCCGCAGTCCGCGAGGACGGAGCTGCGCGTCGTGTCTGTATCAGTATGAAACCCTAAAAGCAGAATCGGTCTGACTGCAAGATTTTCTGCAAGGCTTCACCGCATCAGATTGCATCCCCGGCTATATTTTTTAAGGCTTTGATGGCCGCTTCAAGAAGGATTAGGTTCATGCTTTTCTCGTCCTTTGTGCCTCGTCCCTGTTTGTTCCTCGTCGTTCAAATTGCACTCAACTGCTGCATCAATACCGCGCTTTCACGCCGAGGATGGAGAGGCGTGTTTCCGCGCCAGCCGCTACAGTTCAGCAGGCTGTTTTTCTTGTGTATCTTGACATGAGTCTTTTGGCGTGGTCATTAAGGTTTTGTACCTTGCCTCACATGGGTTCTGAAAAGTCAATAAGAGCCATTGAGGCCGTTGTGAGGCAGAGGTATGAATGTAATCAATGTCAGTTTTCTGAACGGGGTTAGCAGCTTTAGAGGAGCTGACGGTACGAAAACGCGGGAGTAAGTGCACTTTTGCTCTGAAATGGCACCGTGTTCGCTGTAAATCACACTCAAAAACACACTGATTTTTTTTTTGTTTAGAGCAGGTGGAAATGTAACACACTGAAACCAGTGAATTGTTAGCCGGTCACAGCGTTGTTGAAACGGCACTGAAGTCAAACTCAACCCGTGTTTTTCCACCGTTTGCAGCCGGATATGTCGCGAATGTCAGTCGGCACTTGCTGCAGCTGTATGCAAAAAGGACAACAACAATTTCTCACAGCAACACTGCAAACGCTTCACGACCGTTGACGTCTTCTCCTATTTGCATTCCTTTGACTCGTGAAGCAATCTAAATCCAACCACTGATTAGAGAGAAAGGCAATGTAAATGCGCAGTAAAAGCGATGGTGATGGCTTTTACGTGCGCACACGCCTTGTAGAAGTTGTATTGAAGTGTACTCTGTAATATAACGTCCATATGCTCCTTCCTTCTCCCCTCGTTCCTGCTATCTGCTTCTGTCGTTTTCCCACTGGGTGGAAGAGCTATAAATTAAACTGGGGAATTACTGCTAACTGTTGGAATAAATTAAGGCGCTTTTGCGTCTGTAAACACCGTCTGACTGCGTAATTACACTCCCACTCCCACTGAGACGCCATGGAGAGGGAGGATAAGGGAAGAAATGTGCCGTAGATGGAGAGCGGTGGCAGTGGGAGACGGAGAAGATGAACTAAATGTCACAAGGGGGGTCAGATATTATATGCAGTCCTTTGCTGAGCTGCGGTTGCTGGCTGGGCACGCCTGCAGATTAGGGTGAAGGGTGACTTTGAACCTCATTATCTCCATCACCATATTGTTCATTACATGTTAACGATATGAAGGAAAACACAACAAACCGACGAGTTATTTCCTCAAACTACTGCAGACATCTGCTGTTTTTTTTTTTTGAAGGTACATTTTTTTACATTGGTTCTTTCAAAGCATCCATTGGTCTTACCTTCTTTTAAACTGTACAATTCTCCCTGTTCACGCAATGTTTTCAAATGGAAATGCTAAACTTTAGTTGTGTTTTCGAAGTCCGTTCATACGACAACGCTGCTTGGAGCGACTGAAAACACGTTTTGAAAACACTTGCCATGTTAATGTTTATAGGGTTTTGTTCTCTGCGCATGCGTTTGGTTTCATTACACAAAAAGACAACAGCACCCACTAGTGGCCCAACATGAAAACGACGCTGTTTTCACCATTTCTGCCATTTCCATGTGAACGGACATCATTTTCAAAGTGTTGCCGAGGGATTGCACACCTTCTCTGAAACGAAAAAAATTCAAAAGTAATTTGTTTTCACTTCAAAAATTGTTTTGTAAATGGGGCCTTAGAGTCGTGCAGGGTTCCAGCTCATAATAGCAGTGAGCAGGGTGGACCGCGGATAGGTCAGCAGTCCATTTCAGAGCAAATTCAGAGAGAGTGTGGTTACATGGTGGTTTAAATTTAGTTTATTCCAAACGAAGCAATTCCAAATTGTATTCATGAGCTTCATGTTTACATGGGAAAAACGAAGGATTATATCCTCTGACGCTGGGAGCTGCTAAGCGTTCCAATTGGACATGGGGCGGCCATGACGTAGTGACGTCTACCAAAGTAAACAAAGCACGTTGCTGACAATTTTTCTCTCTTTCTTCTCATTAACTTTGACGCTACAGCTTTGAAAATGTCCGCATTGTTATACGCCCATCCATCCACCCTTTTATTTATATCCATTTCTTCTGAGGCTGATGTTAAATAAACCGTCTTTAGACGAGTCGAACCACAGGCCGCCATCTTGGACTATTGTGAATCATGACGGACCGGAACAAAGTCATGCCTAATTTAGAATAGGATTAGAGAATAAACCGCCCGGTTTATTCAAATTTAAACTTAATTCCTAACAAATCTTTCAGCAGTTTACACGGCCATTTTAGAGCGGAATAAAGCTTTATTCGGATTGAAACGGGAATTAAAAAGTCCCAAGAAAACGCACTGACTTGTGCTTATGTTCACACCTACAGCTAATTTGAACATGAAATGCACATTTCCAAACCCTCTAAAAGAACATGCAAACTCCAAACAGGAAAATACTCAAGCCCATGATTTAATCATGATTTAATTTAAACTGTCAACCTTTGGGGAAGACTTTCACATTTAATTCTTGAGGCGACGTGGGTTCAAACAGAAATGCACTAAGCATCACGTAACACTTGAGCTCCGGCTCGATCTGCAGTTTAATTACAACGTAGCCCTGTTAATGGCGAAGCACGTCTCGCAGCAAAACAGTTCATTAGAAAGACTGAGAGCCACTTTGTCACAAAAGCAACTTAAGGGCTGCTCTGGAGAAGAACCACAGCCACATCCACACAGTCTTCAAGGACAGCAGCACTGTCAGCCGGAGCACGCAGCAAGCCGCAGAGATAGCCAGTATTATGACAACCGGGCACATTTAATTAACACATTTGAAAAACGTGCAAGCTATACACCCACATAGGCACATAGGCTGCCGACACTGAGTCATGCACTCAGCCAAGGTTGCTGACATTATCCAGGACAACACAACTGCTGCAGGAGTCCTCCCGGTTGCCACATGGAGCAAGAAGAAGAGCCAAGACCAGCAAGCTTCGTTCACCTCTGATTCAGTAGAAAGAAGTGAGGGGGAATCAGGAGAGAGAGGCCTGTCAGCGCTGTTTTCTGGACCTCAGCAGGGGTCTGGCCCGCTGATGATGACCTCCATGCAGACAGTCTCAGACCGCTTGTCTCATAGTGCCGTGCGCTCCCCGTGACACACGTCTGAGGACAGCAGGCACATTCGGCTCAGCACTGACACTGTTTGCCAGGGGCACGCACCTTTGATAAGCAACTCTGACAACCCCAAACAAGTCTTTTCACTCAGCACAGCCGTCACAGTGTTTTTATGAATATCTGGCAGCTTTAGGAAAACAATTTTTGCGACTTTGTGACTGTGAGTATCATTCAGATTAGGATTATTAGGCCTCACATTTCCATACACAAGAGATACGTGTCAGGCAGAGAGATGAAGGATGTCACCGAGATGGAAAACAGCACATCTCAGAACAGTTTTAGTTTAGGTTACAGGCTTCCTTCCTTTTCTGTCAAGCTTTATTTGCCACACTCAGATGTTACAGTAATGGTTTCCCTGAGAAACACTGGTATAAATTTGAAAGCTGTGCGAGAACAGGAGCGGATGATGCCAGAGAAACCTATAAGAAGCTGCGTTTTTCATTTTTCAAGGTCCTGCTGAATCATTAATGTAACACGTTGATGCTCTGCATTGTAATTATAGGACCCAGTGGTCTTGACTTACAGTTCTCTATAAAATTTCTATGCAAATCACAAGCCAGACTTACTGTGGAGTCTGATTGAGCAGTGTGGAACAACACACACACACAAAACGCACACTTTGTACACATGTAGGGAGAAGTGGACGGAGGGAGAAACCTTCCCACACATAAAAACACCAGCTGATTCATGGACAGCTCTCAAGCTGGCGAGTATTGGTTTTAGATGTACTGCTGAAGCGCAGGCAGCCGGCGGGATCCACATTACAGGCAGTCCTCAAAGGGCCGGGTTCCTCCCACCGAGACCCCGGCCCGCCGTCACTCTGGGGACTGGAACAGGTTTGGAGGACCACTTTGACGACGCTCTCCTGTCAGGGCTGGGGCTGACAGGCAGAGCTGTGATTGGACAGAGTGACTGGCTGCCTGACAAGCTTCAGGAGAGCAGAGTGGAGATCTGATCATGATTTTCTAATCAGGGGCTCGACATGAGGGGGGGTCACTCTGGAAAACAGGAGGAACTGAGACCAAACAGAGCACCTGTGGGGAAAATGTTTCTTTCGAAATGATTCATTCAAAATGGTGTGGAGGGATGGTAGATAGATAAATGGATGGGTGATTTAGGAGTATATCCAGCAGTCTGTGGTTCACTCTTATTCAAAGGACATATAGATGTGCTCCAGCCTCCTCCTCCTTTAATCCTCTCCATCCTTTACGCCTCAGTCTTTCTCTCCTCTGCTCCGATCACAGCCGGCAGATTGGAGAGGTTTTTCTCTTTTTTTCCCCTCTCTGTCTCTCTTTCTCCTCCTCCTCCTCCTCTCTCAGAAAATAAAACACGTTTCGCCGTCTCTCGGGGACAATTTATTCAGCGCAAAAAAAAAAAAAAAAAAAATAGCGCAGCTGAGAACCGGCGCATATTTTTGCAGGGATGCAACGGGTGAGCAAGCACGGAGCGGTCCGGTGACTAATTCTTATTAGAGGGGGAAAAAAAAAATTAAAAAAAAGGCGCACAAGTTCTCCGGCGCGTCGGGCACGTTTTCTTCCTCCGTGTTCCCGCGGAGCCACCAGTGCCGCAGCGGGGAGAGAACCGGGCGGAGGGAGCGGTAACGCGGAGAGAGAGAGAGGGAGAGGGAGAGAGAGAGAGGGGAGAGAGGAGCTGGCGGCACATGAGCACACAGCCCATCCAGCCACCCGAGCAACTGGAGCGTTCATAATTGCGCTGGAGACAACATATGGGAATACAACAAGGCGAGGTAGTGGTCACACCTGGTGGCGGAGCACGGCGGAGCGGCGCGGCGCGCGGGCGGCGCGGGGCGGACTGAGCGCCGGAGCGGCGGAGCATCATCCGGTAGGTGAGCCTTGATTGATGTGCACGGACTGCCAAATATGCCTTTCATCATCCCTCCTGACAGAAATTTAAATAAAATGGGAATTAAGAATAAACGCGATCCCGTTTTCTTCCGCAGCCCAACAAGTATGTGCCACGTTTATTTATTCTTCTTCTCTTATTGTGGCGCGACTGGAGAAACAATTAGGTCCGTCTGCGAAACAATGCAATCGACTTTGCAAAATGCCAAAGCCACTTGATTGAGGATGCGGGTTTCAGTAAATAGGCTGGCAGTGTGATATATAAGCGGTGGATTCTGGCTCCAAGGCCCAGGCTGGATACAAATTCAAACAAAAGGCAAGAGACACCAGAAAAAAGGAGAGGGATTAGGCTGTAATTGGCGCACATCTACACGCACAGGGGAAAGGAAGAGGCAGCATATTGAGCCGCGATGGAAATGTAAGTTTGCTGTCAAAGCGTGTCACATTTCTTATTTTCGTTTGAGTCAGATGGAATAAATGTGTGCATTTTTAATTGCAACCGGGGAATAGATGCACAGCAGTGCTTGCAGTCATCAATCGGCTCCCCTCAAACCCTTTTGTAGCCCTCCATTCTGCTCTGGAGATAAATCCAGGCTGTAAAGTTGGTCAGGTGAGTTTTGACAGCCCCACCCTGTCATATTTACCCTCACTTATCTGATGGGGAGACTGGTGGACGGAATTAATGCACATATTGCTCTGCAGCAGCACCCCCTGCCATGCATTGCCAATTAAATTGCCATTATGTGGGTAAAACAGCTGAAACCATCCAAACATGCAGTAAATCCAAACACAGGCAAAACAGTCACGTTCAAACAATCATGAATGACTTAATGTTGCTGTAAAGAAAAGCAGTTGGTTAAAATTCAAACACTTTTCAGGGTCTTTTCACTATAATGGTGTGTCTGCGTGTGTGTGTGTTTGTGTGTGTGTACATGTACTTCGGCTGCTCAGCTCAGAACAACAAAAACAGAATTGAAGCTCTGATCGTGACAGGACTTGATGATGTTGACCACCCTATTGTAGTGCAAGCAGATTCTCTCTGCCGCTCATTGAATTCTGGTGTGTGCCGAATGTTCCAATGAAGGTAGTTTAGCCCCAAACCCACAGGGGGGTACATCACAGAGGCGAAATAAAATAAAATAAAATAAAAAAAAGGTCTGTACGACGTCTTGTAAGAAGGATGGGTTGAAGCTTGAGACGTGCCCGCTGCAATAACTGGATCTGACCTGCACACATGGCACCCGGGCGATAGACAAACAGATGGCATCTCGGAAGGAACTCATCTTGTGCAAG
The DNA here is from genome assembly GCF_902148845.1 of Salarias fasciatus. Taxonomy (NCBI): domain Eukaryota; kingdom Metazoa; phylum Chordata; class Actinopteri; order Blenniiformes; family Blenniidae; genus Salarias; species Salarias fasciatus. Next base: position 6,969,718 of record NC_043754.1, read on the forward strand.
TTGGAAGAGGTATTCTTGGATGGGCTACCCTCTGACTCGCTGGCACCGAGGCCTGCGTCTGGCAGCAGTCGTGCTGAATGGCCTTGCTGAGCACATCTCTTGCTCTTATGACTTACAAATACCTTTTAAAATGGAAAAAAAAAAAAGGAAGCCCCTCAAAACCCCCCCCTGTTGCGCGGTAACTGCAACGCTGATGCTGCAGAGCGTCGCTGGACTGATTTGCATGGCTTCATTGTAATCAATAGAAGCAAGCAATTGAGGGCTACAATTGCATGACCAGCTTGGACACAATGCAGCCTCCTCCAGTGCCATTAGATGCACGGCCATTAACGTGGCCACTGAACGGCTTGGCCTCCAAATCCAGATAGAAGAGAAACAGCGTATTTTGTGGTACAAGCTAAAGTATCTTCTCCTCTTTGCAGTGTGCGAGTCTTCTCAGTGTGTTTTCAGTTTTTACATTTGATGATTTGAAGTAATCTTTACTTACTGCAGAGGCCAGATTACAACACATTGAAAAGTGATTTATTTGGAGAGCATGACACTTTTTTTTTTTAATTGCCTGTCAGGAATTGGACCACTCTTGCTGTCGCGTGGCCACGGGCGCTAAATGTTTCCACGGCTGCCGTGCTGAGCAGCCTGGTTAATTACTACATTGCATTAAGGAAGGGAAAAAAAAAAACATTTAAAAACAGTATGCAGTGTCAAATGATTAATGTCTTTAGTAAGGAGCTATGTAATACGCAGGATAATGTATAGGGAGCCATTCATTATTGCGTTTGGCCTCAGGGCTTTACTTTCAGTAATGACCAGCTCACTGTAAGTTGCCTTACTTGGCAACCTGTGGCCGATCACACACCCGTGTTGTTGCTGCCAGTGATAAGCAAGTCTCAGATCATTAGTGCTCGTTTCAATTGGCTGTGAATGCAAGGTAACAGCACTTGCTGGCATTGGCTTTACTGATGTTATTGAAGTTTGATCCCATCCTGTTTTAATTCATGGTGAAATCGGTTCCGCCGTTAGAACCAGCGCTCATCAGAATATGGAGTAAGATACATTTCTGTTCCATCCCAGATCATCCTCAAGATATTTTCTTATTCTTTTCACTATCTGATCGCAGGTGAAAAGTTATATCTGCTAGAAGGTGTTTCAGCGTGGTCATGCTAGCTCCCCTCAGCTCCCATGAAGCCCGCTCACACTGGGAATATGTGAACTTGCTGTCTATAAAACATAACAGCATAGCCATTATATTCATGACAGCACAGTCATTACAGGAATGACAGCCTTCCTGCTATCCATTGTTGCCATTACAGCTCAAAAATTGATGGTTTTGCAGTGTCTGCATTGGGCAGTAGGTGGAAACCTGTCAGAACAGGCTGGAGGTGGACTGAACACCGGGATTAAAACAGCTAATATAAATAAATTCGGGCTGATTTTGATGGAAAGCACCTATATTTGACATTGACTCATATTATTAATTGCCAGGTAAGTCATTCCAAGAATCCCACAATGTTTATTTTGAATGCTACAGTAGTAAAACAACACTGATTGACGATATGTATGAAGGATAAATGGCACTGCTTTGAGATGGATGAAAACGTTTTGAGTGTGCGTTCAAATGTCAGTTATTAAGAAGACCATTTTTCATTCAATACAGCACACATGCTATCTAAATGAAGGAGCACATTTTTACCTGATCTAAAAGTGGAAGTACTATTTTCTGACACGAACACTGCTTTGTTTCCTTTGCGCTGCATTTTTCTCCATCAATAATCATGACAATGCAGAAAGCTGGAGTTGTTGCCGCCTCTCAGAGCTTTAACTCCTGCAGGAACATCTGCGGTCAAACACCAGTTTTTGACTCATTTGTCATAGTTAAAATGCGTTTACCGTCCATTGTTTGTGCTGTTTTAGTGAAAGCTTTTTTTTTTTTTTTTTTTTTTGCCTTTTTGCAGCAGCAGGAACAGAAACACAGTCTCTCTCTTCTCCAGTCAAAGCGTTTACAAGGGAGGAAGGGGGGGTCGGCGGGGAGAGAGGGAGGCAGGAGGGAGGGCTTTTTGGAACCGGCGAGGCTTTGGTGTTCCTACCCTTGCCACGGGGATGCGCCGAGCTGGACAGCCTTTATCTTTGGCCGCGACCACATATTAATTAGTTGTACATTTGCAGGGTAAACAGCACGGCGAAGTACTGCTGACAAAACCGAGGCTCATCGGATGAGTGTAAGTCATCTGGCAGGGAGACAAGAGGAGGGCAGCTAGTGACAGGATGTGTCTGTCTTACCTCAGAGCGAGCCGAGCAGCCGCGTCTCCATCTCCCAATCTCCCGGCTTCCACTAACACCATTCATCTTTCTCATATTCATGTTGTAAATTTTGTCATTCTGATGATAAATACCCATTAACCTAATTTACATGTAAATTAAGGCATCGCCTCGTCTTCTTTGTGTGACTTTTTCAGCAGCCATTAGCGTATTTCATTGGAGAAAAGTTGGCAACGGGGTCTTTCATGGATTTATCCAGACATTTATTGTAAACTTCCTGCCATCCTGTGCGGCAGACGCCTGAGTTTTATGAGTGCTATTTATTTGGCAGAGCGGGAACGGCGATATCAGCACACGCACGCCAAATCCTTCCAAGGCAAATAAAACATAAAGGGACTCAAAAACATTTCCAATTGTCCCCTAATTGCGCTTAATTGTCGGAATTTCGATTTGCAAACATGCAAAAAAAAGTATTACCGCCAAAGTATCAACTTGAGAAAAATCGTGAGTACTTTGTTAAAAGTGAGTATTTTTCGCCGTAAGCTTTGTTACGTGTGAGTGTTTCTGAGATTACACTATCAGCAGCTCTTTTTTTTTTTTTTTTTTTTCCTTGGAGCCAAGATACCTTCTCAAAAATCAGATTTCTGATTTTCCAGAAAATAGCAGTGAAGCCAGACGTATCAATTCTCACCAACACACAAAAGCAGTCGTCTAAAAATGTCTTATTTTGGACGTTCAGAGCAAACAAAGCCTGATTCAGACTGACGAACATGAGACCGACGAACCAAGTGTGTTTGCTTTGTAGTACCTTGCCCATACATTCATTTTATTTTAGTGAAAACACCTCATTTTGCATTTTCGTTTCCAAAAAGTTTTGCCTTCACGTTGTTGAAATGACGTTTGTTTACACTGAAACGACAGAAACCACTACAAGACCACTACAGGGTGCTATTGATTGATTGTTTTTGTAACGAAACCACACACACACACACACACACACACACACACTTGCACTATAAACGGCAACAGTGGCGAGAACAGTCATTCAGTTGGATTGTTATTACAGGTGACTCATCTATAAATGGACCAAACCTCAGGAGAATATGGACTGGGAGTCATGACACCATTCAGGCTATCATCGTTGCTTACCCGGTGGCAGCCATTCAGAAAAATTGCATTTGCCTCTGTTTCCATGGAGACGGAGTCAGAGCATTTTTAAAAAGTTCCACTTTAGCTATTGCATTTTCAGTGGCCAAATCGACCTGCCGAGGCTCCCATTGTCACCATGGGATAAGAGTTCATGTTCCAAAAAAATGACAAGAAGACATTAACTAGACATTTTTCTTAGAGCAGCAACTATTGATAATTTGTTCACTGAAACTATTTTCTGGTGATGAGTACAACCCAACACTGACACCTAAAACTGAAAATCTGACAGCAGAAAGTTATTGTGATGAAAAATTGGGAACCTTTTTGCTTGCAAGAAGCTAATAAATCCAAACTGTGAGGCGAGTTTGTGACGATGTGTGGAGGCCATCACACTGAAGGCTGCAGGATTGTTAAAGGAAAACATTGTGAAAAGATGTGAACTGTGTCAGAATGATTAATCATAGTTCTTTGCATCAGTAGAAGAAAAAAAAAAGAGGTTATTATGCTTTCCTTTGTCCGGTTAATGGCTGGTTAAAAAGAGTGAAGTGATTCATTATTGGAAAATATTACCATCCAGTTCATACTTTAGACCTTTTAGTTTAGCTTTGGCTGTTTTTCATTTCTTTTAGTTGAATTGATATTGAGGATGATTCAGGAAGTGTAAAGTGTTCTTAGTCTCAGAACAGACAAAAGTTAACCCGAGCTTTGGTGACCATCTCTGACTCTTGACTCTTTATTGAGTTATTCATTCTGTTAATCGTAAGTTGCATTCATTTGGTTTTGATCAGATCACAAAACAGTCATCAGTATTAATCCACTGTTGCTGTTCTGACATCAAATAACCCTGTTGTTTTAACACAGGTCACAAAGTTAAACATATTATATGAAAGCTAAACTAAGCTTCAGGAATGAAGTTCAGATCAATGAAGATCTACACGCCCGTCAGCTCAAAGTAAAAGATGATTTTCTCCTTTATCCCAAATTTGAATTTACCAGGTCTCCTCATTATTTTTCATCCCACTGAGTATGATTGGATGTTAATAGCTTAATTGTGTCATGCAGTGCACCTGTGTGCAGGCATCTGCATTTATTATATATTTTTGTTTTACTCATTTGTCATTGTGTTGTCTTAAATTTGTCACCCAGAAAAAACATGTAAATGATACTAAAACTGGATCCGAACCGGGTTCTGAAATGACTCCAGTGAAAAGAACTTTGCTGCCGTGCTTCAGTCTGTCCTTCCTGTGTGTGTCTGTGTGTGTTTCTGCGTGTGTGTGTGTGCGTGCGCAGTGCATTTCCCTTCCTGATTACATCAGCCGTGGTGCTGATATGACCATTTGCTGTGGTTCGAGTCGGGGGGGGGGGGGGGGTGAATACAGCTTCCTGCATGAATTTGGTCCATTTGATTATTTTCTGTCTACCATTTCAATAGAGGGAAGAACAAGAAGAGGAAGAGGGGAAAAAAAAAATCTCTTGATGTGCCAGCCGTTTCGAAACAGAAAGCTGGTTTAATGCTGTGAGTTTCAGAGGCGCGATGCTCGGGCCCCGCATGCAGAGTGACCAGTTCATCCACAGATGAAAGCTGACGGAGGATGTGCGGGTCATCGCTGCACTGACACCGTCCAATATCCGCCTTTTCTTTTGGTATAAGTGATATCCCGGTGTCCCTGAATTGAATCTGGAATAGTAATTGTTGTGGGAACAGACATCAATAGCGAGAAGCTGCTTCTGAGAGCGTACCGAGCTGGAATAAATTCACAGTTTGTCCGTCTCAAAAGAGCCCGTTGTTGCTCAACCACAGCCAATAATGTTTCCTCCATCACACACATTGCAGTGCTATGTTTAGAGAGTGGGGGGAGAGGAGGAAACTATTTCAATTTTCATTCACTTTTCATTTCTGTAACGGGCTCATGGGATGAAGGAGATGTAATGATGGGAAAATGAAATCAAAAACTTCGGCCTGGAAACAAAAACTCAAGTGAGACGGAATGAAAAATGAATCACTGCCGTCTTTACAAGCAGCATGTAGCTCATGACTGTTTTATATAACAAAAATATTGCTTCTGTGCATGAAGATGGTGTTTATGTTGGGAGTTATCAAAGTGTAGGAGGATTACATCATGTTTGAAAAATCAACTCGATCTCGATTTATCGACTCCAACTGTGGCATCGCATTGAAGATTATTTTATCATTGAAAAAACTAGTCTCAAATACAGTTAAATTGCATTAAATTTGGTTTAAAAATGCCTTTTAATCAAATAATAACTTTGCAATTCATTTATCTCCTTTCATCATGGTTTCCTCTTACAAATCAAAAAGCAATAAATAATGCTGTTAAAAGGCATTTTTCCAGCTGCTCCGCCCTCCTGGAGCTCTTCCCCCCCCCAGGGGAGCCCACCCCACACTTTTAAAACCACTCTGTTAAAGTAACAGCAAATTTTTGACCATACAGTCTCATTTATCTTTTCAGAAACGTTTCGTCTTGGCCTGCACGTGCCGCGTTTGTGCAGAAGTTCATCTTCATGTCACTCCAATAAATCTCATTACGTAACAAACTGCTGGTGCTCGACGGCGAAGGTTAAGACAGCGCACATGCTTAAAAAGAATATTTGCATGAAAGATTTTTGAAAATCGGAGTATATCTGCAGAGCTGTCTAATCTAAAATGGATAACAGCCACAGTAAACGCCGTTTTTGCTTTCTGAGGCCCGAACGTATCGACATTTGCCAGCATGAAAGCTTTTCCTTTCGACTCAATGTGTCTTCAAGTGATTTACCGATCTGTTAAACCTTCTTGTTCCCCGCAAATCAAAGAAATTAGCATCTTATGAAAAGCCTGTGTGCATGCATGCTCGGTTGTGTTGGTCCTCGATTGAGCTGCGTCTGACATTTGCTGAAGAAATGCACACACAAATTGCGAATATCGTCAGAACCACCCAACGGTCTTCTATGAGTCTGAACATTTCCCACGAGGCGGAACATGAGGAAGCTGTATCTGCGTGTGTCACGTCTCGTCGTGCAGCGCGAAATCCATAAATCTGCCACAGCGGAGCAGAGGTGGCCTCACGCCACGACTCAATTGGCGGCGTTTTCAAAAACGCACGTGCTGCTAAAGCTTCTCTCTTTGTCGAGGAACGAAGCTGAAATCCTGCGTGTGTCGGTTGATCGATGGTCTCAAGCTCCGACGGAGAAGTCGAGACTTCAGATTTTGCCGTTGGTGCCTCGGTCTCCGTTCGGGTCCTCACAGCCTGTCTTCATTCATCACAGCAGAGCGCAAAAAACAGCTTTCCTCGTGAAACGGACGCTTCATTTCTCCGCCGTTTTCTGGTAATTGTTGTTTGTTTGCGGCTGGATCGCAATGTCGGGGGGGACAATGCACTCCATTTACTCTCTTTGCTCATAACTGTGCTCGCAAATGTGGCATCAGGAAGAGACCTTTTAGGTCCCTCTTCTTTTTATTTTTTTTTTCCCCCCTTCTTCCTCGCATGCTGATGAATTTGTATTTTCATTGCGGTTGGAGCCAGTTTGTCATTGCTGGGATAATAAACCAGGACTTGTGCCTGCTTAATTAGAGGGAGGGAAAAAAAAAAAAAGAAAGAATCCAAACCCATAAGGATGACTGTTTTTGTTCTGGATAAAATGTGGCTTTTTTATTCCTCATGAAGTGCTTCTCCTCCTACAGAGGAGCTTTATTCTTTTTCCCGGTCCGTCCTAATTAGTTGGAGGACTACTGTAATGAATACTGCAACAGGCTGTGGCTAAACGTGTTGTCCTCTGCAAACACAGCCATTTAAAGTATGCATAAAGCGGCGCGTTGTTGTATACGGTTAATGTCGTAGGGAAGCCCCTCCGGGCTCCTCTCATCTCAACAAATGCATCTGGAATGGCTGCGTTGCGGCCTGCATATTTAACTTTCCCCAACATGAGACACGGGAAGTGGGATTCCTCTTCCATATCACGCTCGCACTCTCTTTTCCTTCAGCATTGTTTTCTCCTCTTTCCCTCTGATGTCGCCCTCTGTACGTTTGAGCTGCCGTGTTTATTTATTTATTTTTTTTTATTTTTTTGCGATCATCACAGAGACAAATGAGGAACAAGGGGGAGAGAACGCCTCGGGGCTCGTGTCCTCGCATCATCACCACTCCCTTCATCTCCCCCCCCCCCTCTCCTCCCTCCTTCCCCCGTCCTCCATCTCTCCGTCTTCCTGAGTGACAGCTGGCAGACAGTAGGGTACAGTGGGCATGCCAACCCAAGTGCACATATTTGCCAACTGACTTGAGAAGATACACATTCGAGCGTCAGTGAGTCATGCGTGCTGCTGCTGCGGCTCCGTACCTCCTCTCTCGCTGCCCTCCTCTCCCTCGTCTTGGTTAGCTCGCGCGCACGCATTACGCTCTCCGCCGCCCGCAGAGCTTCCGCGGTCGTTAAAACATGCGAACGGTGCGCGCACAGAAGGCCCATAAACGAATCCGGTGGGACGATCTCCAGGCGGCGGCCACACAGGCAGCTGTCATAAAATCAACCATCGGAAGCAGCAGCATGTGGGCAGGAGGAGATACCGAGGAGACAGACAATTGCTTTTGAGGTGATTTAACATTGAGACCAACTTTAAAAAAAAAAAAAAAAAAAAGTAAAAGAAACAAACAAAGCTACTGAGGCAATCAAACAGATTAGTTTACAGATTATTAAATATTGCAAAAACTGTCCGACGTCCACTGAAGTCACAGAAGGTTTCTAGAATTATTAGTAGAGAATAATTCATCTCAGCGTAATCTTCCTCTGGATTGATTTCTCTCCTTCATTTTAATCGAGGGCAGCGTTATTTGTTCTCAGCTCCTAATGTTATTATTAGCTGGTAATCATTAGTTATTGTTGTGCCGTGCAGAAAGTGGGATAATCACTGTGGATGTAAGTCTCTGGGTGTGTGGGTTGGGTTTTCTGTGAGCGTTTGATAATGCCTTGAAGCTCCAGTAGGTGGAGCGCCTCTGTTCTCTCACTTCATACACACAGCCCAAAGATTATGGAACTATTGTTTTCATTATTAGAGGTAATTGTGATATTAGCTGTCACGTTAAAGTGCAGAATTGTCAGTATTGTGTTGTGGATCAGGGATTACATGTAATATGGTAAAAATACCCTCCGTGCGCATGCAGCTGGTAACTGGGATAGTTCCCAGTAGGCTAGGTCCCATTTCCCACTTTACAACGTTCACATCACAATAACAACAAGCAACATGGCCGCCTCCAGCAGCGCTGCTTTCCTGCTGCTGTCAGACCAGAGGAGGAACAAACAAGCTCATCATGACATGAATCAACCACGACGGCGATGTTCTCTCTCTACATACATGCTCGATCACACAGCTGTTGTCTTCCGAAAACCTTTATAGTTTAGAACATTGTGACTCATTGGTGCAAATTTCTAATCTTCCACCGCAGCAGCTGCCGTGTTGTGTGAAGTCAAACTGTCTCTGAAATCCGTCAGTCGGAGCTGCGAGTTTCGTTTGGTTCAGGTACATTTCTCCCACTTGAACATTAAATCATGAGCTAGTTTCAGCGTTTTAGAGTAAGTTTAATCGCAAATGCGAAGGCATAACACAGAGGATGTGTCGTTCTTCTGCGCTTCTTATTTCTGTGTTTAGGTTACAACAGCTCTGAAAGGTCTTGCATGAGTACTGACAAAACTTTGGTTCATGTCTGCAGAAAGAACACCCGGAAAGATAAGGGCTGTATAAGTAAAACTTCATCTTGGAGACTTTACTCACCATTCAGTAACAACACGCTACACCCGAACCTCTGCTCCGGTCTCATCTTTAAGGTTTCTGTAACAGTGTGTGTTTGTGTGTGTGTGTGTCAGGTTGTTTGGCTCAATGCATTGAATTTACTATCACTGTCTTCTTCTGACTTCTTTCTGGCTGAAACGCAGCGGAGTGACTGATTGGGTGATCAGGGACTGAGTAGGAACACGATTGGCTGGTCCGATGCCACGGCCTCCTGCGTCCGTTTCAGCTGAAGGTGTTTGAGACTTGTTCACTTCCTCTTAAGATTCTGCAGCATCTTTTTCTCTCTGTTTCCTTTTTTAATATAGTTATACAACACAAATTGAGACACGTTAATTTGTGATTTTAGGTTGCATTTCTGCAATTGGTAATAGTATTGTATGCCATGTTTTTTACTGAAAATACCGAGTACATTCAGGTAGTTGATGGTAAATAAATTGTATTCTTTTTTGTGCCATATGTCTCTTATTCTGGATAGGAGTACAGAAAATACTGTTCTGCATATGATATAGAATTAATGTAATAGCACAAGTTTTAATACAACACATTTCAAAACCCCCTGGTTCTCATGAATAACTAACTGTAACTCATATTTACATGTTGAGGCTCACAGCTGCAGCGAAGCTTGTTCTTGGGTCAGCATGTCGTCTTTGACAAGCGGCGATAAGTGGCGTTGAAAACAAGAGCAGCAGCAGCAGCAATGAAAACAGCAGTTTAATCTTTCATAATTTCAACATTTTCAAAAAAAATTTCCCAATGGCAGACAGCGTTCTTTTCATTCCATCACCCCAAATGGGAATAGACATTTGGGTCAGGTTCTCTGGGTGATGCAGAGCGAACAGCAGCTTCAAAAATCCACCATCTGATTAGTGTGCGGCGGTGGCCTGATTGCAGAATTTTTGCAGCAATTGATGGAGGCGCAGAGAGGTCAGGGATTGCAACGAGGACATTAGAGGACACGAGATTAAAGAAAAACATCGAGAGGGAGAGCGAGAAAATCAAAACCGTACAAGAGAATGAATATACAAGCAAACTCACATCGAATATCTCTGTAATCTGGGATTATCGTCGGACAGACGGGGGTCGTGTCCAGCGCCTGACGCCACAAAGAAACACACGGAATGCATGGAAAGAAAAAGAGGCGAACAAAACACAAAGCTAAGACCTGAACCTTTAGGGATAAAGCGAAAGAGGCGGTAATGAAAAATCTGGGATGGAGAGATTTGTTGGGCTTTGAAGGGGAGAGAAAGAATCTGAGACCGAAACAATAATGTGACGCACGCTAGAGACACTCGGCAGACATTTCTACATAAATATGAATATCTGGGTGAACGTCGCCGCGCTCGCCGTTAGCGCCAGTTCTGCATCCAGCTCCGTAGCACTGATTGCTCCAATAACAGTTTAGACGTCTGTGTAATTACCATAACAAACAGGGTAACCACCACCACCACATCGCATTACGTTCCGTCGCATCGCACCGGGAAGACGACAGCGGGACGGAGCCGCGCTGGAGTCAGCAGCATCTTCATCGCAAGCGCGGGGAGAATCCATCAATCGATTGATCGAACGGCCGATAAATAATCAGAGGACCGACCTACCGATCGATCATCTCACAGATGAAGTGATCAGTCATTGTCAAGAGTGAAAATACATTTCAGAGTTATTCAGTGGCAACTGGTGAACTGATGAAAAGACAGAACGAGAAAACAGGAAATACATCATAAGAGCAAAACACCTCTAGAAATTATTGTAAAGATTATTTACACGTGAAGAAATATTTAATTCGATAAAAGAGAAAAGGTATAGTTAAGAGTTGAAATTAGAATTAGAATTTAATCATGGAATAAACAATAACTGCTTGGATGAATGAGAATTTGAAAGAGTTCATACAATTTAGAAGATTAAACTGTCTGATTTATCACTGAAGAGGTTTACTTTAAGCGTTTGGTTACATATTTACCATTTATGATAATCTGTCAGCTGCTCTCATGGAAGTTATATCCAGCAGTTCTTATATTCTGTTGGTCAATAAAGGAAAAAAAAAGGAGCTGGTCCCACTTTTCCAATTGTAAATATCTGGACTTGACTGAAGCACTTTAGTTTTCAAGAAGTCATTTTAAAGACTAAACCATTGAGAAAAGTAGATTCATTTGCAGTGGCAGATAATGCTATTTGTTTTTGAAATGTTTTTCTTTTAGCTCGAGGCTTAATCTTTATCCTCCACATTAAAGTCACGGTTAATACTTCAGTCTGCAGTTAAAAGAAAAAGCCTGTTTTGTTTGCTCCGGAGAGGACGTCGAGGAACTTTCCAGCTGAAAACACTCTCCTGCCTGAAAGAGTTCCAGTGGAAATACTGTTTGCATTAACAACGTACACAGATCATGCCTGAGCTGAGACGGGCGCCTCGGCTCCTCCCTCCAGCCGTTTAAGTCACACTTAGGTTTCAGTGGTCATTGGGATTCCTTTTTACGAGCCCACTGATCAATCGCTCCCGTAATTCGATACCCCGGTCAATCGTGTTTAAATGAATAATTCACAATCCATCAGAGAGAGCTGGCTGGACGGGCTCACACTGCAGGACGCTGCCCTTTAACTGCAGGAAGAGCCGAGAGAGAGAAAACCGGACCGGAGGAAGATGAGTCAGAGCGGTTTGAACGTTGTGAAACGTCATGGCCGCATATTGCCGGGACTCCAACTGTTGAGCTGTACGAATCTCTGCTCATTCCCAGAAGTCTCCGTTCCGTCCTGCAGTCCATTATTAAAATTACTACAAAGATTTTACAGCTCCACACTCATTAAAGCACATCAAAAAGAGATCGCTGTTCTGTTCTATTGTCATCCATACATTCATTCAGCCTTTTCCTCCGACGCTTTTTCCTGCTACGAGTCGCAGGGTGGCGGAGCTGAGGCCATGCACAGGTCAGTAGAGAGGCGCACACACACACACACACACACACACAATCCCACCGAGGAGGAATTTAGGCCCAGTTTACACAAGTTTTCAGGTGAAAAACTCAAACTTTTCTTGCGTTTCCATCATTCATTTACTCGACAGCGGCGTTCAGTCTCAGTGAAAACTGAACTTCACTACATTCCTGACATGAAACCTACAACTATTTTGGTGTTTCCAGAGTGGAAATGACGATGCTGTTTGGCCCCATGGTCGTCTAGAGAGTAGAAACTGTAACATTAGAGGGGAAAGCTGCTTTTGTTAAAGTTTTCTGTTTATTTGTCAGAATACAAGTTAAATTCAATCATATCTGTGACTGAATTTCTCCAATTTTTTTTCCTGTGATTTTTTTCCTTGGAGTTTTGGAAGGTTTTGTTTTGTGGAGCCAAAGGTATTTATGTTTCAGTGGGAGTACATTATGCAACTTTGACCTTTTTTCCAGCCAAAACATTACTTAGATATAAATTTTAGTCGCATTATTGTAAGATAAGTATTTGCATGTCTCACGAGCTTGTACTGTAACTTGGTAGGCAGACACTAATGATCTGCTCGAGGTTTATATGTGAAGATAAGCAGAAACTTCAAGTTTCTCATGGCATCATTCTTAACTGATCATCATGCAAGCCTAGAGCACAATCCGCTCGCAAATTAGCACATTTTATTCAGTGAATCTGTACATTAGATGTTGAATTGTACTTCTTGCACTGGATGTCATTACTGGGTTTGCGTCGGTTGAGTCCCGAAATCAAACTCCGACACGTAGTTTGACTTTTTCACTTCAGCAATTATATAAGTTTACAAGTTTTCTGCATGTTGCCGCGTAACCGGGAAGCAGCTTCCAAAGCCGTGATCCCGCCGCCTTGTTTTTCTAATCCGACGAATCCTCATTATTGAGGGCTATCTGGAGGTCGGCTATGCTAATGAGCAACGCCAAAGCGAGGAAAAGCACGCAAAATTCAAGTTTTCGAGCGGTGCGGGAGCGGATCTCAGAAACAATCAGGGCCGGCTGCGCCTCCCACGTGGGGTCAGATTGCAGCGACACGGCGGCGGCTGGCGGCGCGGACGCCCCGTCAGGGTGCAATAACCAGCAGCCCACACAGACGGGGCCCAGATGGACAGGTTTACCGTTTCTGATTTCCTTCCCTCCTCCCGCCGCCGAGCAGCCCTCTCTCACAGTGCTTCAGGCTTTGTGCTTTGTGAAATGAAGTGCGATGATCAATTGCGCTGAAAATTTCTCAGAAGGTTTAAAATGGAGTTCTGTGGCTGTGGCTTTGCCTCCTGAATTTTTTAGCTTTCCTCCGTGAAGAAAAGACAAATGTCCGCCTCTTTTACGGCAGCGCCTGAAGCAGTTTTGATTGTTAATACGTAGGTGTTTGATATTACAGAAGTGAGTTGTTAAATATACAAAAAACACCTTGGTACAGCTTATAATTTATGAGCTTTTTAGAAAATTGCATCATGCCTTTTTTTATATCAGCATAATATGTCTCAATTTTTCTTTTACGCTAATAAAACCGGAGCGTTTGACCCCTCTGGGAGTCCCTTTGTGTGTATTTTTAGTGTCGTGGCGTTGCAGTGTTTGAGTCACGGAGTCATGGATCAGTTCCAGCACACACACTCTCTCAGAATAAAGGAATGAATTGCAAATAATAAAAGAAAATGCTGGGGAAACATAAAATTTCTTGACATTGAGGTTATTGGTTTTGTGACTGCAGAGAAGGTTTATGGCAGGGAGCGTTTCAGAGGCCAAAAGGAGACAAAGGAAGCTAATCTCACTTAGAACGCTACAATCTGCTATATGGCTAATGAAGTATTATACTGTGGTCAATGAGGTAGAGGCACTGCGGAGGGCTGCAGCTCCGTGTGTGTGTGTATGTGCACATGCTTTGTTGTATGAGTGGAGGTTTGTTTGCAGTGACGGCGCCGCCATCGAGGAGCGAAGTCTTTCACAGGAAAATGAACAGTCGTGAAGGGGAGCGAAAAAGAGGAAGGCAAGCGTAGGAATCATGTCTTTTGAAATGTTTCGTTCACTGTATGGACCACATCAGCAATTTTGTGCATTTGAGCTCAGAAACTTCAAAATCTTTTCGACTAATGGAGAGCAGCTAATGCCTCCCATCGTTTTTGTTAGAGCAGTGTGTGATGTGTCACTTCCAAATGGTTATGCTAATATAATATGCTCTCTAGTAGAGCACTAATCTACTATTATTTAATGGATTTTGTTAATGTTTTAGTCAGCGACATCGTTTGGTTACACAGCAACAGTACGATCAGTCAGCGTCTGTCGGACTGACTGGAGCCTTTAAATGCACCGGTCTAAAAGAGACCAGCTTCCTGAGTCTATTCTAAACTAAAAGGCCTTGTTTCATACACATGTAAAATCACAATAAAGATAGAATTTGGAAGATGCAGGGAAATAAATTTCATTTTTACTCCGCATGCTTCGCAAATTCCAGTCGAACTTAATCGAACGCAATGTACATTATAGCATTTCTGCATTCAGACATGGAAGAAATGACCAACTGTAACAAGTGTATCAGGTGTGCCTTTGGACAGACGGTAGTTTGTATCACAGGTGTCTTTTCTTTTTTTTTTTTTCTAGTTATGTAACATTTCGACATGAGTCGTCTGTGGTTGTGTCGCTCTAAAGGTCCGGCTCAAGGGCGCGAGCTGTGAACGATGACAATTATATTTCCGTCAGCAGGAGAGCAGGTGTCATCGCTTCAGAAAATCTGTCTGCAGCAGCAGTGTGGTCAAAGGTGACAGTGGGCAGTGTTCACACACACACACACACACACACACACGCACGCACACAGCTTTTCTCTGGCCCCCACGACTGTAATGACTGCTATGGAGGCCGGCAAGTTTAATGAGCAGAGATAAAAACCTGGATGACCTGCCGGCGGTGCAGGGGAGGCTTCTCGGTAGCCGCGGCTGATTGCTATTTACTGCTTTCTTCATAATGCACCAACATTAAAGTGTTCAAGATCTCTCTACAGGGCAAAAACACACCATTCAAATCAAACTATTGCTCGTCGACCTTCGAGAACAGAGATGCACTGATAACTTTTTTCATACCCTCGGTAGAAGAACAAGTTCTTATATCTGAGTTCTGTGCGCCGATATGAATACTCAATAATGCAACACAGTTCTTGTAATCACTTAAGGGGGCAAAAATCATTAGATGTTTATGAGATGTGTGTTCCCACACCATCAAACATCAGAAAAACAAACTTACATTTCAAACCGTTTTCTGCATTAGGGTACATTTAGATCAACCTCATCCCTGATTTTGTCACAGGTTCATCATCCTCCCTGTGAAAAGAGGAATCAAAGTGGAAAAAAAAACACCATTTGCCATCAACATGAAATGTTTTTTGTTAACTGGTCGTATTCCTTTGTGTGTTCAGGTGGAAACATTTTCCAGAGTCGTTTCGAGGTAACTACACATTTGCTTTAACTTCTTGCACCATTACAGATCGGCAAAACAATCAAGGTTTCGACGTGTCAGAAAGTGGTGTTTTCGGACACAAACACCCACAATGCAACAAGAAAGGTTCCATTTTCACTTGAAAATGTTGTCGTGTAAATGGGGCTTTGACAGAGATGGTGAAGTTAAGAGGCTCATTGTTGGACGGGTATTGATAGAGGGCGCTGGCGTGGCGCTCAGGTGAGGTAGTGATGGGTGAGATGATAAAACCTGGACCGGATGATCCTCGAGTCTTGTTTCCTCCTTCTGAGAAATGGAGTTTCCCTTCTGGATAATCTGTGTTTTGAGAGTCCAGCCATCACCGGACCAGGTCAAGCTCACTGCGACACTTTTATGATTATAGTTCCACCACACTGGTATCAGTGTCATCTCTAAAAAGACATGACAGCTACATTTTGAAAAATCCCATTATTTTAAATTCAGTTTTTCCCTCTCATGTACATCAAAACTGTAGTTTCGTAATGCTCTTGGTGGTGCGGGTCCCTGGGGCAGTGTGAGGAGACTCTGGAGGCTTTTTTCATTAAGAATGGACGAAGCCTCGAGACAGAAGGGGAAGCCATACCTCCCGCTCCTCCGCTCGTGTTCTTGGTTTTCTGCCTCTTCCCATTTGCCAAATCCTGCAGTATCATTTTATGCTTGATTTTCTTTTCCCATTAACTCACGTACAGACAGTATGGCAGCCCATGGGACATGTCAACATGCGGACCCATTAAATTATTAGACCTCGTTTATTATTAACTCTGTAGCATACACAGCTGGCAGCAACCTTTTAATATTCACACAGCGTGACTGTTCCCAGCTGACGTGAACGGGACCGAGCGGGTTCAGATAAGACGCAGGCAGACCAAAACAGACAAGAAAGTGTCTTGCCATAGTATTTTTTTTAAAATAAGTTGTACAGATATATAGGAGTGCACAGCGGAGCTGTGCAAACGCACGCATGAAGGATTTTGAAAGTTGTTCCGTGCTGCAGCCTGCTCAGATCGACGCGGCCAGTTGGATCAGCTCGGGCTATTTCTGTCTGTTTTGGTCCAAGTCCGCTGCGGGCTGGAGAGGCTGGAACGCCGTCCGTCCATCCCTCCGTCCGCTCGGCTGAGCGGTCCAGCCAGGGCCGGGCGTCACGCGGACAGCCGAGGCTCTTTACCGGGAACAGTCTGCAAGGCGAGAACGCTCTGTGAGCTACGCCTCCCGCCAAAAAAAACTGCTGCAGGCCTCCCGGCGAGGAAGAGCGGGGACACGGGTGGCACTCCAGAGTTTGCGATCGCTCGCTCTCCTCCTCACATCGTGCAGCTGTAAATTTGTCATTAAAGAAGCCATTCAGACATGAGTCATCTGTGAGATTAATCCTTGTTTTCTCCGCGCCCTCTGTCCCCCTCTATTCTTATCCTGCCTAATTTCCTCTCCGTCTCGCACGTTTCCCCACCTCAGCATGTTGACCTTGTCCCTTATTCCACCTTGTCCGATTGTGAGATAGTCGACAATATGTACGTGTGTGTGTATGTGTGTGTGCGAGGGGACAAAGAGGAAACTGAGAGGTGGGAAGGAGAGCGGTGGCGAGAGGAGGGGTTAGAGCAGTGAGGTGTCCAGCACTTAAATTGCCTGTTTATTTCCAGTCATTGCATCAATTACACTGATACGGCTTACAAACCACCGTGTTTGTGTGTGTGAGAGAGATGGGGGTGGAAAAGAAACAATTAACAATGATAGATATGGAAATTTTTTATGCTGTGGAGTGCAGTTTCTGGCCTCGTGTGAGCCACAAAAAGAAAAAAAATAAACATACCGGAGGCAGAAAAGCTGGATTTCTATGGTCTGTTACCAGGCAGAGAAGCGGAGGAAACCCAGATTGCATTTCAGCTGCGATCCGTTTGACAATCACTGAATCCAGGCGTCACGTGTGTGCTGGAGTGTGTGTTTTGTGGGCTTGGTCAGTGGCTGCCCTGCGATCAGGGGTGTGATAGCCGGTGGAGGGGGGGGGTGAAGGGGCGTGTCTCTGACAGGCTGCTGTGATTAGTGGAGCTCAGCGGGCAAAATATATCAGACTCAGCCAAGGCCATGAACCATTTCAGCCTGCAACTCTGCAATTTGTCTCCCATTTTGCGTGGTATAACAGCCTCGGAGCGGCTGGCGACTGCGGGTTTGCGACACTCCTGAATGCCTTGCCTCGTGCCTCTCTCTTTGTGCCTCTCGTGGCGAGGCACATTTGAATTCATCATTGGGGGAAACGCGAGCGAATCACACGTTTGCTTGACAAGGTCGTTTACAAGAGAGGAGATACAGTGCTGTGAATGCAATGTGATTACAGCTTACTGTATCTATTCTGAGGCCAAACACGCGTTGCATTCTGAGCTCGTCTGGGTAGAAAAAGACTCCTCCAGAGATCTACCTCTCCCAGCACAGACATTATGGGAATCTGAAACAACAGTCGCGCGATAATTGACAGAAAATACCCCAACATTGTTACACAATGTTGGGGTATTTTACATACTGAAATGATTAATTCTCTGGTGGATGATTTTTGTTAAATAGTGTTTAAACATTGATTGAAACCAAATAAACAAGAATTATTAATGGCAATTGTAATCATGTTACAGCTTTAACTGCCTATCTGCAAAGTACTTCACACCTGTTCAGATGTGTTTCAGCCTTCAAGTGGGCGGCAGTCATCAGTCTGATTGTAGCTCCGATCACGGTCTCAAATAACTCACTGGAAACTGTTGCTCTCTGAAGCAGCACACCCTCAACCCTCGAGCTGTAATCTGGCAGTATGATACACAACTCAGTATATGTGATATATCCAAAATATATTGCAAAACTGGAAATAAGTTCACACATTGAGATCATTTTAAACTGTATTGTTTGTGAGGAAATTACTTCCAAATGCATTTTTTGTAATAAGAGTGAGATCTGTCTTTTTATTACACCTTTCCTCAAACATCCTATGGCAATATGAAACATCGTACAGCACTTCTGTTTAAATCAGGAGTGTCAAACATAAAGCCTGTGGGCCAAAACCGGTGCACAAAAGACTCCAGTCCGGGCTGCCACTCCACCGCGCAAAATGAAAATATTAAAAAAGACAAGAAAAAAAAAAAGATTTTTAGTGGACATATGAGGTTTTGACATTTTCCTGTTTCCTGCAGCAGAAAGGTCTCATTGAGACTGATTTTATGTAGAAATTGCTGTATTTTTATGTAGTAATTGTTTAATTTTATTAAAATATAGACATTTTCATCTGTGCATCACAACAAAGAAAAACTTGTGAACTAAAAGTTAGCATGTGTTCGACCCACTCAAGGACTGTTTGTGACCCCTGGACTAAAATGTGTTGACACCCCTGGTTCAAGTAGTGCAAGTCCAATAAACCAAACCTGCAGCATGGCCACGGATACGTTTGCGAAGCAGAAGTGAAACAGGAGGTCAAACCAAGCTATATTTTCCAGTATTTACACAGAAGTCCAACAAGACAACAACTTTCCACAATGAAGATAAATCCAGTTCAATTGAAATCAGATGGACTGAACAACATGCAGGCCTTTAGGGATATATTTGGACTCAAATCTCAAGTTTTCCATATTAACAGTTGCACATTTTGACTGCTGCCACATCAGCGCCTGTTGTTTGGGAAACAGAATCATTGACGGTGGTGTATTCACACCGTTCCCTCACCATTACTCCTGTTTACCGAGGGACGAGCACATCAACAAACCAATAATCGCATTCAGCACAGTCGAAGAAGCTACTGGGTTTCTTCCCCAAAGAAACGTCAAAGTGAATTCATGTATTAGAAGGAAGTGGTTTTAATCAGCTGCTGATCGGCCAATCATCCTGGCCCGGCTCATTACTGTCAAACGCAGAGAGCATGAAAAACATGGATGGCAGATTTAGTGGCCGGCTGCTATCCCTCCGGGATGCATACACAGTTTTTATGGTAAGGGAAACAATTCATCACAGGGCAATTCATCAGTGGATAACTTTAATTAACGTTCAAACGCGCAGATCTTTAAAGCACCAGCGTCGGCTGGCTCCCTCTCCAGTCTTCCTGTCTTCTGACACCCATTGCTCCTCTTCCTCCCTTCTTTCCTCCTCGCCTTCAAAGTGTGATTGGTCTATTTACTCATCCACTTTCACTCCGGGCTCTACCCCGCTCTGTTTTCACAGCTTCTCTTTTTCTCTCCACTCTATATTCCCTCCATGTTTACATTAGTTTCACTGGCGAGTCCTTGCAGCTCTGTCCCGAGCCAACATTTGTGTTTTGGTGAATGCTGCCCCCTATTTTCATCATTTTATTATTTTAATATCTCTCCCAAATGGCTCATATTTTTTTTTTTACCCCATGTCCATTTCTTTTGCTGCTCTTCCATTTCCACTGCCTTAAACTCGAATCATGAAGGCTGAGAATTAAAGGAAATGGGCGGATGGGGAGAGTGGTGGAAGAGAATACTGTTGGAAAGGCTCAAAATGGAGCAGACACGAGCAAATTAGACAATCGTAGCGAGCCTTGATGTAGAAAAGTCCACATAATAGGGTAAAAAAAAAAAAAGTCGGACAGATTGATTCAGAATGAAATTAAAGAGGACGAGGGGTAGAATGAGATAGAGTAAATTGAGCATTACATACTGCATTACAGTGTCTCTTAATTAACCGTGTAAAAGCTTTCTTATTAGGACTGATGCACTCCTCAGTTAACGAGGGAAGAGAGAATGCTCTTTCAGTTGTCATTGAGATGGGCCTCTGAGGGGGGGGGTAAAAAAAAAAAAAAAAAAAAAGGAAACAGCAAAGCACTGAATAGGAAAGAGCGAGAACAACTCGGGGACAATGATGGAGAAAAGGTCCGAGCCAAATGTACGTGTGAAATCGTCTCGCTCGCCGCGATTTCTCTGGATTATCTGTCATCTCCGTCACTGCGGACCACGCTGCTCTCCACCACCTCCCTGTTTGGTGAATACACATTATGTGCAGCTGCGTTGAAAGTCTGATCACATCGCAGGGTATCTGTGTGAGAGCTGTGTGTGTGTGTGTGTGTGTGTGTGTGTGTGTGTGTGTGTGTGTGTGTGTGTGTGTGTGTGTGTGTGTGTGTGTGTGTGTGTGTGTGTGTGTGTGTGTGTGAGGGAGAGAAATCACTTCAGCTTCAGGTTCTGCACCTTTGCTGTCTATCACAGTTGAACCTGCTGTGAGAAAGAAGCAATTTAAAACACACACACGCACTCATTTAGATCTTTCCTTTCGGCCCCACATGGAGACGGAAAGGCTGCGCTACAGAAACACAGATTTAAAAAAAAAAACCCCGAACCTGGACGTCTGTAGGCAGGTCTGACCGTCACTTGGATAGTAATTTGAAGTTTTCAAAGCTTGATTCTAAATTACAGCTCTTTCAGTAATTGCTTTCTCACGTTTTGTTCATTTAGTGTGTCTTGATCTTGAAAAGCGACTCATAGATTTCTTATGTGTTTGAATACATAATGTATATTTTCATATAATAATGGACCATCTCATTGCTATGATGTGAAAAACAGTCGTCTCTCACAATATCTCGATATCAGCATAAACAATATTAATAATACCGACAGTGTCAGATCGTGTGGCGTTATCTACCTAATGCATCTTTAATTTTATTTATGATTTGTTTTGTCGTATTTTGCTCTGGTTCAGATAGGAAGGTTGATAAATGTTTTGTCTCAGGCCCTGTTTACACCGCGTTTTCAAGTGAAAACTGAAAACTCTCAGAGCAGTTTGGGAGTCTGGAGCTACTGAAAGTGCAGCTTTTCGAAAACACTCTGACTACTGTACATGGTCTGTACATGCACGAGATGAGCAATAGCACCAACGGTGTCCTCCAGAATGTCATGACTCTCAGGCCATAGTCTCCCTGGATTTGGTAGTCTTGTGTTTTCGTCTGTTGCCGATCAAAGCAACCTGTTTACTGGTGTGCAGTGGTGCAGATCAGTGGCCGCAGCAACGTACAGGGGAGTGTTGTTTTAACTTTAGAAATAGAATTAAAACCTTTCTTTAACACCAACTTCCGATGTTCTTGCCGCTCACTCTCTGTGCTGTGGAGAAATTCAGAGGTGATAGAGGTGAACGTGGTTCGGCGGATTTGTCGCGTTTTAACAAAGTGGTGTTTCGTCCAATTACTGAACGGCTTTACAGAACTGGAACAACTCCCACATGGACAAGTTATCACTTCGCGGTGTCTCACCGTCGTCATGGGCAACCTCCAGCATGTCTCAGTGACAGGAAGGGGGGCCTGGAGGATATAAATGAAGGAAATACATCAGCTGATGCGAGGCTCTGCATACATTTGAATGAAGATCAGGGCAGCATCTCATCTCCAATCCAATAACATGATTGTTATTTTGAATAAAGAAAACAGCATCTTAAGTCAATGGTTCAGTGTTTTCCTATTAGTTTCAAGCTGCACAGTGCTGTGCACAAGCAAGTACATGTCTCACAACTCACGTGCAATCGGCCTAATGCAAACAACTGCTGTTGTGTTTGTTGTTTGTAGCTATTTGGAGAACAATTTTACTACAACTTTAATGAATGCTTGCTGTATGTCTTGCTATATATTCCTATATGTCTCTGCGGACGGACAGTGGGGAATATCAACACTGAGTTGATGTGACATAAGATGAAGCAGTGTGCTTCTCTTTACTCCGGACTGTTGAGATGACGCACTGAAACAGTGTCAGCTGCCACTTTCACTGCTGCTTAGTAAAAATCTGTTCTCATAATAACAATTTTCCATTTCATTTTGATTGCAGTGCTTCCATCATGGCAGTCATCTTGCAGCACTGAACACAGTGTGAGACAAAACCTTCAATTACAAGCTGAATTCAAGAAAGTCACACATCAGCAATGGTGCCTATCAAGTATTAAAATAAACTTGTGCTTTTGTCATTGAATTTGAACCGTGTGCTTTAGGCCTCGTTTAAATGTTTCAAGTGAAAAGGCATCATTTTTTGCATTTTTGTTTCAGAAATGCTTTACGTTTGTCTTTTGAAATCAGTGTCGGTTCACACAGAAAGGACAGAATCGCTGAAAATGAAGCAGTGTTCTTGCCAGGACACGTCGTGCCACCGTTGTTTGTTTTTGCAATGAAACCACTCAGTTGTGTAGATAATAGGCTATAAACAACAGTAGGATTGGTGAGTACAGAGACATTCCTAGTGACTGATGATGAAGTTAGATTATCATTAAGGAACGCTTGAGAGTCAATGCTTTTCCACTCGTTACAATGAAGATGGAGTTGCAGAGTTTTCAGAAAGTAACATTGTGTTTCCAGTGGCTTTGAGCACCGTCGGTGTGTAAACGAGGCCCAAGACCAGGAATTGCAGTCTGCAGGTCTGGACTGCTTTGAGCAGGCCAATCAGACTTTATAGTCATTTAGTTTGTTTTAATGTTCACCAAACATAATTGAGAAAAAGCGGCAGATTAGGCAGCTTTATTCTTCTTTCTGCTCTCTTTCATTCAGAATATTGAAAAGTTTTGTTCTGCGTTCTATTGAATTGTTTTTTGTTTTTACTGTTAACTAAAACCACTTTATAAAAGTCACATGAGAGCAAAAACAACTTCCAAAAAAACTTGTTATAATCCAGGAAATGTGGTTGACACATCTTTTTAGTTTCAAAATTCAAAACTGATGCTGCTGTTGACATCAAGTTGCCAACACTGAACTCTGAAGTCCTATTTCCATGATCGATACAGTAAGCTTAATGTAATATTTGGAGGAAACTAAGAGCAAAAAGTACCGGCAAAGAAAATCTACATCAGTTTAATTCAGTTGAAATTTAAGTTGTCCTTTCTATTAAACTCTTCCTCAGCGATGTCAGATGGATAATACTAATATATTGCTTCGATGGCTGAAAATCTACCCGGTTCACGCTGCTTCCCAGTGCATTACCTCTTTTTGTGACAGTAATGGAAAACAAGGCCAAGTGTATGATAAAGTTTAGCGTGACAGCCGCGATGCAGTTCTATTCAGGGTGCTGAGCCAGATCGAAGCTGCAGCAGTCCAGATGGGAGACAAAGAGTGTTTGTGCAAGCCACTGGACCTGAGTCAGCAGATTTTACTCACAGAAAAATCTGCAATAGCAGCTGTAGCCCTCGCTCGTCTGAGATCAGACCGAACGCGGGTCCGGGAAGGAGCAGCCACGCGGGTGTCGCGGTGATTGACGGCTCTTGTTAAGGGCCGGATTTCTGAGGGCAGAACAGCGGCTCGGCCCCGTCAAGGTCAATTGGGAGGCGTTTGGCAGGACTCCAACTGGAGATTTCGAGCTCGAAAATTGCAGATATGCAACCCAACCTGTGTGTCAGAGCTGGAAATCAAAAGGTCAGTTAAGTGTCGTAGCAATGATCAGAGGAATTATGGGATGCGATGACAGAGCCGAGAGGTTGAGTGCGCCGAGAGAAAAAGGCAGTTCGGCCACGCCGGACCTCCTCTGAGAAGAGGATGCTGACTTTTTCAGGAAAACCTGTGAGTGTTTCCTGCATGCCCAGGAGCTGTCTGACTGCCCAGGAAGAAATGTTTTCTACAATAAATCTTAGTGTCAGAAGAATTTCCTGAAAGCTCTCCAGGTAACCTGCAGACCTTCCTTTATTGTGCCGCAAAACAATAAGTCATGTTTCAACAACATAGAAGTAACAAGATCTATGAAGCAGCGTTGTGCTTTTTTTTTTTTTTTTTTTTTTCACAACCTCTGCTGCTGCTGTTTTGTTTATCACACAGTGAACATGGTGAACATGTGAACTGTGGTGACGCCGCACTACCGCATATGTGCGATTGAACACAGTAATCTGAACATTCTGCCGATGATACACCGCAATTACATGTAGGCGCGCCGCCTTCCGAGTGCGTAGCTAACAGCCAATGTGTTTGTTTCAGTTCCAGTTCAGTGGCAAGGTTATGTTTCTAACTCTGAAAGCATATTTTCATCTGTGCCTTACATCTGCGTTACGTATTAATCTGAATCAGAAGTTTCCAAACTGTGAAGCGCTCCTCCTTTATGGTGAGGGTTGAATTAGGGAGTGCAAAGACAAAAGCATAAAACAATATGAAATATGCTCAGTATGTACCGAATTTCTCCATATTGCAGTGTAAACAGTTGCATCACAAAAGATGGACTAAACTGCAATAAATTGTTTCCATGCAGTGTGCATGTCAGTATGCTGGGCCAATGGGATGCAGCCCTACTGCACTAGATGGCGTTGACGTGAGCTTGTATTTCACTTCGTTATATCAACGTTACATCATTCGTGGTGGCGAACAGCCAGAAGTCAGAAGCACCAAAATCAAGAAGAAATGACTGAAAGCAACAAAGTCAGCCAATTACTCTGAACCAGTGCTGTTGGGAACTGCAGATGTGCATGTGGTCCCTTAACAAAATTAAAAACAAAAGGAAAACAAATGCAATGCAGTTGCACCTGGTTAAAATTGGGGCCAAGAAGAGAACAAGCACTATTATTTGGAAATAAGTCCTATCACAGGTGATTATGGCACGATTGACAAATAGAGACACTGCGAGAAGTAAAATGGTTCGGGGGTATTTGGTGTTGTGCTCACAATAATTCATTGTTGACTTGGCCTGTTTATCAGTAGCCGACAGGTTGAGTCACAGCAGTGACTGTAACACACAAGTCACGGATGCAATTAATGTACTTGCGAGTCCTACTGAGATAGCAGCCAGTCCTGAAAATCACATTCATTGTCTTACTCATGAATTATTTACAGTGCCTCTGAACTCACAGTCATGATGCACATATCATCTGATGTGGTGAAGCTCACACTTCCCAGGAGGGTAAGTGTTCCTTTGGCCATTGGAACTAACCGTTCTTAAGTCTAATTGGGCAGTGATTTGACTCTTCTTTTTTTTTTTTTTTTTTTAATTCTTCTTAATAAATGGCTGTTGTTCGATTTAATTAGTGTTAGTGTGGTCCAACCACTACACCATCAGCCCACATGGTACCAAACGCAATGAACCAGCTGCACCCTCTGGATCAAGAAGGTGGGATTCATAGATTCATATCTGCCTCCTGTGGCCAGGCTCAATTTAATTAAATCAAGGATGTTAAGCAGAAGATGGATAAAGAATAGAAGAGTCCATATTGGTGGCGGATTTGGTGAAGGATGAGCAAAGCCAGGACATAAACCAGGAAATGAGTGTTTTCAGCCATAACATAGTTAAAATTATTTAGTTTTTTTAATATAAATAATATTAATCATAATGTAATGAAAGTAAAATTGAAATGTGTTGAGAGTCTCTGGCGTTTCATTGCTGTCTTAAAGCTGTAGACGGGTGATTACAACCCAATACTTTGCCTTTTCCAAACTAAAATCATGCTAAAACCAGGAATTTAAGTTGTGTTTGTTGTTTGCAGCAGTTCAAAGGACCTGAGATTTATTGGCAGCCAAAGTCTGTACTGAACTTTCAAAGAAGCAATTTAAGTTTTATGCTTCCCTTTTCTGAAATCGACTCCAGTCTGATCTAAATCTTAAGCAGCTTGTCTGCATAAGTGCATTCAAGGACATCTTACAAGACTCTGGAGAAGAAGTGTCTCAGTTTAAAGGTTTGAAGTGTAACACATACAGCTTTTTTATCATAATGTCTGTAATGAAGTCTTAGTTGTTCTTTGAATATGCATTATTCATGCTTTACGCTTTGAAACTGTCAGACAGGACCCTCATTTCATATGTATATGTTTATCATAAATGTGTGTCTGCTGTGGTGCAGTACACATTTACATATGAAGCTACAGTAGAATTAATATTTAACTATCCCTACCAGATCAGAATGAAATCATTAGTTCACGTGGTGCAATATGAGCGCTTGCTGTCTCTTTCACTACTGCTTGGCAAATTCATTCTTAATATCTTTTCCAAGTTTCTTTCCCTTTAACTTCTGCACATTTATCCATCGACATTCTACAATGATTTTCTATTCCATATGACCTTCCCCATTCATGCATCTGAACCCTCAACAATACAAAAAAGAACGTATACTGATCGAACATTTTCCAGAATAACTTATGATGAAAGAAGAAGAAAATACAGCTATGACTGAAACTAAATATGAACTAAAAAAACACACAAACACGAATGCTGTGCATTTCCTCTATTATTCCCATATTCCTCACAAACAAACACAACAATGGAGGCTAAAAATAGACAAAATTTTAAAGAAATGATGGTCGAATCATCCACCTTTTCCAAAATTCCTTTTGCAGTCTTAGGACATAAATGATCCTTTCTGCCTCAAAAAGCAATATGACATGGTGTAACCAGACCGCCGTTTTTAAGAGGAAACAGGCTTGACAGTCTGCTTTTTAAAACTATCAATGACTAATTAGTGATCGCTCCTTGGAATCATGCCTCAACTTAGTGCAGATTGTTAATTATTAAAAAAGACAGAGTGGTCCCAGACATGCCCACATGCTCCACAGCTCTGGATCATTAAATTAGTCCGTGGTGTTACTCCTCTCCAAATTTGTGCTCAATAACTGCACTGTGTAAAGATATGGAACTTACTTCTCCACATTACCGAGGAATCCTGCCATTTGTCTCAGAAAGTGCGACTCGTGAGGAGAATCTTCTAGGAAAATATCCTTATCATTTTCAGACCGCACATCCAAGTTCTGATATGAAGGAAGGGAGAAGCGATAAGTCTCGGTTTCAGAAGCCTGATCAGATGAAGCTTCGCTTCATGACAAGGGGAGTAAATCGAAGTGACTGCGAGGAGGACGGCATGCTGTCTCGTGTCACAGCGCCATCAGCTGTGAGAAACGGACGCCATCCGCATCAATACTCAGGTCTAGGTGAACTGCCGGCACAGCTTCAGAGCCTTGTCTGAGGAAATAAAAGGAAGTACTGGGTAATCAGGAGCTTCTTAGTCATTACACATTTGCTTTTGTGAAGGAACAAGGCGCGATGGAGGCTGAGCGTCGGGAAGTTAGGCCTGATTTTTTTTTTTTTTTTTTTGCAGAAACTGATAGCGTTCTGAAATTTAAAAGCCTTCAGCTATCACAGATGGCCGATCATCAACCTAGCATCAATAAATCACGCAGAAAATCAGCCGTGAAAAATGGGTTGCTAAAGTTTGCTGACTTGGTGTTTTCACAAATGGCATTAAAAGCGCTTCGCTGCGGAGTATTTTTCTTGGCTTTACAGTGTTTTGGGTCGCATGGAGTCACAGTCATTGCAAATGAAATCTAATTTATTCTGAATAAAAGTAATAAAAGCTTGATAAATGAAGGGGGGAAAAAAATCACTTAATCCTCTAAACCAGAAGCAGATGACCATAATTGCAAAAAGCTGAATTACTGTTAGTGGCCTACAGTGTTAGCACACATGGCGGGCAGAGAGGTCCGTCATGTGAAATGTGGCATTTTGACACTTTACTGACATTGATGGTCATGTTTGATCCCCGCTGATATTTCCTGTCACTCTGTTTCTCCACAGAGGAAAGAACTGGAACCAGAGGTGACAACTAATCTCCATCAAAACTGAGCATTGAAAAAAAAAAAAAAAACTCTGGGGAACGAGCTGCTCCTATAAAAACTGAGTACACTCCTACACACACGCACACACACGCACACACACACACACACACACACACACACACACACAACACCGACGGACTCAGCCTCCCAGAGCTGACGGACTGCGTGCGGACGCCTGAGAAGACGCTTTGGAGACGCATTGGGAAGAAAAGTGCAAATGGTGCTGCAGCACCTCCTGCTCTGTCAGCCCCACTTCAAAAAGTAAGCTCACCGCACGAAATCCTGCGCTTGATCTGGTGTGTGTTTGAAGTTTTTGTCACTTTTGGTTTTCTTAAATTTTAACATTGCTATCATACTGTAGTAGGATCGAATTGTTTGTCTCTGACTCCTGCTCTCATTTTGAGTCACAGCAATAAGAATCACTTGAAAAGAAGATGATCCATGACTTTGGTTAACAGTAGTGAACAATGTTCAATTGAGGGGAAAATTCAATTCATGTGGCTTTATCCATTTATTTAATTTGTGCATTTTCTCCTCAACTCCAGAGATGGGTTTAAAACATGGACTTAAAACTTTAAATTTGGAATCCAATAATGAATTAAAAAGCAGTGTTTTGTCACATTTCGTTCTAAAGATATTGCAGTATAGAAAGTGCATTGCTATTTGGTTTGCTAAAAATAATTACAATGAAGTGCTTCCAAATAGCTGGCCTCCCTTTACAGATAAAGTGTTTCTTAGAATCAAAACTTACGTTTAATTAAAATTAAATCTATTCTCAGTAGATCGTGATCACTTCAGCATTTATCCACTGAATTAGTCCCTGTCCATTTTTAACGATCCACCTTTTGGAGAGTATTTGTTGAGCCGTTATGTGTGAATTTGCTGCCATCAACCAAATGGACACTCTAAGCCAGGGCTGTCAAACACATTTAGTTCAGTAGTTGAGCGAGCCACACTGGTTAAAAAAAAAAAAGGTGCCGTAATAATCTTTAAATTTGAAACTTAAAGTTTTTCTTTGTTGTGGGGTGTATTGGAAGTTTTGAAAAATGTAAAATGTTTTGCAATTACTACAAAACATGACTACAATCTCAACATTTCACTAGTTTTAATGATTTTTTTTTCTTTTACAAAATTCAGTGACATGTCCAAAAAACCTGGGACTCCAAGCTGTTCCACTGTGCGTGTTTTCATAAACTCACCCTGACACAAAGTCAAAGGTTTCTTTTGCAATTTCTATAATTTGCTTGGTCTTTACCCGTGGGCCTTATGTTTGACACCCCTGCCTTAAATGAAGGGACCAGTTCCATGTTAACGCAGCTCTTGTCCTTCACAACTCCTCCCCAGCGTGTTTTTGCTGAATATGGTCACATAGCTGCGTTATGGTAGCCGAGCTGTCAGCACTGTGTGGGGCAGTTTGATGAGTCGCTCATTAAACTCACATTAAGTCGTGTCAGTTAGTAGAATGAAACGCATGTTTGATTTTTTTTATTTATTTATTTCTGACTGAGTTAATCAGACATCATTAAAATTGTACATTTTCACCTGGACATGCTCCCGTGAGGGAAAAGTACATTTCAGGAACTTTAAGTTGCTGGAAATCAGTGAGCTTCAGGAGCATGAACAGGCATTTGACTATAAACACCTTCAGTTTTTAATCAACCAAACATGTATAAAATGAAAATATAGGTATTAATGAACAGTCACTGCCTCTTAGTTGACTTGAGCTTTCCAGCCTCCCACAAATGTTCCTGTTGGTTGTGGTGATGAGGATGATGATGATAATGATGATGTTGTGTTTGCATCAGCATTCAGAGCCAACGAATGGTGTTAACACTTTATTTGACTCAACCATGAACATTACATAACAGGGATACCCATCCATTCATCCATTCATCCATCTGTCCGTCCGTCCATCCGTCCATCCATCCATCCGTCCAGGCCACGGATGTCTCATTCACTCACCATTCTTCAGCATAAATGATGAACTTCTGTCACGTTTTGTCGTTTTGTTTTCATGATGTTTGGAGTCAACTGAGTCTCTGAGCTTCTCGCTTGCTTCTCGCATCGCTTGTACATTTACATTTATCACACCATCGTCTGTGAAGACACGTTCCTTACATAAACCAGGATCCTCTGTGAGGAAGGAAGAGTTTAAAGGAGCTGGAATGTTTTCATCCTACCGTTCTTTGTGTGGGAATGCAAACTGCAGCACTTTCAGTCGATTATAGTCATGAAAACATCTAAAGAGACAGGCGATCATACTTTTCTATGCTTATGGACAATGATTGTTTGAGTTTGAATTGTTTGAATAGTGAATACTCGTTAAAGCATTGGTCAAACTGTGACTGCGTTAGCCTCTACACCACAGCATAGCTTTGTACAGTATATGGAAGTTTGTTTTCAATAATATGTATTTTCACATTCATCAGGCACTAAAAGCGTCTTTTCTCCTGCCTTCAGATGAAGCCGCTCAGTTTGTTCGGTTCCAGAGAAATGGGCGCTTTACTCTAATTTAAGTGTAATGAAAGAGCCATGAAGACTATTTGTTTCTTTAATGCAAATTTAATTCAGCCAGCCTTTGTAAAGGATCATACTTTTAAAATCATTAGCCCACAATACAACAAAATGTACAGAAATTACCACTTGGAAAGATCACAACATGAAGTTTTCTTTCCCTGTTTTTGCATCTTTCTGGGGAAACAAATCTTCAATTCACCTCAGAATTAAAACTGAGGTGTAACAAATAGAAACCGAGCCAAACTGTACCTCCTATTCAAACCGGCAGTGATTAAATAAGAGATAATGAAGCCGTTAAACAAACTAACACTTACTGTAGCTACAGTTAAACAGTGAGCCGTAACGCTCGATTATCCTCCTCGTTTTCCCTTTTGGGCACGAGGCCAAGCAAAGCAATCAGTTAAAGTTTTTCAGTAACGGTAACCAGCAGCTTTACGGTGGGTTTTGCCTTAAGACACACACTGAGCCCCGACTTTACAACTTAACATAAATGACCAGATTCTAAAATTCTGTTTATTTCCCAAACTAAGAAAAATGAAAAAAACTAAAGAAACTTGTACTGGTTTAGAAAAGCAGGCTGGCCAGATTTGTTGGGGTGAAAGTGAGGTCGTGTGCAGCGATGGGAGAGTGGAGACTTTTGGAAAAGTGTGTGTGAGGCATCTTGGGAAACAAAGCAACTTTTGCCTGAGATCTGATCACTCCCACAGCTGATACTTCATGCAGCAGCAAAACCCACACAGACACAGTATAAAGTCAAAGTCAAGCGTACCCTGCATAGGATCAGTGTGTATATGTGTGTGTGTGTGTGTGTGTGTGTGTGTGTGTGTGTGTGTGTGTGTGTGTGTGTGTGTGTGTGTGTGTGTGTGTGTGTGTGTGTGTGAGCCCCGGGGGCGGCCTGTATCTATTTATCCACTGTGATTCCTCATATGGTGAATGATAAACTCATACAGCTTCAAGTGCAGCAACACAAGACAATATTTATCAAGACAAGCGGGCTCATGTACGGCCGTTACTTTCAAACCGCAGCTACAATTCAATCTCATAAGGAGATTTATTACAATTTGATATATTTAACGGCTCTGTAATTAATTCTCCAAGTTGCATTACTGGAGCCATTTCTCCCTGGGAGGAAGTTTTATGAGACAAAAGTGGATTTTAACTGGGTGACATTCATTATTTCAGTCATCAGTCAAAAAAAGGGGGGGGGGGGGGGGGGGGAACAGGCATTTGTTTTGCTTAATACTTCGAACAAGGAAAATAAAGGCGGAAAAAAAGAACAGAGGAAATGATGCTGAGAGCGAGAAGAGGAGCTGCTGCGAAGGGAAAGAGAGAAAAACAGGCAGAGAAAGGACAAAATCACTGGAGGAGAGAATAAGACGACGTCTGTAATTTTGGACAATGCATTTAAAGACGTTTGGGACTGTGGCGCAGACGGCTGGCAGGCCGGTGAAAGGGCGGCGTGATTGTGAGGAAGGCCTGATGACGATGATGATGAAGCAAACGGAAAACTGGGTCTCACACAACCATGATTTAGGGGAAAAAAAAAAAAAAACTGCGACGGCGAGAGCAAGGACACAAGTGTGTCTTCTAAATGAGAAGCAGGACGGCTTTTGTTAAATCGGTGCGGGCTGAAATTGAGTCGTCAGAAGTCCGGGCTGCACCGACTGTATTCGCTACAGTACGGGCCGCTTGACGCGGAGGGGAGCGTGGAGATGCACGGCGCTGGAAGGCACTTGAGTGATACGGCGAACTGCGAAACGGGATGAGTTCGCGGCCCCGGCGTGTGACGGGAAGCGACCTGTGATCGGTCCCAGCACTGAAACGCTGGAGTTATTTATAAGACTTTATGGCTCGAACCAGGACGCAGGTTTAATTTTCTGAAGGACAGATTGTTTATATCAACGTCCACACGATGAAAAACCTACAAGGGTTTTCTGTTCTTATAGATGTTTTGATAGATAGAAGATTGAGCCACATTGTGCTGTAATTACGCTTCAAAACTCACAGTTTCTCTTGATGAACCTGAATTATCCACACAGGTAACTTCTGTTTGGTCCCTTCATGCTGCTGAATGCAGGCTTACTGCTGTGCGGTGGCCATGTTTGCATCCGTTCCCAGAGCAGTAATTGTGGATTTGCTGTGAAAATTGCTCAGGCACATACGTTACTGAAAAGCCGACGCATCTCTTCAAATCAGTCACTGTTGTTTCCATTGAAATCAGTTCGAGAAAACTCAGAAAGAACAAAACAATACAAAACAATAGATCCTCAAAGCCCCGGTGTGTTAACAGTTCCCAGGATTTCTCTTGATTATATGTTATTCTTAGCTTTTGTGTCCTAACTTCAGTTTTTGGTTGTTTGCTATGATGTTGCTAAAAGTTGAGTAGTTTCTTGTCAAGAGACAAGAGTTTAACCAGAAAGAGAGAAATTTTACAGGGGTGTTCAGATAAATTGATTGAAAAAAAGCGAAAAGTGGAGAGTTTATTAAAAACTGTGCTTCATAAGCCTGTTTTAGTAAAAATGATTTATTAAATTGTATAATATATTTCAGACACAGTACTAAAGAAACGTAGTAAATGCTACAGCTTGATAAATTCAGCAGAGTCAGTTCAATCAGGGATACATGAAGCCCGATTTCAACTTCAGTAAATAACCTTTAAATGTAAACTTTAAAGTTTCTCTTTGTTGTGTCACAGAGTATACTTGATGAAATTGTCTATATTTTCACCAAAATCAAACAATTTCTTTTGAAAAATTACTACAATCTCAAAATAAAACCATTTTTTAATGAGACCTTCTGGTTCAACATGCAGAGAAAAAAACGTCTGGTGAAACTGTTCTTCCTTCATGGCAGCATCACCGATGTCTCAGCTAAGGTTCCAGTGTCCTGTCTATAATCTTGAAAAAGGCACTGCTCAGAATGGAGGCGTTTTTCGGCTCTGAGCCGTGTGCTGCTGTGCGCCGTCGGTGGAAGACACAACACGAGCTCGACAGTCTTGCTGGCGAGTAAACTTCAGATGTGTCAGTCTGTGTCGGTGGTCATAATGCGGTCTTTGATCAGGCCCTGGCTGGCTTCTCAAATGCTTTGCACCGCTTTTAATGTTGCTGCTGCGCAAAATAGAGGAAACGGTTTCATCTCGAGAAGCGCCAACTTCCCCGTTTTGAGAAAAGGCACTTGATCATTTTAAATGCGACTTATAAAGGCAAATTTATCTTCTGCCTTTAAGTCAAGGAGTCGGCCCGCGGTTGTCACGCTTCAGCTGGGTCTCTGATTGGATTTTTTTATTTGTGAGAAAGGGAGAGAGGGAGCTTGGTTAACTTAATTGGTAAAATCTGAATTCAACCCTGACAGGTTGGAAAATACAAGGCTGTGAGAGGCCGAGGCAGCTGAGTCACACAACAAACCCGCTGCCTTCCGGGCGAAAATTAACCTCTGAAAACAGCACAGGAGGGGAAAAAAAAACGAGGAGACAGATAACATCAGTGGAGAAGCTCTCCGGATCCCCGACACCTTGACAGAGCTGTGAGCGGATGCCTGGCGGCCATGTTGGACGTCCAGCAGCTATGAACACAGAACACGACTTCAAACCCTGCTTCCTCATCGCTGCTAAAGTCTGGAAACTGTCTGCTAAAACTGCAAACTGTCCACTTAAACAGGAGAAAAATGTATGTGACCAAGAGCAGGAAACTGGTGTTTGTGGAGTTCATAGATTACGTTAGCATTAATTCGTTCTACACAGATACATGTGATCAGCAAGGTTAAAATGCTGCTGTTTGTTACAGGGATTAGAGATACAGTGCGTCACAGAATTGAGAGTTCACACAAGGCATGTTTTTCGAGTTCTGGATCCGTTTTTTTCCTCTGTTGTTGTCACTTTGATCTTTTCTCATAGAAGCAGAGCGTTTAAGAAAGCTTTAAGAAATTGCTTCTTTCAGATTGTAATGATGGTGTTAAAATGTCATTTCATCAGAGAACATCAAGCTTTGCAGGTAATTTGCTGCTCAAATGTGCACCGGAAAGCTTCGGGCAGATCAGTTTTAATGTTTTTTTATTAAAATAGGACTTCCTTCTTCTTCTTCTTCTTCTTTGTTGCAGGGAAACTGAATTTTGCTGCATTTAGCAATAAAACACTTGAGTTCAGTTGAGGTGACTGACTGCATTACAGTAAAACCCTCCTGGATTAGGGTATTGATCAGGGTTAGCATGCTGTACGCTCAAAGCGAAACCCTCCCAGAATCCTGTCAGCATCATGTACGATTTGGTGTTACCTTCAAACACAATGTGGGGGAAGCACATGGCTGCGAGGCGCTGCTGCCTTTTTGTTAATGCTGGGAGGATTTACCTGTAATCTGGCCGTCTCAGGGAAGAAACGTTGAGGCTGAAAAATTCAAGGGGGCAGCAGCAGCTGGATGGGGTGTTGGACTGGTGGTATGACGGGTTATGCTATAGTTAAGATACACAGTCTGTGCCACAAGAAAGAAAAAGTTGAAAGTTTAAATGTAATTTTTTGGTCGCTATTTTACCGGTCTGACCCACTGAAGATGAAGTTGGGCTGCATGTGGCCCCTGAACTGAAATGTGTTTGACAGTCCTGGTCGAGATGAGCCGCCGAGGTTCAAACCGAGCATGAAGATGAGACAGAAAGGTGATTTAAGAGGCTGTGAATGTGGTGTGGTCGTTTGTGCCAGATGGTCTGATCTGAGTCTTTCATAAACTGCTGATCCTCGGGGATTTTCGGCCATCTCCACAGGGTTTACAGAATGGTGAGAAACAGAGAAAATATCCAGAGAGCCGCGGTTCCCCGCTGAAAATGCCCACTAAATGACAGAGGTCTGAGGAGAATGGCCACAGTGGTTTGAGATGGCAAAACGACAACAGGAACTCAAGTCACCACCTGTTAGAGCCTGTGTGCAGAAGACCGAGATTTTCTTGGCACACTTAGAATAAACTGAGCTTTGTTTAAACACCGCAGTCTACTAGAGTACTGTTACTGACCATTGTCCCACAGTTTGAGGGGGACTTTCGACAGAATAACACACTGTGTCTCAACGTTCCTCAAAATTGGCTCCTTTGTACTACAATGATATCCAGATCTGAGCCCAGCAGAGCTCCTCTGGGACACGGTGGAACGGGACGGTTGCGTCATGAATGTCCGTCTGACAAATCCGAAGCAACTTTAGGGCCTGAGTGTGTGTGATTGCCCTGTTTTCTGCCCTGCGATCCGCTGCTGACCTGTCCGGGATGAGCTCTGCCTCCGCTCGTCGTCAGCAGGGATCTTCATCGCAGCCCTGCAGCCCAAAGTGAGATGAAGCGATTTAGAAAACAAATAAATGAAAGAGTCACGGCCGTAAAGCATGAATACTCACTTTGCACATGCAAGTGGGGAAACTGATTGTTTTCTTAAATCGTATTTCGAAGACTTGATGCCGCGGTCACGTTTAATCTGTCCTCGCAGTGCAGAGTGCAAATACTTTTCATTTATGGGTTATTATGGACTATGTGACAAAAATAAGCACAGGATTTTCACTGAAAAAACCACAAATCTCTCTATATGTCACATACACTGGGTCTTTGTGTCAGCAGCTGAGATGAGAAACTGCTGAGTGCAAATCCAATCAATCCTTCATGCCAAGAAATCGGTGCATAAACCAAGAAGAAAAGTGAGTTAGTACGGGGGCGAATCCATTACTTCTTTAGCCTTTAACACGTTATTCAATCTGCCTTTATGGCACATTCGTATTCTCAAAAGAGGAGGAGATGATGGAGATTTGATGGGATTGTGATGCACTGGAACATCAAGTAATTTGTAATTAAAATTGATCATGAGCCACAGACCCGGGGACTCATTTGGACCGAAAACATAAACATAGACGGCTTCATTCTTTACACAAAATGTCAATGAAGCAACAATGAGGACTTTGATTTTGCGAAGGATAGAAGCAATCTGCGGAGTGTAAAATGCATCTGTTCTAAGCTGTTTCTGTGTTTATTTCTAGGGAACAAAGTCTATTTGTGTGTCCTTGTTTTTGATGGCTTGAAGATTACAGAACCTTTCTGCATCTTATCTGCAGAATTACAGGAAATATTACTAAACCCCACAGCCTCGATGCTTGGTCTGAGTGACTAGATTGTACTTTACTGCCTCATATTTGTGACTGTCTCTTGATTTATTTGTGTCATCACCCTAAGCAGCATGTTTTGCATCATCTTTTCCGCGTGTCCAATCCACAAATCTAAAATGCGATCCGCAGATGTGGCATGTAAGATAAGCTGCGGGCTGCTATTATCTTTTCCCCGCCATCAGTAAAGTGGATTTCCCGATACATCAGCAACCCCTTCGGTCATCCAAAATCCAGTTTTCCAGATTTCTCAGCCCTATTCCTCTGTGGGGGTCTTAATGGGGAGATGGGATTCAGAGGTCTTGCTCAGAGCTGATTTCTGTCACTCTCCCTCCCTCCCTCCCCGTCTGTTTTATTTTTTATGTAAATCGATCCAGTCTTGGGTTCCAGTATTAGATTGGGGGTTGTTGTGTGTACTGTACTCTGCCTAAGGCGGCTGGCTGTCTGGATAACACATTACCCCACATCCCTGCACCCCCCCCCCCCCCCCCCCCCCCACCCCCCACCCCCACCCACCACCCCACAACCCTTATAGAGAAGCTGAAATGCAGACTGCAACCATATAGATTGTTCACATGTGGGTTAATGTTTGCAATTTGATCGTGCATGGACAGACAAACACACAGGACTTCAGATGTATTCACACACAGGCGAGCACAAAGGGCAGCTGAGCTCCATGCGCTTTTATATCATTTTGTAATAGATGGAGAAAAATGAGCAACCACGAGGCAGAAATATGGGGAAAAAAAAGAAAAATCCTGAGTTGTGGGTGTGCTGCTGTGCTTTGTAGCACCTGCTTAATCCAGGGACTCATGGCTCAATATGCTCTATTAATCCCCCTGGCTCTCTGCTCCACTTCAATCTCACACCACATCTAGCTTGTTTTTAAAGGGCTGGCCCAAATACTCCTCCGTTCAAGAGACTCACTGCTGAAGCTCGGGGGATTCAGAAGTCATCCATTCTTTAGCACTACTCAGCCCCTTTCCCTCTGTCCTCCTCTCTCTCTCTCACACACACACAGAAACATTTTCAGCAGAAAACTCTACATGTCATTTTTGGGGAGGTTTTTTTTCATGATAAAGTGAATCAGTATCAAACTGCGTAAAGTAACATTCTCAGTTTTTTAAATTTTTTATTTCACTCTTCAGGTTTCACTTAACGTGCACTGACACCACTTTGCCGTGTCAAGAGGACTGAAATGGAAATAGGCACAAGAAAAGGGATTAGAGAGTCGAATTGAACAGAGAAAGCGTGAGTTGTTAATATTTCGTGGAGCCGGAAACTCAGTCAATACTCCCATTTCGAAGCACAGCGTTGGGAAAACATGAACTGCAGAACACGGCACACCAAATATTGCACGACAGATGGTGACGACAGAAAATTTCACATAAGAAATCTTCCCGGTTGGGGTCATATATGCAGAATTATGTGAACAATGTCCAAGCAGAATCAGAGAAAAAACAGCAGGACAAACTGAACAAAAAGAAAATTCTGCCTGAAAACTGATTTTCTTTGAAAACATCACACGTCCCAGCTTTAGAAATCCATTTTTTTCCCGTCTGTGACACATTTCGCTGCAGCCAAAATATAAATTGCATCCAGTCAGCCTCAATCTCAGACGCCCATTTTCCAGGCTGCGCACTTTGTTTTTAGTGGAAGTATCAAATGGCTGCGATCAATGGGCATAAAAGTGTCCAGATGGGTTTGATAGTTGAACCGTGAAGTTCAATTCAAGTCTAACCTAATAGTGAATTATTTACATGCTTGCATTTTAACATCCACGTCTCTCAGTGGAGAC
The DNA here is from genome assembly GCF_902148845.1 of Salarias fasciatus. Classification (NCBI taxonomy): domain Eukaryota; kingdom Metazoa; phylum Chordata; class Actinopteri; order Blenniiformes; family Blenniidae; genus Salarias; species Salarias fasciatus. The sequence goes on from NC_043754.1 coordinate 7,008,267, forward strand.
TCAAAGCGATCCTCCATTGGCACAGAATTCTGTGATTATTTGCAAACGACCCACAGTAATTACTGTTCTATGAAATGTCTCCGAACCTGTCTCTACTGAACAACTGCTGGAGTGTTTGATGATTTTTTTTTTTTTTCCCCAAATGGTGATTCATTACTTGAAAATGAGTGAAATGTCTCCAAAGTTTATTCTCACAGTTTCCAGTGTTTTTTTTCTCATGAACAAGTGCACACACTGATGAATGTTTGCAAATACGTACTCGACAAATTCAACTCCCGGCAGAGTTGTCATTCATTCGGTTAATTATCGTGCTGTCTAGCTTACACTCCTGGGAATACTGTAATCTGTATGAGAGCCCACTGGCTCTTGCAGATCACCTCGGATTTGCGACGAAATCAATACTACAGTCTGACTATGTTCGCCGCGGTGTGGGCCTTAACAGTTTGACTCATGCTCCTGGTTATTGAAGACTTCGAAGGGCTCAGTTTGTCACTGACAGTGTTGCAATTGACCATTTTCCAAATCTTTGCTGTCAATACTGTGCTTGCTGTTATGGTATCCCTCACTTAATTAGCAACAACAAATCACGATGCCAATCAGCATCTGAGCGCAGCTTATGTGGATTCCCACTGCACAATTACAGAGATTGGAAAATAGTTAATTAGCTGTCACATCGTCTGCATTCAGCTACAGATTTTATCTTTCCGTAACTCTTTTATTGCACTGCGATACAACAGAACTCAGTTAAGTCAACACGATCCAGGGAGAAGTTTTATACAGTGGCGAGCCGGCTCGGAATGCTCCTGGTGATCACTCTACATGTTCTTCCTACTTGATAATGAAAAGTATATTCAGCTCTTACTGGCTAATGCAGCCATCTGCTGGCAACTCCTAATGGAGTTATGGAGCCTCTCAAGATCTCATAAATAATTTAGACATGGAGAGTATTCTCAAGGCCTCATATTTACGCACAAGGCTTAATTCTCAGTGTAAGATTGGATTTGTTGATTCCAGAGTGGCTTTCCTGGACTTGTTTCTGTCTGAATATTCAGACGACTTCACAAACCCAAATTGAGTTGTTTTTTTTTTCCCCCCCTCTAATCTTGGATTACTCTTCCTAATTCAGCATAATGATTGTTGGCTGTGGAGTATCTTTGTGCCTCTTTGACTTTGACTGGGTGGCAGTGTGTTGTAAGAGGCTGTGTTGGGAATTCTCACAGATCCATCCATGCATGCACATCCTCAAGATTTAGTAATTAATTATTGTCGAAAAAGAAAACTTAATCTGGTTACTGACTGCAAGATGTCTTTGTTTTTGACATAGTCATAATAATAATAATGATAGTAGTGTGTTCCTAGAATCTCATAGTGCTTAAACCTAAGCTTAGACGTAAGAGACTGGAAGCGCAGCATTTTGTTGTGTGAAATCATCTGAGTTATCACCTGGGACTAGTCACTAATTCATGTATCAGCACTAACTGTTAATTTCTCTTTCTCTCACAGGGTGGAGGTCACAGGATCCCAGCCTCCTGCAGTGATTTGAGGATTAACCGCACCCTGGGAAAAACAGAGACAGTGCTTATGTGCATCATAATGGCACCTGCATGTGTGACCAGACTCGGGACTTGGCTCCTCATGCTGTTTATTTGCTTCACACACTTTGCCAGCATGTTTCATTTTGCTGCAGCGACGATACAAGGGTATGTTGGAGAGACTGATATGTCATGCCCATCCGTATGCAGGTGCGATGAGGACTTTATCTACTGCAATGACCGTGGCCTGAGCTCCATCCCGTCACTGCCCCCCTCAGCATCTGTCCTGTACCTTCAGAACAACCACATCAACAACCCGGGCTTGCCGACCTCCTTGGAGCGCCATCTTGCCGTCCGTGTGGTCTACCTCTATGATAATGAACTGGATGAATTCCCCACGCACCTGCCACCATCTGTTCGTGAACTGCATTTGCAGGACAACAACATCCGCACCATTCCACGTAGCACACTGGCTCGGATGCCCCTGCTAGAAAAACTCCACTTGGACGACAATTCTATTTCCACTGTCTCCATCGAGGACCAGGCCTTTGCTGACAACCCACGGTTGCGCTTACTTTTCCTTTCACGCAACCACTTGTCTAGTATCCCCTCAGGGCTACCTGCCTCTCTTGAAGAACTCCGTCTAGATGATAACCGGATCTCGACTATTCCGACCCACGCCTTCCGAGGCCTCGCCTCACTTCGATGTCTTGTCCTGGATGGAAATCTTTTGGCCAACCAGCGCATTGCAGATGACACCTTCTCTCGCCTCTCTAACTTAACGGAGCTGTCCCTGGTGCGTAATTCTCTCCTGACGCCACCCGTTAACCTACCCAGTGCTCATCTGCAGCGACTTTCACTGCAGGACAATGCCCTGACACATATGCCACGCGGCTCCCTGGATGGTATGCGAAGGCTGCAGAGGCTGGACCTGTCAGGAAACAATCTGACCACACTGCCGAGAGGACTGTTCAAAGACCTGGATAGCCTGGGTCAGCTGCTGGTGCGAGGAAATCCCTGGAATTGTGGCTGCAACCTTCGATGGCTCTATGACTGGCTGCATGCCCGTGGTAACTCCATCACCGTCAGGGGTCTCACCTGTCATGGGCCTGACCGGGTGAGAGACATGCCTTTGCTAGACTTGACCAGTGAGATGGAGGACTGTGAGGTGGTGAGGACAGCAGGGACCAAAGACCGAGCAGGTGTATCTGGAGTTGAAGGGTCTACTACCAACACGCCTCCGCAGGGCTCTCTCTTCACTCTGCGGTCAAAGCGACCTGGCCTTGGGTTTCCCGACTCTTTCTTAGACTACACTCTCAGCAGCAGCGGAGTGGGTAAGAGTCTTGCCCTCAATGTGAAGCCTTTGTCCCACAACAGTGTTCGTGTTACCTGGAGCGTGGCTCAGCCAAGCTCCTCCTTCAGGCTAAGCTGGCTCCGACTCGGCACTGGAAACGCCATGGGGTCGATGACAGAGACGCTCGTCCGAGGTGATCGTCGAGAGTACCTGCTCACCTCCTTGCAGCCTCGCTCTAGCTACATCATCTGCATGGTGCCCTTGCCCGCGAGCTCAGAAAGCAAAGGTGTGATTTCTGGAGATGCTGACTCTGATGATGCTCTGGTTTGTGCAAAAGCTGAAACGTCAGAGCTGAGTCCGTTGGAGGAGGAGGAGGATGAAGACTCGAAGAAGATGACAACGTTGCCCCTGGCAGGAATCGTTGGTGGAGCCTCTGCCATTGTATCTCTGGCTCTTATTTTTGGAGTCTTCTGTTGGTATGGACATAGGACTGGGCATTTGTGCTCCCGTGACCACTACACTCGGAGCAACTCAAAAAAAAGGAAAAACTATGATGATTATATCGAGTCTGGCACTAAGAAGGACAACACCATCCTGGAGATTCGTGGCCCAGGCTTTCAGATGACACCGATGGCGGCTTGTCAACCGATGCAGCCGAAACCCCTTCGAGAGGATTACATCATTCATACCATATTCCCCTCTAATGGCACTGGCTTGTACAAAGGTGCCAATCATGTTTCTAATGCAGGACATGGGACTAACCGTGGCTATCGAGAAGCAGGAATCCCAGATATAGACTACTGTTACACATGATGCACTGTACCAGATCCTGTTCACAGTGTTATTGGTAAACTGTATAGATGCACAATTTCCCTTCGCATGGACACTTCTGAAGCACCCCTCTGTGCCTTCTTCTTCTGGTCTCCCATTCCAAATGACCTGCTGTTCACTGCACTGAAAGAACTGTAAGTGATCAACTGAAACTGAACCCGTGTGAAAACAGTTCGCGGCAGGACACAGCAGCCGATGCCCCAGTTGTAAATGCACAGCTGAGTGTTTCTTCACCATCTTAGTAATGGCCTGTGTATGTTTCCTTTTCTGCTCTTTCCCTGGGACACGTAAGCAAAGAATGTATCCGCTGTGAAAAGGTCAAACTGAGCACAGGTGCAGGTAGAGTTCCTCCTTCATGAACAGGAGCCGCAGCAGCCAGTTCAAAATGGATAAAGTATGACAAAGAGACATTTTTTGGTACACACCTCCAGTTCACCGGTCAAACGCAGTATGTAGTCTTATCAAGTCATTGTTCCAAATGCCTCAACTATATTGATGTGCCCTACCAGCTATCTGAGGAAAGGGCTTTGTAAAGCTGTGAATTGTTCTATTTCAAGCAACCCAATAACCACGTGTCTTAAAGTAGGCTTGTTATTACCTTATTCAGTAGTCGGGGGGGGGGGTGACGATCTTGACAGGGCTGGTCAGCCTGGCTAAAACCCCCCCGAGATCATTCACACAGGATCAGTATTGTAGTGTTGCATCACATGAAATGCAGCACAAGCGTGTAGATAATTTACTTGGATACCGACCGGGCTGTGTTTGAAAATGCTTCGCTATTTTTATCAGTGGTTTGTTTAGTAATGAAATCCTTGCACAGCTCTCTTTATTTATTTATTTTGTTCTTTATGTGATGTTTTGTTGTTTTTTCTTTTTGTCTCTGCTAAAAAAGCTTTTTTTTTTTTTTTTAATTTCCACCCTCCCGTTTGTCATTATTGATGAAATGCAGCTCTTGATTAAGACAGTGGCTTTGTTTTATCCAAACAAGTGAGGAAAATGCAGCGATGGCTGTCTCCAGGTTCATGTTTTGTTAAAAACAACAGAGCGAGAGTCCTTTACTGAGACTGTTTATATTATTATGTAATTTAAAAAAAAAAAAATTTAGACCCCATCCAAAGACGAGCATGTCAGCCCAATGAGACCGTCTAGAGACCAACCTCTTCTGTCCCTCTTTCCCAATGTCGTGCCTGTGTGCTTAACCTGTGGCTTCACTCGGTGACTCTCGGTTGAAAAATGTTTACTCCACCTCGGTGAAAGAGACATTGGCGACAGTGTGCATATAAAACTGGACTGGAGCTTCTTGATGACAAGGCGACAACTGTGAGTGCAACAGAGGAGACTCGAACCGCAAACACTGTTGACCTACACTGTGGGGCGGCGGCCAAGCTGTGCAGGAGGGGGGGCGGTGGGAGTGTGGGGGGGGGGTTCCGGCGGCTCCTCGGTGGAGGGGAGGTCATGGATGTTTGTTTTAGCAACGGTAAAAGGCCTCCACTCATTGCACCTCTTTTATTACTGAGCAGCACTAAAAATGTAAATGTATTAGCACTTAGCAGGGAACAGGGAGAAATGTAATGACAGGCGCGGGGAGACGGAGGGGAGAGAAACATCCTCGTGCACTGACAAAGACGCAGAATTGATGGCTCTGGCACAGTGGAGTTCACCCATGCATAAATCTGTTTGTCATACTTACCTTCTACCCTTGGGTTTAATATTGTCCATCAGTTGTTTACCACTGTGTCGCTTCCAAAGGGGAAACCAATTGTGCTTCCTTGACTGTTCTGTTTGGCCAAGTTTTACACTGGTGGTCCGACAATATGTCAGCGGAATGTATATTTTATCTCACGCCCAGAATCACCGGCTTCAACATCGTGCATCTTACTGGCCTGGCTAATCCTGTTTTGGGGAATGTTGATATAGTGTAATTGCTATTTTCTAGTGGGTCTATTCAAAATGCGTCCTCCCTCATCATTTGTATAAATAAAACCATGGCCACACAGCCACATAAATATTTTTTTGGTCAAACAATAGAAAGTAATGGTGCCATAATTTTGCGTAAAAAAAAAAAGGAGAAAAAAATGTGAACCTGAGATATGTGTGGAATTTGCTTTATAATTTCATCTTCAGAGGGGATCAATAAAAGTTTTATAATCTTGTTATTTTTGTAACATGTCATTTCACCTGGTGCTGGGGGAAAACATTGTTCTTCTCTCACAAGTGCTCCTTTATTTAAAAATTAGTGATTGTTTTGATTTGATGAAGGCACAGAGCAGAGCCGAGATAAGCCTTCCCCAACCCCAGGCCACACACTCGGAACCTGTTGAAATTATAAACCGACGCTGTGGAGAGTCAACAGGCTGCTGCCCGCAGCGACTCGGTGTTTACATGCAGCCTGGAACGCCACCGGGCCGAATGAGCTTCAACTTCAAATGAACAACTTCATCAAAACACTTCAGATGAAATAGTAATCAGTCTCTGCTGGGCTGGCATTTTAGTCCTGTGGAAGGACTTTGTACTTCAGCTGGATGCCCTTCAGTTACCTCTGGAAATTCAGCCACCCATGACAACAGCCACTTACTAATTCAGGAAAGGGAAGCAAAGTTGTTCCATTTGTAATACAAATTAGTGCCAGAATGCTGAAAGATGAACGACATAAGCTGTGGAGATTCAAAGATTTGTTTCTGAAGACATTAAAATATGATGTGAGTATTCTAAAAACAGATTTAGAAATGTTTTGTGTTTTTTAATAGTTTTGTTGCGCCACAGCGTGGTCTAGCTGGGCTGCATGAAGCCCCTGAACTAAAATGTGTTTGACACCCTTGTTTCAAGTTACACATTCTGAAAAATACCTGGATCTCAAGTATTTTTAGTCCTTGGGCCCGTTCACACGACATGTTCAAGTGAAGACGCAACTTTTTAAAAACGGCTTCCAAGGTGGAACATGCACAAGTAGATGGACGGCAACAAAAATTTAATGAAAATGCCAAAACAATGCGTTTACACTTTCAAACGCTGTTGTGTAAATTGGGCCTTAGCTTCTTTCACTGAAAATAAACACAAATCTAATAGAGAGAATCTTTGGATTGGAGACCTGTGTCACACTCTTAACAAAGATTTATTGATTGTTGCTTTGCACAAAGACACTCCTTCCACTGTTCTCCATTAAACACAGCCAGCTCTCGCCTCCCGGTGTATCGGCGCGCCGTGTGGGTCCACTTCAACATCACTTTACCGTCATGAGCAAAACCTCCACAGAGGTAAGTAAACACTCACAGCTGTTTGTTAACATGTAAATTCCAGCTCCTTCTTGTAAACTGCTAAATAAAAACATGCCAGAAACGTTGCTTCCACCCAGGAAAGTGTGATGAAAGTGAGGTTGTCCCGCTTGATTGTCTGCTGTCGTGCATGACAAAAAAAGCAAAACATTTGTCAGCTCCGCGGCGGCAAGCTGTCGGCACAGAAGCAACGCGGCCGATTCAAGTCGTTTGCTTGTAAACAGCGAACATTGATTGAGGGGAAACGGAGACGCCATCGGCAGGCTTTGTGTACCCGCAGACCCGCTGCGTTTGGCGGTGTCAAACGGAGGCTTGTTGTTACCGTCTGTGGTCTGAATAGCGAGATCAAAGGCTGCCGGGCTGAAAAGGTACCGCTAATAAAGGCAACCGAGGCCCAAAGGTACAAAATACTGGAGCTCTCAAAACAGAGACGCCTTTTGTTACTTGACTGCCGATATTTTGTTTTGTTTAATTTTTCAGCACAACTTGAATTTCTTGCTGCCAAACAGTAGTGTGCAGCTTCTTTTTTTTTTTTTTTTTTTTTTTTGAATGTTTGTGCCCATGGGAGTTTGGTGGGTCTGTGAGCGTTTTAATGAGTCTTGCCACAGATGAACAGTGTGGCTGCTGCTGCAGAGCGTCGAGAACAGTTTTTAAAGGCAGCCGGGTCCTCCGTGCAGAGCGACAGAAGGTGATCGGATTAGCCTCTCCTCGACATGCTGCTGCTGTGAGTCAACCCACCGCTTGCTAATTAATTTAAAGGGTGATATTGGTTATGAAATATGTAGAGTTTAATCACGCTGCAGCTTTCAGATTTTGCACGAAGGGCCAAGAAGGAAAGACAAAGCCGGACGTCAAATTCAAAAAGATCTCAGCGTGTCTTCGCCTCCTGAATTCGTCATCAGGTATGGTTGAAGTGAAGCTTTATTGTTTGCCCCGGCTGCACGAACTTCTACTTCTATGCATCATTGGTACTTTTCCACTTGGTGTCACCTTTTGCAGGAGAAGCTGAAGATGTCTCACTCAACACCACAATATCACACACTGATCGGTTTAATGGTTATTTGTTTCGTTTGTCAGTTGAAAGCCGATACACTGACACTCTGGAGCAGGAGTTCCAAACATATGGCCGGTCCGGCGTGGCCCGCTGGATGATCTGGTTAAGTGTATCAGTTACGAGGAAAACTTAATATTCTGGTTTATTTATGGAGAACTGTTTGAGTCAGAGTCGCATTCAGAGGCTGCTTCACCGACTGGAGCTACTGTGAGAATATGAAAGAAACAGATTTGGTGAAGTCTGTAGGAAGTTTGTGTCTTTAGAATCTAGATCTTTCTGCAGATTTTCATCGAAATAACATTGAGACAATCACCCTCTTAAGATATTTTCACTGTATTTTGCCACTCTCCACTGATTTTTTCAGATTTAGTTAAAATGTATTAAATAATAATCAAGTACTTTTTTACACTGAAACAAAAGAGTTTTGGTTGTTTATAGTTTACTATGCAGTTATTTTACTGGTCTGGCTCAGTGAAGCTCAGACTGAGCTGCATGTGGTTCCTGTGGGAAAACGAGTTTCACTTCCCTGCTGCAAGAGTTTCATCTCCTGCAGACTAACGTTGTTCAGATTTTGTCCATAACAGAGAGAAGGACACACCTGTTGGACCCTCTGTGGTCCTGAAAGTAGAGAGAGATTCATGAGCTGTGTTCACAGGAGCCGCTGAATCGGGACCAGAGCCGGACTCAAACCCTCGACCTTCAAATGCAGCCTGAAGGATGAGACACAACTCAAATGGTAACAGTATTACAGAATAATGTAAAGCTGATAGAAGCTCTGAATAGTATTACAGTATCACTATCTGCCTGTTTATTTTTTCATGCAATAATGATTTAATTTGAACTCAATATCTAGTATACTGGGTATACCCAATGATTAATATCAGAGATCTTTCAAGTGGTCAGAGTCAAAATCAGGACAAAAGACGGAGGCCCACTTCCAAAAAGACCCAGCGTTTAAAGCGAAGCTGCATTTTGGAGGCGGTAACAGCTTTCCTCAGCTCAGTGAGCAGAACGGAGACAGAGAGCAGCTTCTGGAGCCATTCAGCTGTTTTTAAGTACAACTTAAATGTAACAAGCCCATTTAAAGTTTAGTATGTGTTGCTGAATTGCTAATTGCTTTTCACAAAGGAATTGCTTAATTTACCTGTTAGTGACACATTATTCTCAACACCGCTGGTATTTTTACTTTTATTTTTTAAAATTTTGGCCCATCTCCACCTCTCTGTACATTTATTGTGGTCAGCGCCAGGAAAGAATGGTTGTCACATGTGAAGTATGTTGCCATGGTAACAACAATCACCATACATTTGATTAAAATTCTAGATGTTATTCAAAAAAGTAATTAGATGATTTTTTTTTATCATATTTTAATCGCCTTTCGGTAATAACACATAAAATATTTAAATTCAAACTAATTTTGGTCGATAAATCATCCAACAAATACACAGAACAGATGTTCACAAAAACATTTTTTTTTAATCAT